>NW_028270148.1:19220826-19530290 GCF_037043375.1 Chiloscyllium plagiosum
AATTCAAAGTCTGACATGCAAAGAGACTTGGAAGCTTTAGTCCAGGATTCTCTTAAGGTAAACTTGCAGGTTGAATCAGCAGTTCGGAAGGCAAATGCAATGATGGCATTTATTTTGAGAGGACTTTATTAAAGCAGAGATGTACTTCTGAGGGTCTAAAAGGCTCTAGTCAGACCATATTTGGAGCATTGTGCACAGTTTTAGGACCTATATCTCAGGAAGGATGCACTGGCCCTGGAGTGTGTTGAGAGGAGGTTCACAAGAATGGTCCCAGGAATGAAAAGCTTAACATATGAGGAACATTTGAGGACTCTAGGTTTATACTCAATGAGTTTAGAAGGAGGAGGTGGGATCTAATTGAAACATACAGAATACTAAATGGCCTGGACAGAGTAGACATTGGGAAGCTGTTTCTCCCTGGTAAGAGAGATTAGGGCCCAAGGGCATAGCCTTAGAGTAAAGGGAAGATCCTTTAGAACGGAGATAAGGAGAAGCTTCTTCAGCCAGAGAGTGGGGAATCTGTGGAATTCATTGTCACAGAAGGCTTTGAAGGCCAGGTCATTGAGTATAATAACAACTGAGATAGATAGGTTCTTGAGTATCAAGGGAATCAAGGGTGACAGGAAGAAAATGGGCGAACGGGGTTATGAAACTTATCAGCCATGATTGAATGGCAGAGCAGACTATGGGCTGAATGGCCTAATTTCTGCTATGTGTTATGGTCTAAAAATGATGATTAGTAATAATACCTTGTGAATTTTCCATCCACTCCTTGGAGAGCATTTACAGGAGAAACTTGTATAATTATTCAAAAAAAGGCAGAAAATTCAATCCAATAGTTGTCAATCATCCATATTTAACAATATTCCTGAATTAAATTTTAGAACAGATATTTGAGGGTTGAGAAAATTACACATTCCCAAATAATTAACAGAATTATTTTGGGCAACTTTTTCACGCAGAGGGTGGTACGTGTATGGAATGAGCTGCCAGAGGAAATGGTGGAGGCTGGTACAATTGCAACATTTAAGAGGCAGTTGCATGAGTATAGGAAAGGTTTGGAGGGATTTGGCCAGGTGCTGGCAGGTGGGACTAGATTGGGTTGGAATACCTGGTCGGCATGGACAAGTTGGACCGAAGGGTCTGTTTCCATGCTGTACATCTCTATGACTCTATGACTCTACTCAAATTACAACTTTGTTTGTGTCTGAATACCACTAGGTGGAGGTTCTAGTCCTATGTATTTAGGGGAATACCCAACACACAAATTGTAAAGATGAATTTCTAATGAATACATTTTTTCCCCCTCCTCTTTTCTCTTTTTAAAGGCCTTTACTCAACACTTTAAAAATAAGTTTCCTCCCTGTTACCAATGCCACCACAAGAGGATATAAATCAGTTCATCATTGTCAACAGATAATAACCTTGAATGAAATGTGGAAAAAATATGCCTATCTAGATGTTTCCGATGGATTTTAAAAGTTAAATGGGAAGACGACATGGAATATAAGAACGGCCTCTTCTTGTTAAGTCCCTCTTACATTTGGTTTGATCATAGTTGATGTTTCAGGGTTAGCAGCCAGAAACAAAGTCATTCAAAAGGTCAAGTAGGTCAACTAACCACACGAGCGAAACAAGTTTTTAAAACAAACTAAAATGATTTCACCAGGACGTTGTCTGTTCTCACTCTCTGTGGAACCTTTGAAATTCTTGACCTCACAGTATCATAGAATCTCTGCAGTGTGGACACAAGCCCATCAAGTCCACAACAACCCTCCGAAGAGCATCCCACCAAAGACAAACTTCTAACTATCCCTGTAACTTGGCATTTCCCATGACTAACCCAGCTAGCCTGCACACCCCTGGAGAAAACCACAGCATGCAGAGGAAACCCACACAGATATAGGGAGAATGTGCAAACTCCACACAGACAGTCGCCAGAGGATGGAATTGAACCTGGGTCCCTGGCACTGAGGCAGCAGCACTAAACACTGAGCCATCATGCCATCCACTGGCTTTTCTTTCAAAAAGAAATTGAGAAGGCTACCTCGGTGAAGATTGACATAAACAACTGTGAGATTATCAGCCTGTGGGATAACAGTCTGCATCTGTCTATTACTAGTACTTAGGACCACTCAGAGGATTGACATGGCTGATTATGACTGTATATCTTTGAGGAGAAAGTGAGGTCTGCAGATGCTGGAGATCAGAGCTGAAAATGTGTTGCTGGAAAAGCGCAGCAGGTCAGGCAGCATCCAGGGAACAGGAGAATCGACGTTTCGGGCATAAGCCCTTTCCTGAAGGGCTTATGCCCGAAACGTCGATTCTCCTGTTCCCTGGATGCTGCCTGACCTGCTGCGCTTTTCCAGCAACACATTTTCAGCTATGACTGTATATCCTCTCATGTTGAGGAATTCAAATGCCACAGCTTTTCTTCTGGAATCATCTAAATAAGTAGTGCTAAAACATTTTGACTAGTTAATTCCCCACTGATGGTTGGAGTCTTGCTGCTCAAATGGGCACTTAACATCTTTCACTGGTCAACATCGCACAGCCACCTCATGCATCAGCAACTGATTTCAGCTACAATGGTCACAATTAAACTCAACACTAAAAACAGGTTTTGGAAATGACATGATTGGCACATGGGAAAAAAAGATTCATTATGCAAAACATACAGTGCAGAGTCAGATTTCTACTTTAGGGACCCCCACTTCATGATTCTAGTCTTGCAGTATCATTGCATGTTGACTGACAACAAGACTGACTATTAATCCACGAATGTGACATCAATATTCCTAAAACATGTTGACTCAAATTTTATGATTCATACATTTCAGGGTTATACACATTCAAAAATTTTAAATTCCTAAATTTAAGATAAATGAAAACATAGTTTGAAAGCTGGGTAGTAGCTCAAAAGCAATTAGAAAATAAACTAAAATTGAAAGAACTGCAGATGCTGTAAATCAGAAATAAAATGGAAAATTGCTGGAAAAGCTAACCAATAAGGAACTACGGATGCCTTGGATTTGGAATGGGAATGATGCTTGAACTGGGAAGTCCGCAAATGTGACATGTTAAAGGAGTATTAGAGAGAGCTCACTGAGACAGTTAAAATAAAAAGGACCCTAAGAAATCATAAACATCAATCATGAATCAAAGTGAATTCACCAGAGCTGTAACACACCATACATTAGTATCAGCAGAACTGAAAAGAACCCTCAAGGTCACATACAGGAGGCTTCTTGCAAGTAGAATGGAAAACATTTCACTGAAACGTAAGGCTTTAAAGTATGTGTTTACAAAATATAGTGTTACGGTAATGTCATTCACTTTATTTAACTGTAGTAAAGTTAAATGTTGTAAAAAATTTGAAACCTTCTGGCACAATTCACAGCTAATATCTGAAAGTTGTAATTTTTTTATATAAAGTTATCAGGATCATACAATGAAAGGAAAATCTTACTTAAAAACAAAAAGGCACAAATTGTACATAAGTAGTTAGCCCCTCTAATTTTGTTTTCTTCCGCCTGGACTCAATTACAAAATCCTAAATCAATGTTGCAACAATTTGACATGGTAATCACTATGCGCAGACCCTCAGAGTGTGACTTCGCAGCTTAGAATAGCTTTGCAGCTTCAAACTCAAAACCCTAAAACCAGAGATATAAACATGGTAAGTTTACACTTTCAAAAGTCATTATGGTTTTGAAGGTGAAATGTAATCTTAATTACTCATAACAAAAGAAAAGAAAATTTTCTAAACACTATCACTTACAAGGGATTAAGGTGGTGGTTGGAGCATGATGCACATTTTCCTTTGTACCGGGAGAGATTCACAGGCGGGGTTGAGAACAGTTACAATTTCACTGAGGGAAAAGCAGGAACAGACCTCATGCTTTCTTCCAATCTTGGGATATAAGGCCAGGATTTAAGATGCAACCCTCACAGACCTATGAGTGCTTTGCTGGACCATTTTAGGGCGCAGTTCAAAAGGTCAGCCACATTGCTGTACACCTGGAGTTACATATAGGCAAGACCAGCTAACACAGATTATTCCATTCTCTGAAGGGATAAATATGAACCATTACATTTTGGTAAGACAAATCAGAGCAGGACTTCGACAGTTTTTTGGAAGGGCCCTGGTGTGTGCAGGTGCATTGATCCTTGAAAGTGGAGTTGCAGGTAGGTAGGGTGGTGAAGGCAGCATTTGGCATGCTTATCTTCACTGGTCAGTCATGATTTGGAGATGCCGGTGTTGGACTGGAGTGTACAAAGTTAAAAATCACACAACTCCAGATTATAGCCTGGTGTTGTGTGATTTTTAACTTCACTGGTCAGTGCATCGCATGGAGGAGTTGGGACATGATTTGGTGGCACACAATTTTGATTAGACCACTTTCATAATACTGTGCATAATTCTGTTCATCCTTCTGTGGGAAAGCTGTTGTTAAACTGGAGACAATGTAGAAAAGATTTAAAAGGGATGTTGGCGAAACTGGAAGTTTCAGCTACAGGGAGAGGCTGAATAGGTTGGCGCTATTTTCCTTGCAGCAGCAGAGACTGAGGAGTGACCTAACAGAGATTTATAAAGTAGTGAGGGGCATGTATAGGATAATTAGCCAAGGTCTTTTCCCCAGGATAGGGAAGTAAAACTAGAAGGGACTGATTTAAGTTGAGAGGGGAAAGATTGAAAAAGAACTGAAGGAGTTCCCGCAGAGAGTGGTGCATATATGGAACAAGCTACCACAGGAAGTGATGAAGACGGATACAATTACAATATTTAAAATGCATCTGGATGGGTATATGAATAGGAAGGGTTGAGAGGATGTGGGTGAAATGCTGGCAAATGGGATTAGATTTACGATATCTAGTCGGCATGGATGATTTGGACTAAAGGGTCTGTTTGTGTTGTATGACTCTACAACACCAACAAATCAAGTTATCTTTTAAATGACAGTCCACTAGTTTGATAAATACTATGGAGACTAGATGCCACAGTGGGATTTTGTGCCTCTTGCATACCACTAGCCACTACATTACATTCCACCATCCTACACACTGGCTGCATATTAAGGAGATGGAAGCCTTCGAGGATCACAAAGGCAGGCAAAAGTGGGTACTGCAGATGCTGGAGATCAGACCCAAGATTAGAATAGTGCTGGAAAAGCACAGCAGGGCAGACAGCATTCGAGGAGCAAGAAAACCGATGTTTCAGACAAAAGCCCTTCATCAGGAATGAATGAAGGGCTTTTGCCTGAAATGTCAATTTTCCTGCTCCTTGGATGCTGCCTGTGCTTTTCCAGCACTATTCTAATCTTGGATCACAAAGGCAGCCAGGCTGCATTGCAGAGGGCACTCATGGAAATGCCAATGCAGGCAATCAATGACCTCAATTCAGAGTGCGGCATGAAAGCTACCTAAACCCTGGTAGCTCTGCTTTGTTTCTGGTTGTTTGTGGGGAAAAAAAAAAGTGGCCAAACTTGTTCGCTTTACCAAACATCTCAACAATCACCAGCTGTGGTTAACAGGACTGTTAAACAGAGGATTACATTTGTTCAGTGATCCTGCTGCTCAGGATTTCCAAAATACCACGCTCAGGGCCTGTACACACTTGGCCAGTGGTGTGTAACAGTCCGCTTTCTACGGTCACCCCCAAGTAAATCCTTCCAGCCGCTGTTACCGAGGCCCTACCCTCACCAGCAATGGTCTAGCCATCATCAGAAACAGTCAGTTTCCATGGCTAAGCTGATCTGGCCAATATAACACGAAGTTTTTCCACACCTAAAACAAATGAGTAATTTGTCAAATGCTTCCAGCAAATGAAATTGAAATGTTCAAAGTTGTGAAGGGGCTTGACAGAGTCGGCATAGAGGTATTTTGGCTGGGGAATCTAGGGTTAATCATTTTAGGACAGAGATGAAAAAAGGTACCCCTTCAAAAGGGGTGGGAATCTTCAAAATTCTCTACCAGAGAGTTGTGAAGATTCCATCCTTGAGCATAGTTAGGAATAGAGTCACAGTCATAGAGTTGTACAACACAGAAATCAATCCGTTGGTCCACTCGTCCACGCAAACCAGATATCCTGATCTGGCCTCGCCCAATTTGCCAGCATTTGGCCCATATTCCTCTAAATCCTTCCTATTCACAGTCATCCAGATGCCTTTCAAATGTTGTAGTTGTACCAGCATCCACCACCTCCTCTGGCAGCTCATTCCACACACACACACCACCTCTGCGTGATAGATCTTTCATCTCTCATGAATCAACGGCTGTAAGGGAGTGAGTAGGAAAATGGAGTTAAGGCAGGAGATCTGCCACAATCAAACAAAATAACAAATCAGGTTGGGGGGGGTGCAGATGCTGTACCCCTGCCCCTTACATTATTAAATGCTAGTCGACGAATACGCCATTAAATGTTGTCCTCAAAGTGACCACCTACCCTCCGCAGGTAAGCATGGGGAATAATAGTGATAATGCCAGAAAATAAAGTCACAGGATTCTGGTTTGAATAGGTTCATTAGCTTCCTACATTTGATGTCCATAGGAGTGTCCTGACATGACAATTATCTCAGGTAGTTAAATCAACAATTGTATTTTATTTCACAAAAAATATATCCATCTACCATTCTGTAAATGCCAAGATAAACAGGATGGCCAGCAGTTGAAAATCATTGCAAGTCATTTTTTTGGATCTGTGCTAAAACAATCCTTCATAAATATTTATCAGTGTCCACAATTTTTTTTAATTGCACTGCATTGCATTTGTTGCCATCTGCTCCTGTTGACTTTAACACCAGTTCTGAACTTATTAAAGAACTCAAATTAGATCAGTCAGCAAATGCGGTTCATATGTTTCTGGAGATTGCCAGCATGGAGGATTTTCAACAGTTTTGCAGAAAGTTCTGATCCTAGAAATGAAGTATGCTGCATCTCAAGATGACAAGCTGCCAAAAGGTTCACAAGAAGGTTCCTGGAGACCTTCTTTATATTCAAAATCACAACCATTCAACTGTCACCCGCACTTGTCTTGCTCCTCCTTAACTCACATTTATTATCTGAGGAAGTGGAATGCCTCATAATTCAGCAGAAAGAGCCAGCCCTCAAACAATGGACCAAACAGCCTTTTTCCTTTCTTAGAATTATCCAAGAATGCTATCAATGCAGTCAAACAGGATCTAGCAAACAACAGTTATTCAAGATTCCATCAATGCTGAGTGGTACCTTTAGCTTTGTCCCTCTAACGTTTCAGCTTAGATTTACTAAAACTAAGTGGCTTACCAGGTCACGAAAGGAGGGTGGGGATTTAAGGGACAGCCTCATTACTGAACATCTGAAATTTCATGCAGAACACTCAGGTACCAGAGGGCAGGTTTCCTTCCCAAATGATGTATTTCACCCACTTTTTATTCCAGATTTATTCAGGATTTTTGAAACTCCTCCAACTGCCGTCGTGGGACCTGAAGTCCAAGTACCTGGACTACGATCAAGGACATGACCACTACTATATTGCCTTGACAAAAGATGCCAAGAGCTGGAACTTGGGATCATAGCATCGAATCCTTAATCCCAAGATCTAGGATTGAGATGGGAAGAAACCCCATTCAATCTTAAATTCATGAACATTTGAAGTTCTCTTCACATTATGAAACAAAATATGTCGTCAAATCACAGAAAGTATTAAAGTGAGACGACCCAGACAGTTTTACGTTTTAAGGAGTGGCTTTAAAGTGGAAAGCAAAATAACGAGACAAGGAGGAGCAGAGGAAGGGAGTTGGGGTCTATGCACCAGAAAAGCCAGCTGCCCAACAGTGAAGCAATTAAAACAGGGATACACAAAGTGGTCAGAATGAGAGCACTTTTTGTTTAGCAGCATGAAGAGTAGGAGCAACAACCAGGGGGCTGCCAAGAAGGTAAGTGACTGCTTTAGAAACGTACCTCGTGAGTAGGTGGAGCACACGCTGAGTGGGAGCAGACACAGGATTGTTGAGTAAGTGAAGTAATATATTTGGATGGTTGTGTTACCCAAAACACTACTTACATATTGTCTCCCACCCATCCTCCTCCCCTAAACAAAAAAAAAGTTCTTTGTGCCGGATTGATATGATAACTAATTTTTCCAAAGACTCTTTAGGAATTTAGAATAGTGGGAATGGAGGTTAGGGCAGTTGAATGTTCCTCCTGCAGAATGTGGGAAGTAAAGGTCACTATTAGTGTCCCTGCTGACTGCATCTGGCACAGTGGCACAGTGTTGCCTCGCAGCGCCAGAGACCCGGGTTCACTTCCTGCCTCAGGCAACTGTCTGTGTGGAGTTTGCACATTCTCCCAGTGTCTGCTTGGGTTTCTTCCGGGTGCTCCAGTTTCCTCCCACAATCCAAAGATGTGCAGATTAGGTGAATTGGCCATGCTAAATTGCCCGTAGTGTTAGGTAAAGGGGTAAATGTAGGGGAATGGGTTGGTTGCTCTTTGGAGGGTCAGTGTGGACTTGTTGTGCCGAAGGGCCTGTTTCCACACTGCAAGTAATCTAATCTAAAGTGCACCCAACTCCAGCTCCTCAAAAAGCACATGAGGGAACTAGAACTGGAGGAACTTTGGATCATTTGGGAGGCGGAGGGGGTAATTGAGAGGAGTTACAGGGAGGTAGTCACACCTCAGGTACAAGAAAAAGGCAGATAGGTTACCGTCAGACAGTGCAAGGATCCCCTGTTACCTCAATAACAAATATACAGTTTTGGATACTGCTGAGGGAAATGACTTGCCAGGGGTTAGACTTGGGGTGCTGGTCTCTGGCACAGAGACTGTCCCTGTTGCTCAAAGCTGGGGGAGGAGGGGAAGCACAGCATTGGTCACTGGGGACTCCATAGTTAGAGGGACAGATAGGATGAACTGTGGGAACAAGAGAGACTCACGGTTGGTGTGTTGCCTCCCAGGTGCCAGGGTTCGTGATATCTCTGATCATATTTGTTTTCGAGATCCTTGAGGGGGAGGGAGAGCAGCTCCAAATTGTGGCCCAAACAGGTAGGAAAAAAGGATGGGGATTTAAGGCAGAAATTCAGGGATCTAGAGTAGAAGCTTAGAGCTAGAACAAACAGTTGTTATCTCTGGTTTGTTGCCCATGCCACATGCTAGGGCGGCAAGGAGTAGGGAGAGCAAGAGAGGAGTTGAACATGTGTCTACAGGGATGGTGTAGGAGGGTGGGTTTCGGTAACCTGGATAATTGGGGCTCAATCTGGGGTAGGTGGGATCTCTACAAACAGGAGGTTCCAATATCCTTGGGAGGAAATTTGCTAATACTCTTTGGGGGGGTTTAAATTAATTCAGCAAGGGAATGAGAATCTAAATTGTAGTTCCAGTGTCCATTACTCAGAGTAGTGAAGTCAGAAATATGGTTTCAAGGTAGTAAGAGTGCACCGGCAAGCAGGAAGGTGGTATGAAGTGTGTCTACTTCAATGCTAGGAGCAGCCAGAATAAGGTAGATAAACTTGCAGCATGGGTTGGTACTTGGGATTTCAATGTTGTGGCCATTTCAGAGACATGGGTAGAGCGGGGATAGGAATGGTCATTGCAGGTTCCCAGATTTAGATGATGTTTCAGTAAGAACAGGGAAGATGTGGTAAAAGAGGGGAAAGTGTGGCATTGTTAGTCAAGGACAGAGTTACGGTGACACAAAGGACGTTTGAGGATGCATCCACACAGAGGTAGTACGGGCTGAGGTTAGAAACAGGAAAGGAGAGGTCACCCTGTTGGGAGTTTTCCATCAGCCTCCAATAGTTCCAGAGATGTGGAGGAAAGGATAACAAAGATGATTCTGGATCGGAGCAAGAGTAACAGGGCAGTTGTTATGGGGGATTTTAACTTTTCAAATATTGACTAGAAATACTTTAGGACTAGAAATACTTTAGGAGAGAGTGAGGACTGCAGATGCTGGAGATCAGAGCTGAAAAATGTGTTGCTGGAAAAGTGCAGCAGGTCAGGCAGCATCCAAGGAGCAGGAGAATCGACGTTTTGGGCATAAGCCCTTCTTCAGGAATGAGGAGGGTGTGCCGAGCAGGCTAAGATAAAAGGTAGGGAGGAAGGACTTGGGGGAGGGGCGTTGGGAATGCAATAGGTAGAAGGAGGTTAAGGTGACAGTGATAGGCCAGAGAGGGGGTGGGGGCGGAGAGGTCGGGAAGAAGATTGCAGGTCAAGAAGGCGGTGATGAGTCCGAGGGTTGGGACTGAGATAAGGTGGGGGGAGGGGAAATGAGGAAGCTGGAGAAATCTGTATTCATCCCTTGTGGCTGGAGGGTTCTTAGGCGGAAGATGAGGCGCTCTTCCTCCAGGCGTCGTGTTGCCATGGTCTGGCGATGGAGGAGGCCAAGGACCTGCATGTCCTTGGTGGAGTGGGAGGGGGAGTTAAAGTGTTCAGCCACAGGGCGGTTGGGTTGGTTGGTGCGGGTGTCCCAGAGGTGTTCTCTGAAACGTTCCGCAAGTAGGCGGCCTGTCTCCCCATTGTAGAGGAGGCCACATCGGATGCAGCGGATGCAGCAAATGGTGTGTGTGGAGGTGAAGGTGAATTTGTGACAGATATAGAAGGATCCCTTGGGGCCTTGGAGGGAAGTGACGGGGGAGGTGTGGGCACAAGTTTTGCATTTCTTGCGGTTGCAGAGGAAGGTGCCGGGAGTGGAGGTTGGGTTGGTGGGGGGTGTGGACCTGACGAGGGAGTCGCGGAGGGAGTGGTCTTTCTGGAACGCTGATAGGGGAGGGGAGGGAAATATATCCTTGGTGGTGGGGTCTGTTTGGAGGTGGCGGAAATGACGAAGGATGATACAATGTATCTGGAGGTTGGTGGGGTGGTAGGTGAGGACCAGTAGGGTTCTGTCCTGGTGGCGATTGGAGGGGTGGGGTTCAAGGGCGGAGGAGCGGGAAGTGGAGGAGATGCGATGGAGAGCATAGTCAACCACGTCTGAGGGGAAATTGCGGTCTTTGAAGAAGGAGGCTATCTGGGTTGTTTGGTATTGGAATTGGTCCTCCTGGGAGCAGATGCGGCAGAAGCGAAGGAAGTGGGAATATGGGATGGCGTTTTTACAGGGTGGGAGGAGGTGTAATCTAGGTAGCTGTGGGAGTCTGTCAGTTTATAGTAAACGTCCGTGTTGAGTCGGTCGTCCGAGATAGAAATGGAGAGGTCTAGCAAGGGGAGGGAGGAGTCTGAGGCGGTCCAGGTAAATTTGAGGTCGGGGTGGAAGGTGTTAGTAAAGTGGATGAACTGTTCAACCTCCTCGTGGAAGCACGAGGTAGCTCGGATACAGTCATCGATGTAGCGGAGGAAAAGGTGGTGGTGGTGCCAGTGTAGCTGCGGAAGATGGACTGTTCCACATATCCGACGAAACACTTCAGTTCAAGTACTTTAGATGGGTCAGTTTTTGTCCAATGTGTGCAGGATGGTTTGCTGCCACAGTTTGTCGACAAGCCAACAAGGGGCAAGGCCACATTGGATTTGGTACTGGGGAATGAACCCAGCCAGGTGTTAGATTTGTAGGTAGGTGAGCACTTTGGTAATAGTGAGCACAATTCAGTTATGTTTACTTTAGCGATGGAAAGGGATAGGTCTATACTGCATGGCAAGAGTTATAGATGGGGGAAGACAATTATGATGCAATTAGGCAAGATTTAAAGATGCATAGGATGGGGAAGGAAACCAGGGAATGGGCACAATTGAAATATGGAGCTTATTCAAGGAACAGCTACTGCTCGTCCCCCTTGATAAGTATGTCCCTGTCGGGCAGGGAGGAAGTGATTGAGTGAGGGAGCCATGGTTTACTAAAATGTTGAATCTCTTGTGAAAAGGAAGTAGGAGGCTTATGTTAGGATGGGACATGAAGCCTCAGTTAGAGTGCTTGAAAGTTACCAGTTAGCCAGGAAAGACCTAAAAGAGAGCTAAGAAGAGCCAGGAGCGGACATGAGAAGTCATTGGCAGAAAGGATCAAGTAAAACCCAAAGGCTTTCTATTGGTATATCAGGAATAAAAGAATGACTAGAGTAAGATTAGGGCCTGTCAAGGACAGTAGTGGGAAGTTGTGCTTGGAGTCCAAAGAAATAGAAGTACAAAGTGAATATTTTCTTCAGTATTCACACTAGAAAAAGACAATGCTGTTGAGGAAAATACTGAGATACAGGCTACCAGACTAGGCAGGTTTGAGGTTCACAAAGAGGAGATGTTAGCAATTCTGGAAAGTGTGAAAATAGATAAGCCCCAGGGCCAGATGGGACTTATCCTAGGATTCTCTGAGACACCAGGGAGGAGATTGCAGAGTCTTTGGCTTTTATCTTTGTTGTCATTGTCTATAGAAATAGTGCCAGAAGACTGGAGGATAGCAAATGTTGTCCCCTTGTTTAAGAAGGGGAGTAGAGACAACCCTGGTAATTATAGACCTATGACCCTTGCTTCGGTTGTGGGGGAAGTGTTGGATAAAGTTATAAGAGATAGGATTTATAATCATCTAGAAAGAAATAAGTTGATTTGGGATAGTCAGCAGGTTTTTGTGAAGGGTAGGTCGTGCCTCACAAACCTGACTGAGTTCTTTGAGAAGATGACTAAACAGGTGGATGAGAGTAAAGTGGTTGATGTGGTATATATGGATTTCAGTAAGGCTTTTGATAAGGTTCCCCACAGTAGACCATTGCAGAAAATGCTGAGGCATGAGATTGAGGGTGCTTTAGCAGTTTGGATCAGAAATTGGCTTGTTGAAAGAAGACAAAGGGTGGCGGTTGATGGGAAATGTTCATCCTGGAGTTCAGTTACTAATGGTGTACAGTAAAAATCTGTTTTGGGTCCCACTGCTATTTGTCATTGGTAAAAATTACCTAGGTGAGGGCGTAGAAGGATAGGTTAGTAAATTTGCAGATGACACCAAGGTCAGTGGAGTTGTGGAAAGTGCCAAAGGATGTTTCAGGTTACACGAGGGATATAGAGCTGGGCTTAGAAGTGTCAAAAGGAGTTTAATGCGGAAAAGTGAGGTGATTCACTTTGGAAGGAGCAACAGGAATGCAGAGTACTGGGTTAATGGTTACATTTTTGGTAGTGTGAATGAACAAAGAGATCTCGGTGTCCATGTACTTAGATCCTTGAAAGCTTGCACCCAGGTTGACAGGGTTGTTAAGATATTTGTTGTGTTAGCTTTCATTGGTAGAGGGATTGAGTTTCAGAGCCATGAGGTCATGCTGCAGCTGTACTCCACACACCGAATATTGCATACAGTTCTGGTCACCGCATTATAGGAAGGATGTGGAAGCTTTGGAAAGGGTTCAACGGAGATTCACTTGGATGTTGCCTGATATGAAGGGAAGGTCTTAAGAGGAAAGGCGGAGGGACTTGAGCCTGTTTTTGTTAGAGAGAAGATGGTCAAGGGGTGATTTAATTGAGACAAAGATAATCAGAAGGTTAGATAGGGTGGACAATGAGAGCCTTTTTCCTCCGATGGTGATGGCTAGCACGAGGGGACATAGCTTTAAATTGGGGGGTGAGAGATAATAGGACAGGTGACAGAGGTAGTTTCTTTACTCAGTAGTAGGGGCATGGAACACCCTGCCTGCAACAGTAGTGGACTCAGCAACTTGAAGGGCATTTAAATGGTCATTGAATAAACATATGGATGAAAATGGAATAGTGTAAGTTAGATAGGCTTCAGATTAGTTCTAAAGGTCGGCGCAACATCGAGGGCCATAAGGCCCTATAGTGCGTTGTAATGTTCTATGTTGGAGGAGTGCAGACATCATGGAAGGTTGTGGGCTGACGATTATAGAGACAAAACAGCAAAACCTTTGACAACAAGGATGCGAATTCCGAAAAACAAAAATGTCACTGACAAGATGGTCAGTGAGCACAGCAGTGATAGGGGAATGGAATTTAAGAAACAGACACAAAAAAAAGTTCTGGAAGACAAATTTGTGGGGATGGATTGTGGAAGCATTTCAATAGTCAAGTCTCAAGGTAACAAAGGCATAAGTGAAGTTTTCAGCAATAAAGGTTTTATTATTCTATTTGTCCTAAGTGTCTTTGGCAATCTTACCCTCAACATACAATATGGACAAAGAGAGAGATTATCTGATCATTAACTCAGATAGATATCTATCACATAAATGGAGAATGAGAGAAAGCTGCAAATAGGAACATAGCCATTTTTTGTGCAAGCTTAATTACTTTGGATGTAGGTGATTGAAGCAGACGATAAATAGATGAGGTGGTTGTGTGGCACGCTGGATAGTGTCCCTGCTACTGAGATGGAAGGTCCAGGTTTGATTCCCATTCCACGACTGGCTGGCCAATGAACGTGCATTCATAACGTCAGCATGACCTATACAACAGTCCCCAAGAAGGTGCTCTACTTCCAGCTTCACTACAGCAGGTGAGTCCCAGGTAGACAGAGGAAATGCTTCAGTGAAACCCTCAAGTGCAGCACTCCCACAGACACCTGGGAATCATTGGCCAAGACTGTCCAAAGTGGAGGAGGAGCATCTGGGAAGGTGTCGAACATAGAGATTGCCATTGGGAAAAAACGAAAGTCAAGTGAAAACAGCAAAAGGAGTGAGCTCCCACAGCAATGCCCCAACCACTTTTTCCCATGACTACCACCTGCCCCAAGTGTAAGAGCCTGCAGTAGCCACATAGGTGGCTATACAGCCACCCACGGACTCACCAAGCGCCGAAGGCAGTCATCCTCATCTGCGAGGGATCAATGATGATGATTCATAACATGGCCAAACAGGCTAATTACTAACACATAAATCCTTCCTGCACACCTATCAGGCAAGTAAGAGCAGGTGAAACTCCCACTTAGTCTGAACCCAGAGGCTCCTGCTGCAGCACTACCACCTCCTGAGCTTCCACAACTCCATCCATAAGTTCTTTTCTAGTGATCTGAGGGACAACACTGACCTCCCATTATGAACTTGTAAAAGCTGAAAAATCATTTTAATTCTTTTACAGTTTGGTTCCATTGCAATCAAAAGTTATCAAAATTTAAGGTTGCACGACGACTCAATAAAGCACCCCAGGATGCGCAAAGCACCAACCACAGAGAAAACAACAGATGAACCAGAAGGATTATGCAAACATACTCCAAATTAAAGAAAAAAAAACTTCTCCGAATAACACCAAGTGTAAAACATTATACTACTCAGTAGCACTCGGGCAAAATTCTTCACAACTCAAATTCCGGAGGCTATAAATAAAGTCCTCTTTAATTGCATTGCTAGGTGCAGGATTCAAGTTACTTCTACGTTACCAAGTGAAAATGAAGATCATTCCAATTTCACACTGGCAATAACCTCGCTGGGTTGCTGTTTTAATGAGCTTGCATGCTGAACAGACATCCGCACAGAGCTGCAGTCTGGTTCTGTTACAGACACTGCATTTATTCAGGATTAATACGAGCAGAGCAATTTTATTTGGCAGAGGTGGTAGGGAGGGAAGTAGGGGAAGACAGCACAGTAAATAAGGCTACAAGAATTATACAGAGCCACTAGAGAAGACACAGAAAACATTTACAAGAATTAAACAAAAAAAAACGGAGGTTGTAACTATTGAGAAAAATTGAATAGATTGGATCTCTTGACCCTAGATGAAAAAAAAATACCAAGTGACCCAATAAAGTTCTTTGAACCCTTTTGCAGGGTATGGTTGTGCTGGCTAGTCCAGCATTTATCTTGTCCAAGGTGATGGTGGTGGTGACCTGTTTTCTTGATTCGCTGCTGACCATGGAGTTTATGAAGTGGGTTTGATAAAGCTAAATGTGGACAAGGTGTTGCCACCTGTGAAACTGTCAATAGTTAATTGCCAATACAATAAATTCACTAAGGTATTTCTGAGGAAGGGCTTTTGCCTGAAACGTCGATTTTCCTGCTCCTTGGATGCTGCCTGACCTGCTGTGCTTTTCCTGCACCAGTCTATACTAGACAATAAATTCACTAAGATAAACACTAGAGATAAATAATACACTGGCAGAGTTGGAAGTAGAATAGGAGGCAGCCCATGCGGAGCATCCAAAACCAGCGTGAACAAAGTGGGCAAAGTGGTCTGGATCCGCATAAATGTTCCCAAATTCATACTTTTCTTAAAATATAAAAATAGTTATCCTGCAGCTAACCAGCAACTCCAACATAGTCATTAATAACTGATCTTATCCCCACTGGCTGATCCCCTCCTCTAAGCTGTGTCCCAATCACAATGGCAACGTAACTGAGGTATGAAACACAGCAAGCCGGAACAAAGGTGGCAGCAGTTCTTTCCCACAAACCTTTAAAACTTTCAAGATGTTAAAATGATAGGCTAGCTCTGGTGCAGTTGTTGAAAATTGTTTCATATACAGTTATTTTAAACTATGGCACTGCCTCAAACAAACATTAAAATTTGACGGCTATTCTTGTGGAGCAGAACAATGCAACTTTGAAGCCGACGTTTGGCTCTGAGCTTCATAGGAATAATTTTAAAGCACAGTTAGTCCTAACTCTCTGCCCTTTTCCCCCATTGCCCTTGAAATACTTTCCTGAGCCACTAACATCTTTTCAGGTATTGAGTTCCAGATCGTGACAATTTGCCACCTGAAAAGAAAAGTCATTTCCCCTTCAGTTCTTGTGCCAACTGCCTCAAACCTCCATCCTCAGGTTACCAACCCACCTGCCACTATAAAAATAAAGTCTCTCATTAATAACTCTACCAAAACCCTTACATCAGACAGACAGAGATACGTTTAGACACCAAAGTAGGTCAATGGCCCGTTCAGCTTAATTGGAACAGTCCTTAATGAAGAGCCTTGTGGTACTTGCACCTTAGACCTTGATATCATGATGACCCACTTCAGATACAATGTTTAATCTTTCCCTGAATGACTGTGTCTTTGCTTCAACCACTCCTGACAAAAAAAAAATCTTCTATGCTCCAATAAAACAAATTGTGCCAAAAGCTTTCATCTCATTCTGGAAGCACATTTTTAGAATAAAGTCTAAAAGTCCATGAAATTGTACCTAACCAAAACATCTTTTTAAATGTTATCCATCCCTGGGACATTGACTTCTCATGTAATGCTGCACTTTTATAACCATACATCATTCCTCTTGGTAAGTATCCTGCACTGCCCTCCATTTAAGCCTGCTCTACAGATGGGGAAAGGTCTGCTGTTGCAAATCAGATTAAAATCTTGCAACCTCAGAAAGCCTTTGGAGTATAGTACACATCTGGCTCACTAATACCCTTAAGAAATGGCAATCTGCCATCCATACACGGGATGGTCTACATCAGAGACCAGACTCATGGCAATGTGATTGACTTCAACGACCCTCTAAAATAGGTAAGCAAGCCACTCAGTTATACCAAACTGCTGCGGGGGAGGTCGTGCCAAACGGTTTACAATGGCTCAGGATGGAAGCTCAAACCTACCTTCTCAAAGGCAATAAATACTGGCCTTTCATGAAAATGTCCACATCCAGTGAAATAAAAATAATGCAAGTTTGTGTGAGACTAGCCTGGGTCATGGTCACGGTTGCTCGATAGATAATAGCCCTCAGTCATTTTAATGGCAGTCTCAATATTTGAAGTTAATGACGTCTCAGGCTATGATACAAAGGAATGATCTTCATTCACAATATGGAATTAACGTCCTTTTAGCTGATCTCTGAATGTAAAAAGGAGAGTCTCATTGCTTTGGAAGTGAAAAAAAAACAGCATTTGTCGCCCCCAAACTTAGTAGCTAATTGTACGATGCATCAGATCGTTTTGTACAGGCTGGTTTCCTGTTTAATCCAAGTACACACTGAGTCAACTGGGGACTGGAAGTGACAAAAAAGTAGGCAGAGGGGTTAACTCCACCATTATCTGCATCACTTCTTTCACAGCATTTCAGCAACTGGCAAGGCACAGAACAGCAAGTCATTTCAAATGCTGTACGAAGAGATCATACTATTTTTGACATCCCCGAGAAAATAAAACCCATTTCAACACTTGTCACTGAACAAGTGGCACAGCTATTGCTTTTGACTGAGATTTGATGAATTAGTTGCAGTTTCAAAATGTAAGATAAAAGATTAACCGCTTGAAAGGATCCAGAAGATTGTACGTCATACAGACCAATATCCTTGCTAAATGTAGATTTTAAAATCCTTTCTAAAACGTTAGCACTGAGACTAGAAAGGGTACTGCCACATATTATAAAGAAGGATCAGACGGGGTTTATTAAGGGCCATAGATCATCCAATAATATTAGAAAGATTTTGAATATGATTCAAGCCTGTCATCAGGGAAAGATACCAGGAGTAGTAGTTTCATTAGACGCGGAAAAGGCATTCGATAGGGTCGAATGGTCATATTTGTTTTATACATTGGAAAGGTTTGGCGTTGGACAGGTGTTTACCAAATGGGTCTCAACATTGGATAGTGATCCCAAAGCAGTTGTGGTTACCAATGGATTAGGTTTGGATAGCTTCAGTGTGGGTAGGGGCTGCCTTCAGGGATGTCCTATCTCGCCATTGTTATTGACGCTAATAATTGAACCACTAGCAGAAGCAAAACGAGCTGATCCTAATATAATGGCTCCGAGGATTGGTACAGGTAAACATAAAATTACCCTTTATGCAGAAGATGTTCTTCTATTCCTAAGTAATCCTCTGATGTCCGTTATTCGCCTAATCCAAGTTATTAATACATTTAGCGCATTCTCAGGCTACAAAATTAATTTTTCAAAATCGGAGGCTATGCCAATGGGTGGCCTTGCTATGATACCCCACTTAGTGGATGGATCCCTTTTTCCCTTTCGTTGGTCCCTGGAGGGCTTCTTATATTTAGGCATTTTTATTACCCCAGTATTTGGTCAGTTGTATAAGACTAATATTGTGCATTTACTGGAAAGGATAAGGCAGGACCTCCAGCGACGGGGAGACCTTCCAATTTCCTGGTTGGGTAGAATAGCACTAATTAAAATGAATGTCCTGGGATCCAAGATGGCGGCGACCCAGTAAGACTGAGTCTATAGTGCTCCTCCCAAGACTTGGGCACAGTGGGTCACCTACCCCCTACCAAGCTCACCAAATCATTTATAAATCATTTATAATAGTTTAGTAACTGAATTAGTGGTGTAATATTATATTTAAGCAACTTTATCCTAAGTTAAAATGACTAAAGGGAAGGGAGCCCGCAGCTCTCAGCAAGCAGGAACCCCTCCCCCACACTCTCCAGCTGCAGCAGAAGCGTCCACAGCCGCCCCGGGGGACTTACCTACAGTAGCAAGCCTTACAGAAATGCTTTCCAAGCTTGACTCGAAGATTGATGCCTTCATCGTCGAATCCAGGAATCGTTGGGAGTCGCTCTCGGCCGCGCTGCAGAAGCACGACCGTGAAATTGATGAAATTCAACGCCGAGTCGGAGGGGCGGAGCTAAAGGCCGCGACCTCGGAGACAACCGCTCAATCGGCCGTGGATCAGGTCCGGACTCTCGAGCAGCGAGTCCGGACCTTGGAAAATCATATTGACGACCTTGATAATCGAGGTCGTCGAAAAAATATTCGTTTGCTGGGCCTTCCCGAGCAGGAAGAGGAAGGCCAGCTTACAGCATTCCTGGAGCAGTGGCTGCCACAACTTTTAAATCTGCAAGCTGGATCAGGCCAGGTAAGGGTGGAATGGGCCTACCGGGTAGCAATACGCGGGCCCGGCTCGAACCAGCGCCCACGCCCGGTCCTGTTCCGGCTGCAGAGCTACAGGGAGAGGCAGATACTCCTAGAAGCCTCTAGAAATCTCGGAAAAGACCCCCAAGCTATGATCTACAAAGGATCCAAGATCATGCTATTTCAGGACTTTTCCCCGGCTCTGGTTCGAAAGAGGAAGGCATTCGACGAGGCGAAGAAGCGTTTAAGGGACTTAAATGTACAGTACTCCTTACGCTACCCAGCGATGTTACGCTTTAACCATGAAGGATCTATATATAACTTTGGATCACCAGAAAAGGCTAAGGAATTCTTGGACTCTCTTAGATAAACTGTAGGACATAATGGATGTTGGTCTGCCTTCCCCCCCCGTTTTGGTTTATATCCCCTCCCTTTTTTTTCTTTTCTTATCTTATTGCTTAATATTATTATGGGGGGTGGGGAGAGGGATTTGATTTTCTCCCCCCCCCCCCCCCCCCCTTGGAGTTGTTTTCTGTTATTATTTTATGTATATATGAGGGGTGTATGTATATGTGTGTGTGTGTATGTATATATATATATATATATGTATGTGTATGTATATATATGTATATATAAGCTGGGGGATTTGGTTAATGTGGGTGGGGGGAGGTGGTTACCTTATTCGATTTTACCTCTGTCTTTAGGAGCGGGGTTGTTTTTCCCTTCGTTATTTTGTATTATCATATTTAATTATTATTTGTTGAACTGGTAATTTTATAGTTATATGTTTATATGTGGTATTAACATTACCAAATATACCCAGGTGTTGGTAGGGGTGGGGGTGGGGTGCTCACTGTTAACTCTAGCTTTGTATTATATTTGAATTTTCCTCACTTTATTGAGGAGTGCCTGGGTCAAGGGTGGGGCATTGGTTGGGAGAGGATATGAGGGATTTTTGGAGAGGAAGTGATGCCCCCTGGGAACAAGGGGGAAAGTCTCCACTTAGATACGTTTTATATTTTTTTTATTTAGAAATAGTTTTTTACTGTATTGTTGTGGGTGTATTAAAGAGGGTTTATTTTTGTAAATCTTACATGTTCCATGCCCGGGATGTTCTGGATGGGGTTCCCCCTCCCGAGGGGTCTCGGATTGGCCCAGAGGATTATGGTTGATCAATCGGTTAAGTGGTGCACCTGGAATGTCAAAGGGAGTAATTCGCCACTTAAAAGGAAGAAAATATTATCAAATCTTAAGAAGGAAAGAGTTGATATAGCTCTCCTACAGGAGACGCATCTGTCAGATAAAGAACACTTGAAATTACGACAGGGCGGATTTGATCAGGCCTTTTTTTCTTCTTTTAGCTCAAAAAGCAGGGGAGTTGTTATTCTTGTTCGGAAGAATTTCCCTTTCAAAATCCTAAAGCAGATAAAAGACGAATCTGGACGATATATCTTGATTAAAGCTCTCATAAATGGAGAGGAATATGGGATTTTAAATTTGTACTGCCTCCCGGCACACCCCTTTAAATTTATAACGGAAGCCTTCTCAAAATTGATGGCTTTTGATGCCCGTCATATAATTATAGGGGGAGACTTTAATTGTATTATGGATCCGGAAATAGACAGGATTCCCAAGAGTACTGCAGGAGTATCTCCCAGATCTAGACAATTGATGGATCTGAACAAAGAATTAGGATTAGTAGATGTATGGAGATGTCTTCATCCACAGGGTAGAGATTTTTCTTTCTACTCTAATCCACATAAATGTCATACCAGAATTGATATGTTTTTTGCCCCCTCAATTTTTTTAAACTCCATATCATCCTGTAAAATAGGTAATATAGCAATTTCTGACCACGCTGCTGTATATATGGAAACTAAGGCGAAGAACAGTGGGACATCCCCTCGGCATTGGCGTATGGACCCCTTCTTAATGAAAGATAGTAAATTTGTAAAGTACTTCTCTCAAGAATTTAAAACTTTTTTAGAAATTAATTCAGGTACAGCTAGCAACCCGTCAATGATGTGGGAGACCATCAAAGCTTACACGCGAGGCTTGATCATCTCCTACTCAGCGACCCAGAAGAAATTAAAAGGAGAACAACAGCGTTTGCTTGAAACCCGCTTAAAAGCGGCTGAAACAGCATACATTGATAGACCCTCAATTATTAAATTGCAAAGGATTACAGCTCTTAGGACAGCTCTAAATACTACACTTACTCAAACGGCTAAGAGGGAAGTATTATTTGCAAAGCAAAGATTATATGAATATGGCGACAAACCGGGTAGATACTTAGCATTTCTTGCAAAGAAAAAAAAGGCCCCTCAGACTATTATGTCTATCAAGGAAAGTACGGGTATTTTGACTCATGATCATAAAAAGATTAATGCGACCTTTAGAAAATTCTATTCTGAGTTATATAAATCACAGGATTGTGAAGATAGGGCGAAGAGGATGCAGTCATTTTTTAAAAATTTGACTTTTCCAGACCTAACTCCGGAACAAGTATCGGTCCTAAATGCTCCTCTTACACCCCAAGAAATAGTTGATGCAATTAGGCACCTTCAAAATGGTAAGACGCCGGGCCCAGATGGCTTTCAAGCTGAATTCTATGAAGAATTTACAGAAATACTGGTTGGTCCACTTATGGACATGTATAACTATGCATATAGTCAGGGCTGTCTCCCGCCTTCGCTGAAAGAGGCAAATATCTCTCTTATCCTCAAAAAAGGAAAGGACCCAGAAGATTGTACATCATACAGACCAATATCCTTGCTAAATGTAGATTTTAAAATCCTCTCTAAAACATTAGCACTGAGATTAGAAAGGATACTGCCACATATTATAAAGGAGGATCAGACGGGGTTTATTAAGGGCCGTAGATCATCCAATAATGTTAGAAGGGCTCTGAATATGATTCAAGCTTGTCATCAGGGAAAGATACCAGGAGTAGTGGTTTCATTAGACGCGGAAAAGGCATTTGATAGGGTCGAATGGTCATATTTGTTTTACACGTTGGAGAGGTTTGGTGTTGGACAGGTGTTTACCAAATGGATCTCAACATTGTATAGTGATCCCAAAGCAGTTGTGGTTACCAATGGATTAGGCTCGGATAGCTTCAGTGTGGGTAGGGGCTGCCGTCAGGGATGTCCCCTCTCACCATTGTTATTCACGCTAATAATTGAACCACTAGCAGAAGCTATACGAGCTGATCCTAATATAGTGGCCCCAAGGATTGGTACAGGTAAACATAAAATTACCCTTTATGCAGATGATGTTCTTCTATTCCTCAGTAACCCTTTGATGTCCATACCTCGCTTAATCCAAGTTATTAATACATTTAGTGCATTCTCAGGCTATAAAATTAATTTTTAAAATCGGAGGCTGCGCCAATGGGTGGCCTTGCTGTGATACCCCGCTTAGCGGACGGTTCCCTTTTTCCCTTTCGCTGGTCCCTGGAGGGTTTCTTATATTTAGGCATTTTTATTACTCCAGTATTTGGTCAGTTGTATAAGGCTAATTTTGTGTATTTATTGGAAAGGATAAGGCAGGACCTCCAGCGGTGGGGAGACCTGCCAATTTCCTGGTTGGGTAGAATAGCATTAATCAAAATGAATATCCTGCCCCGTCTCCTATATCCTATGAGAATGCTTCCGGTGATGCTGCCGAGGACGGCTTTATGTAAATTATACGGCTGGCTGAGTTCCTTTATCTGGAATTATAGGCGGCCCCTCATTAAGCTGAAGAAGCCACAGCTTCCACAGGCAAGGGGTGGATTGGACTTCCCAGATTTTAGGAAATATCAATTAAGTTCCCTATTAAGTTACATAGCTGATTGGGTCTTGTCTGATCCACAATCAATCTGGTTGGACATCGAGGCTTCTCAAGTAAAATACCCACTTATTAACCTTTTATTCTCAGACAAGAGGAAAATCATTACAGATCACTGTAAAAACCCTATAATACTAAATACAATCAAGGCTTGGAATATAATGCGGCAAAATGAGGGTAATTCACATAAAACAGCCCCCTATGCACCGATAGTGGGAGCATGGGGATTCCAACCGGGGTTAACAGATGCCACTTTTAAACTCTGGAGATCCAGGGGTATCTCATGTCTCGGGGATTTATTTAAAGATGGGGTCCTGATGTCTTTCGGACAGCTGCGTCAGAAATTCGGATTACCCAATGGAGACCTCTTTCGATCCTTCCAAATTCGAGATTATATACAGAAGACTACGTTATTAGATAGTCTTTATAAATCCGATAGAGAATGTAGTGTCCTACGACCAGTGGGGGTATCCTCAGTCAGTACTATTTATCATTTACTACATGATGAAGTATCGGGAGATATGGATAATCTGCTTAAAACATGGGATCAGGATCTGGGACGAGAAAGCTCCACAGAAATGTGGAATGATATCTGGGAAAATGCTAGAAGAATTACTATTTGTAACAGAACCCAGGCTATCCAGCTGAAGATACTTCATAGGGCCCATATAGCACCGGTTCAATTGGCAAAATTTAAGGCAGGAGCATCTCCAATGTGTCCCAAATGCAAAATAGAGGTGGGCACTCTTGTACATTGCTTATGGACCTGTCATAAGATCCGTAGATATTGGACTAAAATAGCAAGTACCCTGACAGAAATTTTAGGAACGGAAATAAAAGTGGACCCCGTATCTCTCCACTTGGGCTTTTCGAACTTTCCCTCCCTGGACACGTACGGGAAGAGACTATTTTCTATTCTTTCTTTCTGTGCAAGGAAAAATATTTTGGTGAACTGGGCGGCGGAGGGCCCCCCTGGACTTTCAAATTGGCACAGACTAATTATGGAATGTATTCCCCTTGACTTCCTTACAAATATGGTGCACCGAAAGACCGAATTATTTTATAAAATATGGCAGCCCTTTTTGAATTACATAAATACAGATATTTCGGCTATCCTAACAAGGGCTTTTATTTAATTGAGATTACAAACCTGGCTGGTTCGCGGCCCCTCAGGGGAGGAATCCCGCACGAATACGGGTTTTATTATATCTGATGCTAACACATCCCGAGCATGTAAGAGACTTAAATATACACCCTGGTTAGTTGTAGGTTAGATTAGTAGACAGTTGAGTTTTGTTTGTTTGTTTTTTTTTCTTTTCGGTTTTTTTTCTTTTTGTTGTTTTGGTTTTTTTTTGTCAAATTTTGGCTATTGTATATTTGAGCTAATTGTATATCAATATTTATATCTGAGAGTTTTGTTTATTTTTATAAACTTGTAAAAATGTTAAATTTCTAATAAAAATATCTATTAAAAAAAAATGAATGTCCTGCCCGTCTCCTATATCCTATGAGAATGCTTCCGGTGATGCTGCCGAGGATAGCTCTACGTAAATTAAATGGCTGGCTGGGTTCCTTTATCTGGAATCATAGACGGCTCCTCATTAAGCTGAAGAAGCTACAGGTTCCACAGGCAAGGGGAGGATTGGACTTCCCAGATTTTAGGAAATATCAGTTAAGTTCCCTATTGAGTTACATAGCTGATTGGGTCTTGTCCAACCAGATTGATTGTGAATCAGACATCGAGGCCTCTCAAGTAAAATACCCACATATTAACCTTTTATTCTCAGGCAAGAGGAAAATCATTACAGATCACTGTAAAAACCCTATAATACTAAACACAATTAAGGCTTGGAATATAATGCGGCAAAATGAGTGTAATTCACATAAAACATCCCCCTATGCACCGATAGTGGGAGCATGGGGATTCCAACCGGGCTTTACAGATGCCACTTTTAAACTCTGGAGATCCAGGGGTACCTCATGTCTCGGGGACCTATTTAAAGATGGGGTCCTGATGTCTTTTGAACAGCTGCGTCAGAAATTCGGATTACCTAATGGAGACCTCTTTCAATACTTCCAAATTCGAGACTATATACAGAAGAAGACTACGTTATTACATAATCTTTATAAATCAGATAGAGAATGTAGTGTCCTACGACCAGTGGGGGTATCTTCCGTCAGTAATATTTATCATTTACTACATGATAAAGTATCGGGAGATATGGATAATCTGCTTAAAACATAGGATCAGGATTTGGGACTAGAAATCTCTATAGAAACATGGAATGATATTTGGGAAAACGCTAGAAGAATTACCATCTGTAACAGAACCCAGGCTATCCAGCTGAAGGTACTTCATAGGGCCCATATAGCACTGGTTCGACTGGCAAAATTTAAGGCAGGAGCATCTCCAATGTGTCCCAAATGTAAAATAGAGGTGGGCACTCTTGTACATTGCCTATGGATCTGTCATAAGATCCGTAGATACTGGACTAAAGTAGCAAGTACCCTGACAGAAATTTTAGGAACGGAAATTAAAGTGGACCCTGCATCTCTCCTTTTGGGCTTTTCGAACTTTCTCTCCCTGGACATGTACGGGAAGAGACTATTTTCTATTCTCTTTTGGTGAACTGGGTGGCTGAGGGCCCCCCTGGACTTTCAAATTGGCACAGATTAATTATGGAATGTATTCCCCTTGACTTCCTTACAAATATGGTGCACCGAAAGACCGAATTATTTTATAAAATATGGCAGCCCTTCTTGAATTACATAAATACAGATATTTCGGCTATCCTAACAAGGGCTTTTATTTAATTGAGATTACAAACCTGGCTGGTCCGGGGCCCCTTAGGAGAGGAATCCCGCACGAATACGGGTTTTATTACATTTGATGTTAACACATTCCGAGCATGTAAGAGACTTAAATATACACTCAGATTAGTTTTATTTTTTCTTTTGTTAAATTTTGGCTATTGTATATTTGATTTAATTGAATATCAATGTTTGCATTTGAGAGTTTTGTTTATTTTTGTAAACTTGTAAAAATGTTAAATTTCTAATAAAAATATCAATTAAAAAAAAAATTTAAAAAAGATTAACCGCTTAATCTCTCAAAGACGAGTATGTTGCCGTTACCTTTAATAGGTTGCTTTGCTTCTTCAACCCAATGCAAAGAGCATCAAAGCTAATCAATCAATGACAGTCAACTAATGAGCTTTGGCTCGCTTGTGATTTTAACTGCTATTGAAAGCTTTCTGGTGAATTTTGCACTTCAGCGCTGAAGGTGGCAATTATTAAATGGAAGTGAAACTTGTGCTAGGAAGAGTCAGAATTTCAGTCAGTAGTCAGAGGCAAACACAGTTTGATAATAAACTGACAAAATTAGACTCAAGTCGATGTACATGAAGAACAGAAAATCATTCCTTTCTTGAAATTACAAGCTTTGGTGTTAGCGGACTTTGGATAAATTTCTGACATTTCTGATTTCAATACAGTGGCTAGATAACCACGATGGGACTCAGCGGATTTATTTCCATTTTGATCAGAGGACCACAAATGGGCAGCACGGTGGCATAGTGGTTAGCACTGCTGACTCACAGCACCAGAGACCCGGGTTCAATTCCCACCTCAGGCGACTGACTGTGTGGAGTTTGCACATTCTCCCTGTGTCTGCGTGGGTTTCCTCCGGGTGCTCTGGTTTCCTCCCACAGTCCAAAGATGTGCAGGTCAGATGAATTGGCCATGCTAAATTGCCCGTAGTGTTAGGTAAAGGGGTACATGTAGGGGAATGGGTGGGTTGCGCTTCGGCGGGTCGGTGTGGACTTGTTGGGCCGAAGGGCCTATTTCCACACTGTAAGTAATCTAATCTAATCTAAAATCACTCTGAAATTTCAATGCATAATATGACTGGGAGTGCTTGCTCAAGCAGCAGTAAAATGAGACACCTCCATTCTCCACAGATGGATGCAAAAGATCCCACAGCAGCATTTGAATGAGAGTTAAAAAGGTACATGAATGTACCTCAGCAAGGTGGAAAACAATTGATGCCATGAAATGGGAAACCTCATTCTCACTGTTTCAATTATTTTTGAATTCATTTCTAGTGACGGTTCCACATAGAGGTTAACAATCCATTCAATGGCTTTAGCTGATGGCTGTAATAACACTGAATGCTCTCTCATGGCAAACATTCTGTCTGTGGGCATTATTCAAGCTCTCTCATGTTCCAGTTGGAGGAGCAAGTGACCACATCTTCAAGCACTTGAGGGTTGTCCAGATTTTCTGCATGAGGTTGAAACCTGGAACTTGGACATTCGGGTCATTAGGTTGCAGATAGCAATGTCTATAGTCAACCAGGAGCTACTGTATATCAAGGGATGCAATGGAAGAAGACGAGTTTCACATAATATTTACAGCAACTGGTGCTCAATGGCCTGTGAATTCTAATAACTTTCCAATGTTTGAAAGAGAATGAAGCATTTTTCAGCATGTTTAAACTGCAGCTCACGAAGTCTATAGAAATCTGATTACAAGGTTTCCTTGGAGCCAGTCATCAATTGCTTATTTTCAATTCTTGTGAAGAATCCTTCCATAACCGTCCAAAAAAATCGTACCCAACGTCAGGAGGGCAAAAGTTGGATCCAATGCACAAAGCAAATTGCTGGGAGAACCTATGAGATTTGGAGGGATAATATGTATCTCAGATTATCCTGAAATATTCAGTACAGGCAAAAATACTGTATATGAGACCCTGATTCTGTCTCCATCAGCCTGATTTGGAGTGGGTTGTCAATTGATTCATTTCAAGCTAATTGTAAGTGCCCAATATGCTAAGGCATGCCTTGTCACCTCTCAGCCATTACCTTCAGACAATTCCAAACATTGATATCCTTTGTGAAGAGTACATCCACTGAAGTTTGACTGCATTGATGGGTCTACCTCAGAATCAAAACACAAATCACTGAAGTGTCTTAAAATTCACAGCAATGCTTTACACATACACAACTGGGAACCAATAAGTATTTCAGTAAAAATTATAGTAGAACTGCCAGTGCAAGGGTCAAGTCTATAACTGAACAAACAATGACTTTGAAATT
This sequence comes from Chiloscyllium plagiosum, assembly GCF_037043375.1. NCBI lineage: Eukaryota > Metazoa > Chordata > Chondrichthyes > Orectolobiformes > Hemiscylliidae > Chiloscyllium > Chiloscyllium plagiosum. Next base: position 19,249,384 of record NW_028270148.1, read on the forward strand.
TTATGACTAAGATTTCAAATGACTATCTTTTTCATCAAGGCGATCAATTAAAATTTGCACTCAGACATTTTCCAAGATGAAAGAGATCTGACAGTAAAGGTAAGTATCCAGGGGCCATATCTGACAATGAAACTCTATAGTTTTAAAATAATCACTCAGTATCATACCACAAACACTGGCAAGACATCAGGGCAATGTGAAGCTAATGGTCAGAAAACTCTCAAAAGCATGAAATCAGAAATTATTAGAAAAGTCCAACAACACTGCCTTCATTCATTCATGAGATGTGGTATCTCCAGCTGAGCCAGCATTTATCGTCCATCACTAATTACCCTCAAGAAGTGTTGGCAAACTATCTTCCTGAACTGCTGCAGTCAAGGTACACCCATACACCATTAGACAGAGAAAAATCCAGGATTTTTAACCCATCAGTACTGAAGGAACAATGAGATTTTTCAAGTTTGGATGTAAAGTGGCTCAGGTAGAAACTTGGAGATGGTGCGCATCCCACAGCTTGGGTTTGACTTGATACAGTAGGATGGAATAACCTACCACATCATATCAAGAGGTAACCTAGTCTTGACGAGCAACAGTTGCAAACAGTTCAAAATAAAAAGTATAAACAATGGACTAAGACAGACCCAGAAGCAGTTCTGCCCATGTGTCTTGGAAGGAAGTGCTGTGCATCACTAAATGGTCTGAAGCCATACAGTTATACACAGTCTCAAGTCAACAAGAGAACAGTTCTCCGTTTACAACATACAATCGCAAATTATTCATATCCTTCCCACCTAAAATAAAATTGTCACTCCTATTCAAAAAAGGATCACTTTTTGACCAAATATAGCGGAATTCCAACTAACAAAGCTAAGTAATTTTGCATCTCAAGCTACACATTAATTTTTCCCAATTCAAGTGATCAAACTTGCTCCTTATTCAACACAGGAACAATGCTGACTACTTTAATCTACAAAGCTCATCATTCGCAGAAGTGATATCCTCTAGTGCAGTGAGACCTGAACAAGGAGGCATTAACTTAAAATGGGAGCGAGGTTGTTCAATGGAAGTGTTTGGAAACACTTATGAAAGTCAGCAAATCTTCAGATCTCTCGAACTTAGGTCTGGTTGCACGTTCACTTTGAAGTCACAAGGATCTCACAGTTCAAGTCCAATGTCAGGGCATAGCACAAGAAAACAAATCTTTAGTAGTGCAGTAGTAACAGAGTGCTGCCTGCCAGAGATGGAGTATTTTGAATGAAATGTTAATCTGAGGCTGCTGTTACTCTCTCAGCTGGCAGAAAAGACCCCACAACATTAGTTTGAAGGTGAGGGAAGGTCTGCGGTGAAAGATTATTACTCAACAACATGATAAAAAAAAAGACTCTGGTCATGATCACATTGCTGTTTGTCGAAGCTTGCTGTGAGCAAATTGACTGTCACTTTTCCTACTTTCCAACAGCAGGCACATTTCGAAAAATACTCTTTAAAGCTGTTGGAGATGTCTGACAGTCTGAAGGAACATCATCATTCAAATCTTTTCTTCGTTCAAATATAAATCAGATAAACATGGGGGTACTGTAACTGAAATAAAAATTTAACATTTGGTCCAACTCTGGGATAGCAGCACTCAATTTATGCAACTTACACCCAGTGGGTAATAACACCAACTCCAAGTTGTTCAACCATTCCAGGACCAATCATAGGCTCTGGCAAGCTCGGTCTCGGTCATCGTTTACGGTCACTAGCTCACAAACCCATCAACGTTTTGTTGCTAACAAGAGCTGCTTCAGTACATCCTCTTGGGGCCCAATTCTCTGCAACCTGAACACTGAATTTTAAAAATTGTTCTCTCGTTTAAAAATTGTGTGAATTCGGTTCACACGAAAACAAAACAAAAATAATATCATCCTTACTCCTTAGACACCAAACATAATGAAAGAATAATAAAAAAGGAGTTTTTTTTTGTTTTGAGAGGGTAGATTGGATTATTTTGGTTCCTCCAAACATTAGATTCCCTACAGTGTGGAAACAGGCCCTTCGGCCCAACCAGTCCACACCGACCCTCCCAGACCCATTTCCCTCTGACTAATGCACCTAACACTATGGGCAATTTAGCATGGCCAATTCACCTGACCTGCACATCTTTGGACTGTGGGAAGATTCCGGAGGACCCAGAGGAAACCCACGTGGACACAAGGAGACTGTCTGTGTGGAGTTTGCACAGTCACCTGAAACTGGGATCGAACCTGGGACCCTGGTGCTGTGAGGCTGCAGTGCTAACCACTGAGCCACCGTGCTGCCCATAAAAGCATTGAAGCATTAGGGCAGATGAGGTGGAGGGGATGTAAAGGTTAAGAAAGGAAGAACAAGTTTGGGACAGGCCTCAGTGGTCCAATTCATCATACAAAATAAGCTAACAATATACAGAGGTCAAATATGCCGTCAATAGAACAGCAAAATCATTCAGATGCTGAAAATCAGAATTAAAAAAATGTTGGGGGACAAGAAAAAAAAGGAATGAACTGTTCAATAATGCCAACATTTTCTACATTAATGGCATTAGAGAGAATAGTAAAAACCAGTGACCTGAAGGTTGGCTGCTGGGGATTGTTTGATAATGTAAACTTAACCAGGTTTCTTTTAACAACATTTCAAACCAGTTTTAAAACAGAGAGAGCACACATTTGAGAATTAGTACAAGAGTGCGTGAGAAAAATGTAATATAAGAGTGAGAGAGTGAGAGAAAGAAAGACAAAATATTGACACCTTAACGTGAATCATAAAATGTCATGTCACAGAAGGAGGCCATTCAGCCCATTATATCTGCACCAGCTCTCGACAAGAGGATCTCTGAAGCCCAACCAGATCTTCCTCCTGCTTCTATTGTCCTGCAATTTCCTCTTCAGCTCCTTATCTAATTCCCTTTTGAAGGAAACAACTGCACATTGCCCCACCACCCTCTCAGCCATCATGTTCCAGATCATAATTACATGCTGCGCAAAAATAATTGCTGAACAGCTTACCTTCCCAATGCTCCCTTTGCCATTCACCTTAAACTAGTGTCCTTTTGGTTCTTGAATGCATTAACAAGAAAAGTTTCTTCCTATCTACTGTCTCAATCCATTGTGCTTCTGAATAACTTTATCGATAAGAAGAGGGACAGAATTCATTTCTCTTCCTCCTTACACACACTCATTGACAGAGCTATTCAAAATGGGTCCAGGCAGAGAAAGCAGTAAGAAAATAGAGGTGATTGGTGAAAAAAAAAACATGATGGCAATTAGTAGAACATTTGTTTATAAAAACCCAAGTGGTTACATTCTGATAACCAACATACAAGAACATCGGCTCATCTGTTATAATTTCTTGGTGTGCACTGATTGCCTAATTTATCAAGCATCAACTAAAGAGAATATTTTGGATCTAAATCCAAAAAGGCATAAATCCTGATATTGGCCAGTCCAAGAACTGTGGCTATTTTAAACATAAAAGTGAAGAATTTGCTATCCTTCAATTCGATGTGGCATTAAAAACAACAGCACATATCTTTACAAAACTGGAGCAGATTGCATTGAGCTAAAGCCTTTAAAAAAACATTCCCTCCATCAGATTATGTTCTGGTCAATTTAATTTATGGTTTACAAGAACCAGATGAAATCCTCAACATGATAAAAGTTGACAAGAGGGCTTTTATGAAACAGAGGCTGCTGTGAGCACTGCATCAAAGTAAATGGAGTTACATTCCTCAAAGAAAAAGCTGTAACTGAGTTCTTAAATTGTTATTTTTGGAGTGCATTTCCAAAGCAATATTCCATCTTAAATATTTCCAATGAGTGAAATAAGCAAAGCTGTGCCTAGGATAGCTAATGAACAACAAATGAAAGGGTCACTTTCCTTAGAACAGTTCTTGATCCATCTTAAAGTTTTAATTTAAGCAGAGGGTTTGAAGTGGCTTTCAATATTTACTTATCTCCCCAACAGCCTAAAGCACCAGTGATAAAAATTTCAAATGGACAGATGCCAATTGCATAGAGGCAAGATTGCAACTTTACTACACTCCTGGCCTGATTTTAGTTTACAGCTTTTGGAAATAGAGGTGGAATATTTTTTTCAAACAAAATTCTTTAAAACTAAAAGGAAAAGGTTTCATAGTTACATGAGCCCTGGAGGTCCAGTTAATAAAAGCCCAGTTTGACAAAAAGAATCAAAAAGCTATGTTCATATGGTATTAAGTTCAGTCAATGTAAATTTCCACCAAACCATGTCTTCCTTTATTGACACTGGAATGGTTCAAAAAGGTGACACACCAGCTCCTTTCTTTATTCTTTCAAGGAATGTGAGCAGTGCTGGAAAGGCTAGTAATTATTGCTCAGATCGGATGGTGAGGGAGAGTGACACCCCTTGAAATCAAAGCAGACTGAATGCAGCATCAAGGAGCTCAAACTAAACTTGATCTTCAAGGGCAGTTTGGGCGTGAGCCAACCAACACTGGCCTAACTACCAATACCCACATGCACAGAATTAAGCAAAGTGCAGGTATGTGAACTCCCTGAACCACTGCAGATGGCTTAGGGACACCCACAATGCTGGTACTGGTTCAAAACTTTGGACCAGTGACGGAGGAACATTGATATACATTCAAGTCAGAGTGCTGCAAGGCTTGGAGGGAATCTTGCAAGTGGTGTTGCCATGTTTCTGATTCTTGGTCCTTCAATATGTTAGAGGTTGCAGGTTTGGAAGCTGCTGCTCAAAGAGCATTGGTGCACACGGTTCATATTTTCACCAGTGGTGCAAGAACTAAAATTTCAAGGTGTAAAGTGGTATCTTTTATACAGCCTCCCAAAACTCACCCATGTTCCCTTTGGCTCAGTTGAGTAGATTTTTCACCATGAAACGCAAGTCTGTGGGTTCAATTCAGATCCTCGATAAAATGAAGTGCAAAACTTTGACATGTCACCTTTCAGATTGCGGAAAGATCCAATTTTCCCTCCCAGGTTGGGTGTGGGGCAGCTCTTGCTGAGGAGCTGGCCAATATCTGTCCATTAATCAATCCACTTCTCTCTCAACCAGTGATGGTAGCTAGTAACATGCAAATTACCTGCTGCGTTTTTCTAAATTACAGCAGTGATGGAACTTCCAAAAGAAGTTCCCTTTGATTTTAAACCTCCCCAAACATTTGAAAAAGGTGGAAGAACTTCTATTTCCCTTCCTTTAAACCTTGAAACTTTTTCCAAACTCACACTAACCTCTTCAATAATTCACTTCCATGAGGAGCAGAAACAGACCAGTATTTGGAGAATAATCTCCTCTTCTTTGACATACCATAGTTAAGTACAAAATGTCCAGACATGTAAAGATACCAGTCTAGACAAAAGAAAACTATACCAACTCAATGCCATATGACAAACCAGTTTTCCTGCTCAACTGCATAATAGTTAATGTTGAAGTTGCTTTGAGTTCCACCCAATCGGATAATTCCATAAGAGTTTTTGAATTGAGAAGAAACAAACAGTCTCATGCAAGGTCCAAATGGAGGTAGAAATCTTGCATCAGACTCCAAATAGTCTTTGTAAATTGTGCATAACTACTCTATATAACCTATTGTCATCATGCAATAAAACACAATTTTGTTGTGCAAGACTTCGTCAGACTTAAGTGGTTTATCCATTGGAGGACCCTTCGATTCAGCATGGAAAGGAGGATTCCTTTTGTGATAGGTGAGCTCTGAAAGGGCTGGCACTACTTATGACCCCTGGAAAGAACATCTCAATTTAGTTTTGATACATTTTTATTGATCTTCTGATTGTTCTGTCGTGGTAACACACTACCTAAACTGCTATTGTTTATTTGATAAGAGTATAAAAGGAAGATACACTAACTGCAAAGCATCAATGCTGGCTCTGCAACATAACTGTGCCACATGGTGATCAGCAGAGAGGATCATTGCATAAACAACTCAAGGTAACAGTGGAAAAAAAAATCCATGTGACCAGGAGAAATATTTTCAGAAAACAAGTGAGTTTACAGTTTTAAGGAAGTTACCACTTAAGATACAGGCAATGAGCAACTGAAACAAAGGCAGAAGCAGTCAGCAGCCCTCATGGAAGCAGGTCAAAAGTAGCACTCCAAAAGATAATCTTCACCCTAGAGGTGCAGGAGGCCCTGGGAAAAAATAACATGGGCTAAAGTAAAGACTAGCCACTTAGGGAAGTGACTGAATCATTAAAGAAGACAGGAGTGCAGAACAGAACAAGTTAAAAAAACCCTCAGTGGGAAAAGGAGGAAAACAAAGGAAAGGGCATACAAATCCAGGCAGAGAAGGATGAAAGAGAAAAGAAATGCTTCAGTCTTCAAAACAAGCATGCTCCACAAGACAAAGCTACAGTAGGCAGGGCTACAGCCAGAATATTATTCATACCAAAGTCACTGAATCTCAAAAGGTTTTAGGGTACAATTGAGACAACAGAGTCTATCAGAGAAAAGTGTTTAGAAGAATGCAAAGACGTGATCGGGCCATGCTCAATTCAAAACCACGATTTGGCAGGAAGATTTATTAAGCCCTCAGCCATTAGGGTGTAACTTAAAGTGCAAAAGACCTACAGTGAATTTTAGACCATGAAAGACTGGAAGTCATTGTGCCCATGAAGTAACAAAAAGGTGAAGACTACTAGTTTGATCTCCAGCAAACAGTGCAGAGACATAAATAATAAATGGAACAGAATTCAAGAGACTTTCGGAGAGGTTTGAGGTAGAAGTAGTTTTCCTCAGTAATAAGCAGCTGAACTAGATTTATATTTCATGATGAGGTCCTAAAAAAGCATTGGTATATCGCATTTAACCCACTTGTCAGAATAACCAACCATCTGTGTTTGAAGCCAAGAAAACATTGGTTTAATGTAAACTACTTTGCAACATTATTTAATCTCACTGTTGCAGAAGATCAGATAGCACTAGGAGAAACAGGTTTCTAGGTGTAGGGATAGGAGAAAGAGGGGGAAAGAATGGAAAACATTAGTGGTTCCAAACACATGTCTGTAAAGACCATACTTTTTAAATAAGAAAAAGGGTATTTAATGCCATGTATTTGTATGTTCCCAGCTGATTCAAAATTCTCAACACATCCCAGAGTGAAGCCTTATTTGATCAGTCAGAAGTTTAATTAGTTTAGATTACTTACCGTGTGGAAACAGGCCCTTCGGCCGAACAAGTCCACCCACTGAACCACCGAAGCACAACCCACCCAGACCCATTCCCCTACATTTACCCCTGCACCTAACACTATAGGCAATTTAGCATGGCCAATTCACCTAACCTGCACATTTTTGGACTGTGGGAGGAAACCGGAGCACCCGAAGGAAACCCACGCAGACACGGGGAGAACGTGCAAACTCCACACAGTCAGTCAGTCGTCTGTTGGCAACAAAGTTGGTTGCTTGGTGATATTCACAATTATTGAATTTAAAAATTATTGAAATAAAAAAAATCAAAATATTGAACATATTCACAAGACAGCTTTAAATCAAAATACAAAAGTTGGATATACAAAAGGAAAACACAAAAATACATAAATATTAAGCAGTTATGAAATACATAAAAGTGGATAAATCCCCAGGACCTGATAAGGTGTGCCTTCAAACTCTGTGGGAAGCTAGGATAGTGATTGCTGGGCCTCTTGCTGAGGTACTTGTATCATCAATAGTCACATGTGAGGTGCCGGAAGACTGGAGGTTGGCTAACGTGGTGCCACTATTTAAGAAAGGCAGTAAGGACAAGCCAGGGAACTGCAGACCGGTGAGCCTGACATAGTTGGTGGGAACCCTGAGGGACAGGATGTACATGTATTTGGAAAGGCAAGGACTGATTAGGGATAGGCAACATGGCTTTGTGCGTGGGAAATCATGTCTCACAAATTTGTTTGAGTGTTTTGAAGAACTAACAAAGAGGATTGATGAGGGCAGAGCAGTAGATGTGATCTATATGGACTTCAGTAAAGCTTTCGACTAGGTTTCCCACGGGAGACTGGTTAGCAAGGTTAGATCTCATGGAATACTGGGAGAACTAGCCATTTGGATACAGAACTTGCTCAAAAGGTAGAGACAGAGGGTGGTGGTAGATGGTTGTTTTTCAGACTGGAGGCCTGTGACAAGTGGAGTGCCACAAGAATCGGTGCTGCGTCCACTACTTTTCATCATTTATATAAATGATTTGGATGGGACAATAAGAGGTATAGTTAGTAAGTTTGCAGATAATACCAAAATTGGAGGTGTAGTGGACAGCGAAGAAGCTTACTTCAGAGTACAACAGGATCTTGATCAGATGGGCCAATCAGCTGAGGTTTGGCAGATGGAGTTTAATTTAGATAAATATGAGGTGATGCACTTTGAGAAAGCAAATCTTAGCAGAACTTTCCACTTCATGACAAAGGTCCTAGGGAGTGTTGCTGAACAAAGACCTTGGAATGCAGATTCATAGCTCCTTGAAAGTGGAGTCGCAGGTAGATAGAATAGTGAAGGCGGCGTTTGGTATGCTTTCCTTTATTGGTCAGAGTATCGAGTACAGGAGTTGGGAGGTCATGTTGCGGCTGTACAGGACATTGGTTAGGCCACTGTTGGAATTTTGCGTGCAATTCTGGTCTCCTTCCTATTGGAAAGATGTTGTGAAACTTGAAAGGGTTCAGAAAAGATTTACAAGGATGTTGCCAGGGTTGGAGGATTTGAGCTATAGGAAGAAGTTGAATAGGCTGGGGCTGTTTTCCCTGGTGTGTTGGAGGCTGAGGGGTGACCTTATAGAGGTGTATAAAATCATGAGGGGCATGAATAGGATAAATAGGCAAAGTTTCTTTCCTGGTGTGGGGGAGTCCAGAACTAGAGGGCTTGGGTTTAGGGTGAGAGGGGAAAGATATAAAAGAGACCTAAGGGGCAACTTTTTCACACAGAGGGTGGTACGTGTATGGAATGAGTTGCCAGAGGAAGTGGTGGAGTCTAGTGCAATTGCAACATTTAAAAGACATCTGGATGGGTAAGTGAATAGGAAGTGTTTGGAAGGATATGGGCCGGTTGCTGGCAGGTGGGATTAGATTAGGGGGGGATATCTGGTCAGCATGGACGGGTTGGCCTGAAGGGTAGGTTTCCATACTGTACATCTCTATAACTCTATGACCTTCCTCCCACAACATTCTTTTCAGAAACTCAACACTACTCCCATTTTAAATCTAAATTCTTAGATGCCAATCGCACTGCAGTTTATGGTTTAGAGACTTGCATAGCTTGGCACTTTACAAACTAAAACTTTCTCCAAAGATGAAATACATCCACTGAACTGAATTTTAAAAAAAGTGATCTCAAGTCTGTCTTCTCTCCAGATCATGAAAAGTTCAATATTTCAACTGAAGATCGATTCACAGCACAGATACCCTGCAATGCATTTGACCGAAGTCACGTTCTGCACTGTCTTGCCGATGGTGTACTTACTTTATTTCTCCAAATGACTTTGACCTTTAAAGAAAGTAAATGCACCTTCACAGAACTAAAATCTATATTTCCTTTAAAATGCAAAATTACCAAGTGACAATATATTAAAAAACTTTATCGCAGCATAATTCGAGAGGAATTGCAGACAACTCTCTTTTAGAGAGATAATTGTTTAGACAGCATTAGCAGCAGCACAATATTAAACTTGCTCGTCACAAGTCTAGAGGCGAAAGGGAGGTCTGCAGATGCTGGAGATCAGAGTCGACAGTGTGGTGCTGGAAAAGCACTGCAGGTCAGGCAGTATCCAAGGAGCAGTAGAATCGACATTTTAGGAATAAGCTCTTCATCAGGAATCGTAAGTCTAAGTGAAAGTCAATCTGAGTAGGCACGCTCTTGAAATTCTGAACACCATGCTAACCAATGAAATCACCAGCCCCCATGATATTGCAGCATCTTGTTATCATTACCACCTGAAGTATACTGTTAGCAATTCTTTCGTTGCTTCAGTAGGAATCTTTTCATTTCTACAATGCCTTAAAAAGGACTTCAGAGCTTATCAAAGCATTTCACACCCAATCACTTTTGAATTATCAACTTAAATGATTTCAATTCATATTGAATCTTTCATAACCAGACATGCCAAAGCACTGTGCAGTGAATTAAGTATTTTTTGATATGTAGTGCATACATAACAGCAACTAATCTGGACACTGCAAACTCCCTGAAATACCAATGTAATAACAGAACAGATAGTGTTTTCATATCAACTGAGGGACATATTGACCAAGTCAACCTGGATGTTTTTGATAAAATCTGAAGTGCGACATGTACAAATAACTTCCCAAATTCTAAAAAAGGTAAAATTTGCAAACAAATGAGCCTCAACCAACATCAAATTGGATAAAAGTCAAATAAGCAGAGGGATTTTTTTTTGTTGCAAACATCTCCCTCATGATAATATAGCAAGTTAAGCAGATGACTGGAGTTAATTGATTTACAGACCAGGTAGACAGAAAGGATGGATAAGTGGGACTTGTGTGAAGGAGCTGTAAAAGTGAGTAGAAGCCTCCTTAGAGTGCAATGGCAGTGCCTCACCTCTGGACCAAGGTCCTGATTCAAGTCTAACCTGCTCCTGATGCATGAACCAACATCTCTGAACAGATTGATTCAAGAAGAGTGAGCAGAACCAAAGGCCTTTGTGGCACAGCAGTAGCATCCATACCTCCAAGCCAGGAGGCCTGGGTTCAAATCCCACCGGTCCCAGAGACGTGCACTAATCATGGAGAATTTGATTAGAAAATAGGTTGAAAAAATTAAGTGCGAGTACAAGGGACTGTAGTGATGTCGTGTACTGCCCTACGGACAAGGAGGCCCAGGTTCAAGACCCACTTGCTCCATCCTCCTGAGAGAATGGGTCATCTCTCTAAACTGGTGGATTTAGAAATATCTGTAGGAGATTGGCTTGGGCCAGAAGTTGTGTGTTTAAGTCCCATCTGCTCCGGAAGTATGAGACAGTAAGAGTGAATAGCATGTCCAAACAGGTTGATTGAAAAAAAAAGCCTGCCTATTAAGGGCTGTTGTGGTGCAGTGGTAGTTTCCTAACTCTGAGCCAGGAGACTCAGATTCAATTCCTACGTTACTCCAGGAGGAATGTGATAACATCTGTCTGAACTTGTTTACAAAATATTTATGAATGAACATTAAATAAACTATCCACAAGGATGTCACTGACTAGTTTGGACCCAAATTGACACCTAGACCAAATTATTGATAAACCTCCTCAGAATAACCAGCCTGTGTCTCTCAGTCACATGAAGATCAGATCAGCTTAATATGGCAGATTTCCAACCAGTAAAAGGAAATTATAATCCAAATAGGTCAGTTTAGTTCAGTTGGCTGCATAGCTGGCTTGTGATACATAGTGCTGCCAATAATGTGTGTTCAATTCCTATACTGGCTGTGGGTAACTACGAAGGGGTCTCCCTCTTAATCTTTCAAAGATTTAACTTGATGCATGGTGCCAAGTTCTCCTTTCTGATTAAAAAGGTATTGCCTTTTCAGACATGGCAAATTTATATTACTTTAATAATCCAAATAGGTTTTTAAAAACATTAATCCAATAGTCCCCATGACAGATGAGCATTTAGTTTCATAAATATTACAATGTTGAATTTAAGTCAACTGGTGTGATTTGAACTCATGACCGCAAAGCATTAGCTGGACCCCTAGATTACGAGTCCAGCAATAATACCTATACCCCACCATCCCTATCATTGGCAGCTTTAGGACACCCATGTCCTTGCCTACAGAAGGTTAATTTTATCCTGACCACGAACCAAAAACATGAAGAGGCCTAAATCCTAACACCCAGATCTTGATATGATAACTTGATAGCTATGTAACCAGATAGGCAACACAGACAGAGTTCAAGTCTCAATCACATTGAAAGTTGAGAAATTGACTGCAATTAATAATAACTTTGTGGGTTGGCAGAATAGCAAGAAAAAGAACACAAAAGTGATTGTTCTGTTGTAACCACCCAACTGATAGACATCACTTCCCTGAAGAATGAGTGTATCAGACTCCAATTCTACTGTGCGTGGTTTAATACTTGTACCCTTAAGACAACAAGGGATTGACAAGAACAAACATTTTTTTCTTTTTAAAAAAAAAGTATCTTGCCTTGAGAAGAACTGGTCTAAAACAGATTCGAGCAATACCAATTCTTCAAAGCAACATCACGGACTGCAAGTCAGGAAAGAATGCAAAAAAAAATCAGGGAGGAGTCAGTGAATTGGAGGAGATTTGGGGCTTGGTGAGTGGGGCAGGGGGCGTGTGCAGGGTAAACTGAACTGGAGCGAAACAATCTTTGGAGAATTTGAATTTGCTTTGATTTTCAACCACAACTAGAGACTTGATTATGACACTAATCTTACATAGATTAAACTGGCTTAAATTGCAGCAATAAATCAATACCACAGGTTTACATTAAAAACTTACCTCCCATAGGCAACATTTCTGAGGAACCTCACATTTCCTTCCAATTATCTTTATTTGCCTCTGTCACTGCTACCTACGGAATTTCTTTTTCCTCAGCTAAATATTTGTATCACCATCCCCAAAAGAGAGACTCAATTTTTATAAAAACCATTAAAATTTAAATTCCAATGATATTTTGCCCCCCAAGTAGTTTTAATTTCTTGATGTGATTTGTGATATCCCTTGAGCTACACTTGTGTAAAATAGCTTTTTCATGAAATACTGACAATGAACCCTTTGAGAGTGTTGCAGTTTTTCAGAATAACTCAAGCTTTCTATCATTTTTTTTAAACTCAATGTTAATAGAATTGAAGCAGCCTTTCCAACAGAGTACTGGAAAGTTGCTGTGTTGGCATCTTTTCATCAGCAAAGGGTCATTTCATCCCATGTCACTAAATAGAGGTCTACCAATGGATTAGTGGTGCTTACAAAAATAAAGAGATCACAAAACAAGGTACATCAGCTACAGCCAACATTCCTTCAGCTACCTTCAGCCTCACAAAACCTTGGCTGAAATCAACTTGACATGTATCATCGATCTTGGCTTCCTGGCATCATCGACTAATGTAAGATCAAGAAGGAGGGCATTCAGCCCTTCAAGACTATTCCACAACTGAATCATGGTTGACCATCTACCTCAACACCATTGCCCTGTGCTATCTCTTCCCTGCTGAGTGGGGCAGTTGAGGTCACCTCATTGAATGATTTTTGAACTGTGGAGGAATTAGGGGGTTGTGATGAGCAGGGTGGGGAAAGCAGAATTGAGTCCATGAAATGACCGGCCATGGCGGGGTGGGCTTGGCAGGTTGGATGAGCATTGAGAGGGTGTTGCTGCAAAAGCACAGCAGGTCAGGCAGCAGAGGACCAGGGGGAAAGAAAAGACATTTCAGGCCGGAGCCCTTCATCAGGGAAGAGGCCTCATTCCTGAATAAGGGCTCCGGCCCGAAATGTTGGTTTCCCTGCTCCTCGGATGCTGCCTGACCTGCTGTGCTTTTCCAGCAACACATAACTTTGATCTCCAACATCTGCAGACCTCATTGTCTCCTTGACAGGTTGGATGACATACTTTATTTCTTGTGTTATGTTCTTGAATATTTATAAATCTATCAATCTCTGTCTTGAATTATATTCAATGAGTGAGCTTCCACAGTGCTTTGGGGTAAATATTTCCAAAGATTCACCACGCTGGAGTGAAGAAATTCCTCCTCATAACAGTCCTAAATGGCCTACTCTTTATTCTGAGACAACACCCCTGGTGCTGGACAACCAGGGGAAACATCCTTCCCACATTAATCAATCAAGCCCAATAAAGAATTATGTTTCAACTAGATCACTTCTTAAGTTCAACAGAATATAGGCGTAGTCTCCCCAAACTCCCCTTGTTGCACAAATTTCCAGAATGATCACATCCCTCCTCTCTCCCACAACTAATATACGTTAGTCGTTGGATTAGATTACTTTACAGTGTGGAAACAGCCCTTCGGCCCAACAAGTCCACACCAACCCGCCGAAGCGCAACCCACCCATACCCCTATATTTACCCCTTACTAACACTACAGGCAATTTAGCATGGCCAATCCACCTAACCTGCACATCTTTGGACTGTGGGAGGAAACCGGAGCACCTAGAGGAAACCCACGCAGACACGGGGAGAACGTGCAAACTCCACACAGTCAGTCGCCTGAGGCGGGAATTGAACCCGGGTCTCTGGCGCTGTGAGGCAACAGTGCTAACCACTGTGCCACCGTGCCGCTCTCTGGAAACCAGTCACAAGTCAGCTTCAGCCAGCCAATGGCTCATAGTTGTAAACATGTGAGGTTGATCAACACCTCAGAACAGCTGGCTTGGTTGGAGAATATGGATTTACACTCCTTGGTAAGAAACAAATTCAGGAGAGATTTGATAGAGATATACAAGATTATGGAAGATATGAATAAGGGAAGACAAAGAAGAAAGAAAGAACAAAGAAAATTTACAGGCCAGGAACAGGCCCTTTGACCCTCCAAGCTTGAGCTGATCCAAATATACTGTCTAAATCTATTGGTCAACTCCTAAGCATCTGTATCCCTCTGCTCCCCACCTACTCGTGCATCTGCCCAGACGCACCTTAAAATGAATCTACCGGGCCTGCCTCTTCCACCTCTGCTGGCAATGTGTTCCAGACACCTGCCACCCTCTGTGTGAAGTACTTACCACGTGTATCCCCCTTAAACTTACCACCTCTCACTTTGAAAGCATTACCTCTCGTTATTGAATCCCTCACCCTGGGAAAAAGCTTGTCTCTATCCACCCTGTCTATACCCTTCATGATTTTGTAAACCTCAATCAGGTCCCCCCTCAATCTCCTTTTTTCTAGTGAAAATAAATCTAACCTACTCAACCTCTCTTCATAGCTAGCACCCTCCATACCAGGCAACATCCTCGTAAACCTTCTCTGCACCCTCTCCAAAGCGTCCACATCCTTTTGGTAACGTGGCGACCAGAACTGTACACAATATTCTAAATGCGGCCAAACCAATGTCTTGTACAATTTTAACATGACTTGCCAGCTCTTATACTCAATACCCCATCCGATGAAGGCAAGCATACTATATACCTTCTTGACCACTCTATCCACCTGTGCAGCAACTTTCAGGGTACAATGGACCTGCACTCCCAGATCTCTCTGCCCATCAACTTTTCCAAGGCTCTTCCATTCATTGTATAATTCGCTCGAGGATTGGACTTGCCTAAATGCATCACCTCACATTTGTCTGGATTGAAAGCCATCTGCCACTTTTCCACCCAACTCTCCATTCTATGTATATCCTCCTGGATTCTCTGACAGTCCCTTGAGCTTTCTGCCACTCCAACAATCTTTGTGTCATCTGCAAACTTGCTTATCATACCAACAGTGCCCTTTTCTAGATCGTTAAAAATCACACAACACCAGGTTATAGTCCAACAGGTTTAATTGGAAGCACACTAGCTTTCGGAGCGACGCTCCTTCATCAGGGGGACTATCACCTGATGAAGGAGCGTCGCTCCGAAAGCTAGTGTGCTTCCAATTAAACCTGTTGGACTATAACCTGGTGTTGTGTGATTTTTAACTTTGTACACCCCAGTCCAACACCGGCATCTCCGAATCTTTTCTAGATCATTTATGTATATTACAAACAACAGTAGCCCCAATACGGACCCCTGTGGAACACCTTTCTCCATTTCAAAGAAAAGCTGTTTCCATTACCTGATGGTACAAAGGACGAAGAGATGCATTTAAGTGGGCAAGAGGTACAGGCAGATATGAGGACAACTTATTTTTGAAAACACAGCGAGCGGTAAGGACCTGGAACAAGAAGGTGGGGAGAAAGGAAATACAATGCCTGCCAAAAAGAAATCGAATGAGGAATTGGGGGAAAATAAGCCTAAAAGGATAAAAGGGCTAAAAGGATAAGGCGGGGAGTGGGAGCTGACTGGACTACATGGAGAGCTGTGATGGACATGAGGACTGAATGGCCTCTTTCCAGACTACCGGGGCTTGAAGTATAAATCATCCATTTTTGTCGTGGGATTCACCATTCAATCTTTCCCTGGAGTAAATCAGCTGTTTTCATTCAACATCGACATTTTGAAGAAAGGACTGCATTTCACAATCTCAGGGCAAAACAAATTGAAGTATTTGTCAAGTTTGGTCACTTGTAGGAAATGCCACAGCCAATTTGCACTTAATCAAAATGCCACAAATCACCAGGTTGTCTTCCTGGATACCAAACATAAGCCCATTTGGAAAAGCAAACAAGAATCTGCTAAAGGCAGCAAGTGGGTGACAACAAAAGACCTCCACAAGGCAACAAAATGCAAATGTCACAAACTGCACTCCAATACTGCATTCAGATCTGGACTATTCTAACACAGCATACTGAGAAATTCCACCATCAAAACATCTACTACACCCTCCAAATTCAAACAGCAGACCCACTGTGCAAATGCTTCTTACACCACCTCCACAACCGTCCAGGCTAACCTGCTGCAAAAAGCTGACTACAATGGGCCAGATGTTGTCAGGATGGTTGGAAACAACCTTTGATCCAGCAGGTCCTGTTTGTTCAACTTTGAACGCTGATCATTTCAAGGGTAGGACTAAAACAATGTTACACTTGGTCTCTCCTTGAAGCTTGGAGCATTTATGTTCCTGTCTCAAAAGGAGCTTGCTACCAAATCATTAAAAATTTACAACAATTTGCCAAAACAGTATCATGGTTCCAGTCCAAATGTCTTAATGATGAGACAAAAGGACGAAGCTATCACTGCACTCCAGATTCACCACCTTGTGTGACATCCGACCTCACACTGCTCAAAGACCTGCAGGTTGAGAATTGGCTTGTTCATTCTCAAAGATTCAGGGCAGAAACCCATGACTGAGTGAATATGATCCTAAAGTCTTGAGACAACTAACCAGAACCACCAGGTCTGTACTGAAGCATCAGCCGAGACGTTTGAGCTCACGCATTTGGAGTGGGAGCTGAATCCTCAACCATCTGAACCAGAGCTGGAAGGAGAAAGCACTGTTGCAGGATCATTTACCAAAACAAAATGGCAAAACTGGACAACTGGATGGTCATTCTGATGTTTGCTAACACTGAAGATTGTCATGGAATATGAAGTATATAAACATTGCTACCGGTTCTGTTCCTAAATTCAAAAAGCAAGTCATTCTAGCCAATTGCCCAACAATTAGCTTACACTCCCTTTAATGAAAGCCTTCCCATAAAAGTAATTGATTTTAAAAAAGTTTTGATGGCTTAACAAATCACAGAAATTCTCTTTTACACATTTGAATTAATGCCTTGTTCCAATTTCTTCCTGCAAGTCATAACTGCCCTCCACAGAACCCCGCTAAATACTTTAAACAACTTGGCTAATGAAGCACACTATCTCTACCACCATTAAGATCACAATCTGGTTTTCTCGAAATTTCACTCATATGAACCAACAGCCATTCGATAATTTTCCAAAAAAATGATTGTTTGAAAAACATTTCCTATTTCAACATTCAAGAAAAAAAAAGTCATTTCTAGTCCAAACACATGGCTTATTTTTGGCAGTAGCCTAGCACCAATGAAACAAAGAGAAACTCATGGGAATTGCACTGAGTTCCAAGAGACCTCAGAGTATGTTTGTTGCCTTGATACTCAGACCCAAACCTACAGAAAATATCAATCTTACTGAGATAAAAGTGTTAAGTGCACATTTAATTCTGTGCATATGCAGATGGCAGGAGCATATCTAAAACTTGCAGCTGTTGAGTTAGAAAAAGTGAAAGATTTATTTGCAAAGCAAGATTAAGAATGACAGAAGATTCTCACTCTTCATCAACTGCATTTTCAGAATAGGACAGTTGGTAGATGTCACCTATCTTTGTGCAATTGCTTCACAAAGTCAGAGATCAAGTTGTTATATGCTAATCTTACAAAGAACTTGTAAGGGGCAGACTAACCATTCTTGCGGCTATGGAGGTAAATACAACAGACTCTTGGAGAAAATTACAAGAATCCACAGTTCAAACAACTCCACTGATGCATTTTATTATTCATACTGCACAGAATTACCTCCCTACTCCCTGTCCCCCTTCATCTAAACCCTATGAAAATATCCTTCGCAGCCTTCTGAAATTGTGCACGAGAGGAAGAAGGCATGCTGGTGGCAATAGGGGTGGAGGTAAACTGAGACACATATGTCAAATACCCCTGGACCACCTTTGTCACTCTGCACTGCAGGTAAAACAATTCAGTACCTGAAGCCAGCAAGCTAGACAAACTGGAACAGAACAAGGAGGATTCTCATCGAGTGCTTCCATCATTAAAAGGAAATGTGACAAAAGGATTTCAATTAACTGCAAAGCCAAGGATCCTGAAAAATCAACTATTGATTACAAGTGATCCAGACTGACCAGACCAATTAGTGTATTTTTTTCATTCAGATCTTATTCCTAATCTACATGGATGTGTGTTGTTTTACTAACCAACCTTTTCATACTTAGTAGCTAGTAAATTCAATATTTTATTACCTCGAGAAAGCCTGGTTGAAGTAGCAGCTTTTAAAGTGAAAAGTCATTTCATCTGGGAGAAACGGTATTCACTAGGGAAGGGATCCTTGTGACCGACCAAAGGGTCGGGTGGAAAACAAAAGAGGAATCAGTTCATCCTCTCTCACCCAGAAGCATAACCATTTGGGATTTGACATCTGAAATCATAGCTTAGGAAGCCTCAGCTGGGATCCAGTCACAATACACGCTGAAAGGATTGAAGGGGAAATTTATTGGATGGGGAAAACTATACCAACACATTCAAGACAAGAAAGTCAGCAAGATGCTGCAGTCACATGGAAACTTTCTCTCCACAAAACATCCATCCAGATTGAAGCTTTAAGGACAGTTTGTTTCTACTGTATCCCAAATGTTAAATCAGATGCCTCACTGGTCAGACGAAGTTGGATGAAATTGGATACATCAGCTAGGTTTACACATCACTATTACTGTACTCTCTTCCATCATCTCATTACCCTTCAGCAATTAAACATAAAAAAAGGTACACAGCATTGGCTGCACAACTCACATACAAGACTTAAGACATATGGCACAGAAATAGACCCTTGAGCCCAGCTCGGCCTAGATGAGCATGCTCCACTTGAAGCTCATTCCATTTTTTTGTCATCTAAACATAAACATCTTAATGTTCTGTTCTTTGTGTTTGTCTAGTTTCCCCTTAAATACATCGATACTGTTCACTCCAACCACACCATATGGGAACAAGTTCCACATTCTCACTCTCTGGATAGAGAGAGATTTCTTCTAAATTCCCAAATGGGTTTCTCAATAACTGATATTGATGACCAAAAATTATGGTCGTTCCCCCCAAGAAGGGGGAAGCATTCTGTTTATATCCACTTCATCAAAACCACTCAGAATCTTAAGGACTTCTACGGAGGTCACCCCTCAGCCTTCCCACTTCAAAAATTAAAGAAAAAAAAACTCAGCTCGTTCGTCCTCTTCCAACAGAGCCATCCTCCTTTTCTAGTATCTGGCCTTGTGAAGCTTTTTTGCACTCTCTCAGAAACCCTGGACAACATGCTGAGTTCTGCATTCTCAGGCAATAGACTGAAAGGGCTACTCCAATGATTGCCGTTTTCGGGTGGACTGAACAAAAATATAATAGAGAAAATTAATTGACCTGAATTAAGTTCCCATCATCAATACAATAGTGTGGCTAATCATGTGGGCTCAGAGAACATCTCTAGATAGAAATAAAGTATATTTAGCACCTCAATCTGACGATATAAAGGCAGTTTTATTAAAAGCCTCACACAGAGCAAAGTGATGATTTAATAATGGCTTTTAAATTTTGCATCTCTCTGATGACCTGTGAGCCAGACACGAAATCAGAATGCAGCAGACAAATGACCTGTTCCCAGGCATCAGCCAAAATGAGTCAAACTGAGGATTGAGTTTAAGAAGAGTTCATTTTCCTTGCAAAGGGTTATTGGATTTTTAGTGTATTACAAGTAGCTACTAAAAGAGTCAATTGGCGGGGAGGGGAAGGGAATTGGAACTGCCTCAAGTGAAATTATAAAAAGTATACCTGGCAAAGTCAGGATTAAAATGCATTCACTCAAGAAACCCCATTGAATTTCTGACAATTCTTATTTGTTGCATGGCTGGATTTTTGGGTTTTATTTGTTTTTGTCTCTCCTTGTGTAAAATACCTATCAAATTCATTAAACATTACACCCCAAGGCCTACTACAATTAAAAAACAAGATCAGTTGTTGGTGGATTTTTTTTTCACCCTCATGTTCAACAGTTATGATGAAAACTGCCACTACACTGTCAGTGCAAGCTGTCACTGCATGACTTTGCTGCCATCTAATGGCAATAGGTACATACTGCCGTTTATCCTCCAAATGACCTTCTTCAAAAATTTTCACAATGGAATAAAAGAAAGATCGTGCATTTATATGACACCATGCGCAACCTTGGGATGTCTAACTGTATCTTAGAGCCACTGATACACCTTTTTTAAGCTTACTCATTGCTGTCATGTAGGAAACTTTCTAAGCAAAAAAAAGGCAAAAACAGGAATGAGATTATAATCAGTTTTAGAGATGGTTATGAAACAAATATTGACTAGAACACAGAACTCCCTCACTCAGATCACTGTGGGAGGACCTTCACCTCAGACCACAGGGAAACTCAAACGTTAGGCAGCAGCACACATGTTGAGAATAAACATTTTTTTTTCCTTCAAGGCTTCCTCCTGCTTTTCAGTTCAGCTGTTAAACTTTCCTACGCAAACAAGTCACAACTCAAAAGGGAGAGAAGGAAGAGAGCAAAAAAAAACCTTACTTGCAAATAGAAACATAAAAATTAAAACGACACAAGGCCTCTTTCCACTATTTTCAAATGGAGACCTTCAAAGACAAATTGTTTCAAACAACAAATAAATTATCCTCAATTAAAGAGGATAAAAATTGACAGTTGCAATTGTTTGGGGTAGAACAACATTAGAACCGCAGTAAACGAGTGTGTTCCTCTCACCTCACTGTAAACCAGCAAGAACCTCTGAAATCAAAGGCCTCTTAACCATACACTCACCCACAAACCAGAATAAACAGGCAGTGAGTACACACTGCCTCCAAAAGCAGCCCTAAGGCATTTCACTCCAGTTCAGATACAGAGCAGCAGCTGGTCAAAAGGGACGCTGACTGAAATTCCCAAGGAGAATCAAGAGAGAGGGACACAAACCTCTAAAAAGGTGCGATGGGCAAGGAAAGTAAACAATGCAGTTTTGCCTCCTCATGAAATGCCTACAGTATGGCCTAGTCACAACACACCCTGTTTCGTTAGAAACAATATTACAGGTCCTCATGGCAATACCCTCTCTGGACACTGGCACCTGTTTGACTTCATTTTCTGAGTGAGAGACTTCAGGGATGTTTGTATCACCTGTATCATCACCAGTTCTGCCAGTCCCTTTATGGCCTTTGTCTGTCACAATGTTTACAGTCCACAATACACCACCACACTGTCCCTCCTCACTCTGTCAATTTTGTATCCATGCTACCACTACCTCTTAGTTCAGGAGCTTTAACTTTGCTGATCATTTGGCACTGCATCAAACACACTGGAGGCCCATGTACAATACTTCAATTTCATTACCCTCAAATGAATATCAGCATGTTAACGTGATCATGATTTGCTCTTTTAAAAAAAAAACCCTTATGACCCGGCGAGTGTTCCACCAGCCAAGTCAAATCCCAGAATGAAACCTGGCTTTAAAATGTTTAATTTTTGCAGTTGTTTTACTGAAATAACTCCACAAAGACTGGTATCCCACCACCAAGTCACCCTTTATTTCTACGTGCATGATACTGATCCAGCTCCCTCCGAGCCAGCTCGGAGTGAACAGGTTGCTTGACACTCCTGCTCTTTAAGAAAAAAAGTTTTTTCTTCTTCCCCACACTACCGCCTGATAGCAGTAATGCTTATTTTCCACCCCCACCCATGTTGGGTGCACATGCGCAGGTGTCACTGTTTATATCTGGTCAGCCAGGGCTCCCTGATTGGGACTGTTAACTTGGCCCAGTCAGGGGAATTCATTCTATGCAGTCCATCTGGCTTGACCTCATTCCAATCACAACATCTGTCCCCCTCTAAGTGCTCATTCTTCTTACAGTTTCTCCGGAGACATTTGCACACCAGCTTTGTACATCAAAGGACCTGACCTTACATTGACCATGCTGGGCCATTCCCATGGTTGACACTCCAAACTTTGTCCCCTGAAGTAAACTCCATCGTTCGCTTACAGGAGTTGTGTGCCCAGCTTTGGTGTTTCTGATGTTGTTTCACTTTCTCCAGCAGGTCTAAGATTATTAGATTTAACCTCGCACGGAGTCTTCTCTCTATTGGGTAAAAACAATGACTGCAGATGCTGGAAACCAGATTCGGGATTAGTGGTGCTGGAAGAGCACAGCAGTTCAGTCAGCATCCGAGGAGCAGTAAAAAAAAAAATAATTTTTTTTTAAAAATTAAGAATAAAAATCGGCGTTTCGGGCAAAAGCCCATAATCAGGAATACAGGCAGAGAGTCTCCCTATTGGCAACTCTGCTGGAGCTATTCCTATAGTTGTATGAGGGGTGGTCCAATAATCAAACAGGAACTAGGACAGTATCTTGTGAACCAGTATGTTATTTCTTTAAGCCTTCAAACTTTGGCTTGGATTGCTCTCTGCCAGGCCAGTAGATACATGGATTGTTTGGAACTGTCTTTACATGCTGAATGCATCCAACTTTAGGAAATATTCGAACTCCCTACTGGTAAATGGCCTGTAACCAACACTTCCAGAAGTCTGTGTATTGCAAAAGATGCTCACAACTTTTCATTGCTGTCCGTGTCTGATGAATGAACTCTATGCATATCTAAACACTTTGCTCTCAGTCAGTCATTGTTGATGCCCACTCATTGAGCCCATGAAAAGGACTGGCATAGTTGACCTGTAATTAAGTCTAGGATTTACTCGGTCATTCCAAAGAATGTGGGAGAGCTGCTGGCAGTAATTTTTTATCTCCTTGTTGTCATTCTGGGCACTGCCCCACCAATGCAGCTATGTCAGCCAATCCTGGCCACCAGACAACTCCTTACCAATGTCTTCCAGGGATTTCCAAAATGATGACCCTGGTGGAGTTCAGCCAATATCTGGTGGTGACCTTTGCTTAGGACAAATCACTATTGCATCCCATAATGGCATGCCTTCCTCTATGGTGATCAGGTCACACCGGGTCCGGAAAGGTTTCGATTCTGGTTTTGCTGGCCCCCATCACTGCCAGCTGTTTCAGTTTTGTTGTTAGGATGAGTCAATGGCCACAGTCTGATATTAGACCAGAAGGGTATCCAGAAAGTTTAAAACCACAATGAACTTGTCTAGTGACAGCACCAACGGCTGTGTTTCTGACTCATGGGAAGTTCAAGGCATCCACATTTGCCATTTAGCCTCCTAGACAGTGCTCCAACTTCTAACAATGCACACCCACCACCAAATGCAGGCAACCCTGTCCTCTTGAAAGTAGCCCAAAAAAAAAAAAGAGAGGTCGGTGGTTGATTACTGTTACAATTTACATATCTAAAAAGATATTGGTGGAACTTTGCCCATACTGCCAAACCTTCCTTCTGAGTATGCCGTTGTTCAGCATCAGCTAAAGTCCAGGAAACATACGTAATTGATTGTTCCTGCCAGCTGGGCCACCAGTGAACCAATACCACCCCAGTACGGATGTGGTGCTGACATGTGATGCCTCCCCATCTTGCTTGGGATCATGGGTCAACACCTTACACGCTTCTTCACTTCCCTAAAGGCTACTTCCAGGCTACAAAATCATTTCCAAGGCTGACCCTTTTTCATTAGCAGATGCAAGGGTGCCAGGATATATGAATATTCCATAATATTTCACCAATCCAAGGAAAGACCTAAAGTTCTCATGTAGACATGGGAGCTGGGGCACCTTCGATTGCCCTCACATTATCTTCCAACAGGTATAACTTGGTCTTGACAATGCTGTATCCAAGGAATGTCATTTAGGGTGCCTGGAACACACGTTTTTCCCTCCTAAAGGTGTGCATCTATCTGGAAGAAATGTCAAAGACTATACCCAACTTCTCCAAGTGCTCTTTTTTGGTTTTCTGTTATTAACAGAAAACATTCAGATAAATGGCAATGTGAGGTATAGCTTGTAAAATGTTTGCCATCGGCCCCTGGAAAATGGCACAGGCTGACTACACCCTAAATGCAATCTCATGTCAGTACAAACTCTTATGGGTATTGATTGTAGCACAATTCTGGAAATTCTTATCTAATCGTAATGGCAGGTACACATGTCCAAACTTAGTGAAGTATAGCCCCTCACTTGTTTCATGAACAAGTCCTAGAGGAAAGGGATTGGGTATTTATCCAGCTGCAAAAAATTTACCATTTGTTTGAAATCTCCACAAAGATGAACCAACTTGTCGGGTTTCAAAATCTCAAAAACCGGTGCTGCCCAATGCACAAAGTGTACTTGACAATTCCTTCACTTTCCAGCTTCCTGATTTCTGCCCGGACTTTTGACTGTAAGGCAATTGAACATGGCAGGCCTTGCAGAATCTTGGAATTGCTTCTTGGTCAACATGTAAGCTGGCCTTGGTTCCTTTGATAATTCCTTCCTGAAAAACTTCTGGGTAATTCGGTAGGACTTCACTTAGGCAGCCATTTTCAAATAGCAAAACGTTGAGCCAATCAAGTTGAAACTTCCTCAACTAATTTCGTCCTATCAAATTTAGGCCCAAGTCTTTTACTCCAAGCAGTGGTAACTGAACCAGTCGCTTCTCATGAGAAGAGAACCAAATTGTACTCTTAATCTGTCAAGTTTCCCTGGTGAAGGCACTGAGCCTGGACAAGGTCTAACATAAAATTATCGAAATTCGCTCTGGACTCCAGCCATTAAAGACTAGATCTGTGATCACTGAAACGGTGTGCTGGTTTCCATTAGAATTGGAAGACCACTCAACCAGGCATTTGTTCCGATTGGTTTTGATTTGGATGTTTCTAAGCAATTTAAACAGTTCAAAGAAAAACAGATGTAGGTGGACTTTCCAGGCAGTGGACTCTCCTGCACGCAGGCGAAACTGAGGACTGCAGATCAGAGTGGGGCTGGAAAAGCACAGCGGGTCAGGCAACATCAGGAATAGGAAAATTGACTATTCGGGCAATAGGTCCTTCTCGCAGAGTGCTTTAGGGAACACCTCTGGGACACCTGCACCAATCAACCCCACCACCCCATGGCCCAACATTTCAACTTCCCCTCCCACTCTGCTGAGGACATGCAGGTCCTGGGCCTCTTCCACTTCCACTCCCTCACCACCCAACGCCTGGAGGAAGAACGCCTCATCTTCTACCTCGGAACCCTTTGACCCCAGGGCATCAATGTGGACTTCACCAGTTTACTCATTTCCCACCCACCACCATCTTACCCCGGTTCCAACCTGCCAGCTCAGCAACATCTTCATGACCTGTCCCATCTGTCAATCTTCCTTCCCACTTATCTGCTCCACCCTCCCCTCAGACCTATTACCTTCATCCCCACTTCCATCCACCTTTTGTACTCTTGGCTAACTTCACCCCAGCCCAATAAAACAGGTCACATCTAGGAATTAGGAGGTGGCTTAGGAGCATTTTCCTTAGCTAAACCTGTCAACTCTGGAGGAGTTTTAGTATCTGGTACCTCAAGCAAAGTTAGGCTTCTAATAAGAGAAAAGGCGGTGGGGTCCATAAGTGGTCTGGAGAATTACTCGTTGCTTTTCAACTGCTCCAATGTCACTTGCCCAGAAAAAAAATGCATTCTTTCCACATACAGGGTCCAGTCTTTGATGGCAGGATTGAACAAGGCAAGTTATCCAAATAGTGGCATGACACCAGAAATGCTTACACCCAACTCAAAGGTGACTGCTGTAAACAAATCTCTTCAGAGTCATGTTTTTCTCTCGTTGCCACTGAAATGCCTCCATGAAGGCTGGTATCCCATCACCAAGTCACCTTTTATTTACTGGTTCATAGTGCATGACACTGACCCAGCCAGCCAGCTCAGAGCTGGCTTCTAGAACCTGCTATTTTATTAAATAGTACAAATTACAAAGAAACCGTTAACCTGAACAGTCATATACAAGAAACAGCAATTTACATGGGAAAGGGGCTGCAAAACCAGACCCCCAAACCCCATTAACCAGTTTTCAGGGAAATGAGGACAAACCTCAAAGACCCACTCAGACTTCCTGATTGGACCAGGTACTGTGCAGAGAAGTTATACTCAGACCTCAACTCAGTTTTTGATAAGCAGATTTTTTCTTCAGTTTTTGGCAGCCTGCAGATATTATTTTACAATATCTTTCCAAATCTGTAGGCAACCTCTCTCAATTCAGAGGACTGAAACTTTCCAAGAATTTCCAACAACATGAAGACTTATTGTATAATCTCTCACAGCTTGGAACATTAAATAATTAGAAAACACTTCAAAAATGATAAAATAACTATACTTTTGTTTCTTCTGAAAGATTCTAAATGAATGGCTTTGTACAGTGTACTCTACCAGTCAAACTCAACAGTGTAAACACTAACTCCTCCAGTGGAGTTTCTTCTGAGCAACCATACCTTCACCCACCATATTAAAGAGCTCGAATTCCTTCCCTTAATTGCTCTGCCTCCCCTTAAAAGACTCTTAATAACATACTGAGCACACTTTGGTATCTTGCACAAATTCTCCTCCTTTGGCCTGTTAGGGACTGGACCAAACCCCCTCAAAAATGTGTCATGGGATAGCCTGTCCCCTAACTAATTTTAAAAGGCAGTGTTCCAGATGTGATTTGATTAGCCAAACTACTCAGCTTGAAGCAAAACACACTTTATTCTTATACCAGTTAAAAAACAATTTTAATAACGTTTGCCTTTTTTTTGTAATGAAGGTGTACTGCACCTTTAAGAGAAAGGAGGCTGGCAAGGACTAAAAGCAAAGTATGCTGAATAATTTAACGATGTAATATTTGGTTGACACACAATTGATGCTGTGTCGCCATGGTACAAAAACAAATTCAAATTCGGCCAATTTAAATTATGCCACAGAGACCAAAATCCAATCAAATTTGAATTTTACTGTTTGGAATGACATCAAACCAATTCAATTTTGGGATATAAAACCAGGCATTTTGAACAGTTAGGGGGAGAACAACAAAGAGTACCCATAAGTAAAGACTACCAGCAGAATAGCTCTCTGAAGGTACCTGTCCATAAGAAATAAATGCAGCAATAGACTGAAGCTGACCTACAGAGAAAGTTCGACAAACCGGTTTGAAATTGACTTGCCGTAAATTTAACAGGGAATTTATTGGACCAGTGTTGTAGAGTGGGAGATAAAAGATAGGTTTAAGAGAAGGAAGTTGTAAATAGTGTTCTGTGTTAGACTTAAATGAATAAAAACTGTTAATTTTTACTTTAAGTGGTGAAATCTAGGATAGTTCTTTGCTTCTAAGTTTAACAGATTATGGCACATGGTGAGCTTCTGTAAGTGTCAGGTTTCGAGTATCAGGAGTTTACCCAGTCTTGTAACAAAATACTTAAAATTAATACACTTAACTACTATTCATCAACTGTCCCAATATAACAGCAAATACACTCTTGGCAAAGGCAAATTCAGTAAAACAGATCTTCTCACATAACATCTCCAGTCCAGGAGAAAAGGAACAAAAAAAAAACTAAATCACACAATCTTCAAGAAAGGGAAATCATGCCTGACTAATTCATTCAAGATGTTCAAGGAAATCTCAACCAGGGTGGATAGAGGAGAAACAGTAGATGTATTGTACTTGGACTTTCAGAAGGCATTCAACAAGGTACCTCACAAAAACCTAGGAGCCTATGGTGGTGGAGGTAGTATATTGGCACAGATAAGGAATTAGTTCATGGGTAGGAAAATAGCAAGTGGGGATAAGAGGTTCTTTTTCATGTTGATGACCGGTGACAAGTGGGGTTCCACAGGGATCAGTGCTGGGATCACAACTGTTTACAATGTATAGTAATGACTTGGAGGAAGGAAGTGAATGTGCTTTAGCACAATTTGCAAACAACACTAAAATAGTGGCAAGGGAAATGTGCTCGAGGGAGTTGAGAGAGGTATCGATAGGTTAACTAACTGAGGAAGAGATTGGCAAATGGAATAAATGGGGGCAAGTGCGAAGTCGTTTGTTTGGGAAGTGAGAACAAAACATTTAAATGGGAAAAAAAAATCTGTGGAAAGCTATAATGTAAAGGGATATTGGGGCACTTATGCCCAAGACAAGAGCACAGTTGCAGTAGGGAATTGGGAAGGCTGCTAGAATGTTGGCCCTCATTTCAGGGAGGTTGTATTCTAAGCATCTTCCTACAACTGTATAATGTTATTTCATTACAGGTAGTTCAGAGAAGGTTGATTCCCTGGTATGGAGGGATTGTCTTATGAGCAAAGATAAATAGGTCTACTGAATGGAGTTTAAAAGAATGAGGGGTGGTCACATTGAAATATACAGGATTCTTAAAAGGCTTGCCAGGGTAAATGTAGAGGTGTAAATGTGGGTGGCACGGTGGTTAGCACTGCTGCCTCATAGCACCTGAGACCCAGGTTCAATTCCCACCTCAGGCAACTGTGTGTGGAGTTTGCACGTTCTCCCAGTGTCTGCGTGGGTTTCCTCCGGGTGCTCCAGTTTCCTCCCACAGTCCAAAGATGTGCAGGTCAGGTGAATTGGCCATGCTAAATTGCCCGTAGTGTTAGGTGAAGGGTATGGGTGGGTTGCGCTTTGGAGAGTCGGTGTGGACTTGTTGGGCCGAAGGGCCTGTTTCCACACTGTAATGTGATCTAATCTAAAGCCTCTCGAAGGGAACAATTTAGGACCAGAGGGTATAGTCTCAATAAAAAAGGAGCCAATTTAAGACTGAGAGGAGGAGAAATTTCTTCTCAGATGGTTGAGTGTCTTTGGAACTGCTTGCCACAGAAAGCTGTGGGGACAGGTCGCCCTCGTGCTGTCGTGGTGGTGTTCCTATTTTTGAGCCAACTCTCAAGAGGTGTGGCTTAACATCTCTAAACAGGTGGATGAGAAAATATCTACAAAGCCAACCTTGGGGATGTTCCTTCCACTTTGAAAGGCAATGTAACTGGTGGCTGATGTAAAGACAGACAGCAGAGGTCAGCAAGCAGAGTCTTCAAAGCCATATGCGGTTTGCTTTAAAAGGACACATTTGCATTGATCAGCCTTGACTGATTAAACTTTTCTTTTTGGAAAACAAAAAAAAGTGTTGCAAATTTCAAAACATTACATATCTTAAAAAAAGATTGGTGACGGAACGTCAGCAACCTTTCATTTAACGTATATAAAACTCAGTGAATGTGAAACCCTGGGCTTAGGGATTCCTCCACATTTGATAAACTCATTCATTAGCTGTGGGTGCCTCAGCAAGGTAGCATTTTCTGCCCTTCCCGATATACCCTTGAACTGAAATGGCCTAACAATCCACTCAAAGGCGGTTAAAAGTCAGCCACATTGTTGCAGACCTGGAGTTACAGATAGATCAGGCCAAATAACAGATTGCCTTCCTTCAAAAAAAAAAAGGACTTGAATGAACCAGACGGATTTTTACAATAAATCATAATTTCATGGCCCCTAGATCATTAGCCTCAGTTTCTAGATTAGTAGTCCAGTGATATTTTTATTACATAACCACGTCTCTAAGAGATGCCACTTGAGTCACTCTCAGATGAAATTAAGTCATTTGTTTCCTTTAACATTTCACTTGAGAAATTAACAACTTTGTTGTAAAAACCTTGCCAATGTCATTGAAACAGGGCTATGGATAATCATTGAAATTAATAGATGAGTGTTTATGAGAGCCAGTAAAAATTTGTAGCATAGGAATCTATAAATAAGTCAGTCTCACCTTCCCACTTCTGTTGGTTTTGGAGTAATGGCATTATGGCTCTTCAAGTATTACATTTAAGTTGGACAAACGTTCTTGTTCTTAAAAGAATGTTGAACCCTGACCAAAGCGTTTAAAATACTGGAAAAACAGTGTGAATGCAGATATATTGTCCCAAAATAAAGGCCAAAATAGTTTGAATGTAGTGATAAATAACACAGTACTACAAACATTAACTAACTTCTTCAGGACAATAGCCCAAGGGTAAGTGTGCTAGCTGTCATTTGTACAGAGAGGGCATGACAAGCTAAGCAGAATACATAGTGATTAACCCAAGACAATAATCAGCAATTAGAACAGACGGCAAGGTCAGAGTTGAGGAATTTTTGTCCTTTACCACTGAAGTAGAGGAGACCAAAGTGTTTATTTAAAATTCTAAACAGATTATAAACTTCCCCTTCACACACACACACACACAGAAAAAAAAAAATACATGGAGGCAAAAAACTGGAAAAATGGTTCCATAGCAATTCTTTGCAAGATGCGTTAGGTTGATCTTGCTGATCAGAAGGTTTCACCTTGACCTTCCTTGTTCTGAATGCTTTCACTAATTTGCAACAGCCACGGGGTGGTTGCTTCACATAAAGGTCTCTGACCTTTCTATTTCAAAGTCACAACTTGCAGCATTTTTTGAAGGAAACATAAGCTGGTTTTCTTCAGGGTTCAAGTGGCTTACTGCAGAGAATGGAGGGAGTCTTTTCTGGCTGTTGCACACTGTTTCTCTTCTGATCTGCCAAAGCTTCTCTCTAATTATCACAAGTCAAGCCGCTTGGTTACCTGACAACCAATCATGCTTGTTGGCAGGCAGAGGACATTTGTCATGGTTTTTTGGACTAGAGACCAGTGATCAATCAGCTTCACTTGCAAACAACCTTCTTGGCTCCAGTTCATCTGCATATTGCTGAAACCTACAGGCACACAACAGGACTCAATCAGTATTAAATTCCTTTCTTTCAAAACATGCAGCCATTCTTGGCTTTCAAACAGTTCTCTTATTTCAGTCCAATTTTATAAAAGCATAAAAAAAAATTTTAAAAAAGTCACAATCTTAACAATGGTAACCCAGGAGAATGATGGTAGTGTGGGAATTCAGTGTTAGTAATGCCATTTAACACCAGGGATAATTGTTATGTTCCCACTTGTTGGATATGGTCATTGCCTATCGTTTGAGGGGCACAAATATCACTTACTCAGGAGACAATGACCTAATGGTATTAATCGCTGAACTGTTAATCTAGAGATTCAGGTAATGTTCTGAGGATTCAACTTCCACCATTGCAGATGCTGGAATTTGAATTCAATAAAAATATGGAATCAAGAATCTAAAGAGGATTGTGAAACTGTTGTCAATAGTAGGAAAAACCCATCTGATTCACAAACAGCTTTTAAAAAAAGAGTGAAACTGCCTTCGTTATCCAGGCAAAAGTGAGAACTGCAGATGCTGGAGATCAGAATGGTGCTGGAAAAGCACAGCAGGTCAGGCAGCATCCAAGGAGCAGAAAAAAAAAGTCGACGTTTGGACAAAATGGCATTCCTGATGAATGCCATTTTGCCCAAAACGTCGATTTTCCTGCTCCTTGGATGCTGCCTGACCTGCTGTGCTTTTCTAGCACCACTGATCTAGACTGCCTTCCTTATCCAGTCTGGCCTACTTGTGACTCCAGACCCACAGTTATGTGGTTAACTCTTCTTAACTGCTCTCTGAGCACTGGGAAGGGCTATAAATGCTGACGTTTTCAACTACGCCCTCATCTCACGAATGAATTTTTTTTAAAAGCCCAAGGCTGGATATTATTCAGGTCTTACTACATTTAGGCATGACCTGTTTCACAATGTGAAGAGCTGCAAATGCTGCTGAACATTGTGGTCATCAGCAAAATTAGCCACTTCTGACTTATGATAGAGCTTGGCCAAGGACACCATCCTGAAGAATTTATATGGTGAGTGGCAGTGCCCCTACCTCTAAGCCAGAAGGTCCCTCATGTTGTGAACCTTGTGGAACATCTCTGAACATATTAACAAGAAAATATATGAGCCCTCAAGAACAGAGGTGATTGTTGTGGTTTGGGAAGTCAATCATCTTTTGCATTGTGTACAACTCCAAAGGACATATTGGAGATTCCCACCACCTCCATCCCAATCCATGCTCAAACTCAGTCAAATGCTCCTTTGGCATGAAGAGCTGTTATGCTCATTTCTCCTCTTCAGTTCAGTCCCTCCACCTTGCCTCAAGGTTTTAATGAGGGTATAATGGAAGAGCTGACAATTATAGATTGGGGAGGACATAACTGAAAGGGTTGTCAGTGGATAGGCAATGGCTAATAATCAAGGAACACATGAATAAATTATAACATTTATTCATTTCAATCTGGCACAACATAGAAGAGGAAAGGAGGTTTAATGGTGGCTTACAAAGTAAATTGTAGAAATACAAAATATCCCAGTCAATATTTTCCCCAATATCGACTAGGAATACAATAGTTCAAGTAGGTTAGATGGGTCAGTTTTTGTTCAATGTGTGCAGGAGGGTTTTCTGACACAGTATGTAGACAGGCCAACAAGGGGCAAGCCATATCAGATTTGGTACTGGGGAATGAAGCCAGCCAGATGTTAGATTTGGAGGTAGGTGAGCACTTTTGTGGCAATGAGCACAATGTGGTTATATTTATAATAGCAATGGGCAGGGATAGGTAGAATTGAAATGTGGAGCTTATTCAAGGAACAGGTACTGCGGGTCCTTGATAAGTATGTACCTATCAGGCAAGATGGTAGTTGCCAAGAGAGCAATCGTTTACTAAAAGCTGTCAAGAGGAAGGCGGCGGCTTATGAGAAGTTGAGGTGTGAAGGCTCAGTTAGGGGGCTTGAGAGTTACGTTAGCCAGAAAAGATCTAAACAGAGGGCTAAGAAGAGCCAGGAGGGGACATGAGACGTTGTTGGTAGAGAGGATCAAGGAAAACCCTAACACCTTCTATAGGTATATCAGGAATAAAAGAATGACTAGAGTAACATTAAGGCTAATCAAAGACAGGAGTGGGAAGTTGTGTGGAATCGGAGGACATAGGAGAAGTGCTTAATGAATACTTTTCATCAGTATTCACACTGGAAAAGGGCAATGTTAGTGAGAGTACAGAGATACAGGCTACTAGACTAGATGGTATTGCAGTTGACAAAGAGGAGGTTTTAGCAATTTTGGAAGATCTGAAAATAGACAAGACCCTTGGGCTGGATGGGATTTATCTTCTGATTCTCTGGGAAGTCAGGGGGGGAAAGATTGCAGAGCCTTTGGCTTTGATCTTTACGTCACCATTGTTAACAGGAGTAGTGCCACAAGACTGAAGGATAGAAAATGTTGTTCCCTTGTTTAAGGAGGGAGTCAGGACAACACTGGTAATTACAGGCCAGCAAGCCTTACTTGGGTTGCTGGTAAGGTGTTGGAAAAAGGTTATAAAAGATAGCGTTTATAATCATCTTGAAAGGAATAATTTGATTTGGGATAGTCAACACTTTTTTTTAAAAAAAGAATAGGTCGTGCTAAACTAATCTTATTGAGTTCTTTGAGAAGGGTGACAAAACAGGTGTATGAAGGTAAAGCAGTTGATGTGGTGTTTATGGACTTCAATTAAGGCATTTGTTAAGTTCCACACCTTAGGCTATTGCACAAAATACGGAGCTTTGGGATTGAAGGTGATTTAGTGGTTTGGATCAGAAATTGGCTAGCTGAAAGACAGACAGTGATGGTTGAAGGGAAATGTTCATCCTGGAGCTCAGTTACCAGTGGTGTGCTGCAAGGATCTGTTTTGGGGTCATTGCAGTTTGTCATTTTTATAAATGATCTGGATGTGGGCACAGAAGGATGGGTTAGTAACTTTGTGGATGACACTAAGGTAGGCAAAGTTGTGACAGTGCCGAAGGATGTTGTGGGTTACAGAGGGACATAGATAAGATGCGTACGGTGTGTTGGCATTTACTGGTAGGGGGAATTGAGTTTCGGAGCCACAAGGTCACGCTTCAGCTGTACAAGACACTGGTAAGGCCGCACTTGGAGTATTGCGTTCAGTTCTGGTCACCGCATTATAGGAAGGATGTGGAAGCTTTGGAAAGGGTTCAGAGGAAATTTACTAGGATATTGCCTGGTATGAAGGGAAGGTCTTATGAGGAAAGGCTGAGGGAACTGAGGCTGTTTTCGTTGGAGAGAAGAATGTTGAAAGGTCACTTAATTATAAGATAATCAGAGGGTTAGATAGGGCGGACAGCGAGAGCCTTTTTCCTTGGATAGTGAAGGCTAGCACGAGGGGACATAGCTTTAAACGGAGGGGTGATAGACAGATATCAGGGGTAGTTTCTTTACTGAGAGTAGTAGGGGTGTGGAACGCACTGCCTGCAACAGTAGTAGACTCACCGACTTTAAGGGCATTTAAATGGTCATTGGACATAATTATGGATAATAATAGAACGGTATAGGTTAGATGGGCAGATTAATTTCACAGATTGGCGCAGAGGGCCGAAGGGCCTGTACTGTGCTGTAACGTTCTATGCTGGTCATTCCGAATTGGGAATAGCATTAAATCCAACAGGAGACAAAATTACCAGGAAAAGCAGCACACCTGAGGATCAGAAATATTTTGCAAATACATACAAACTGAATGTAAAAATTCCTATAAATATGTGAAAAGATAAAGATTAGTGAAGACAAAATGCAAGCCCTTATAGTCAGAAAATTGGCAAGTTTTAATTTGGAACAAAGAAATGGCAGAAGAATTGAGCACCTTCGTTGGGCACAAATAACTTCCCACACATTTTTGGGAAGCAAGGATGGAGTGAAAGGATGGAATTGAAGAAAATCAACATTAGTAACAAAATGATGCTGGGGAGGTTAATGGGGTTAAAGGCTGACAAAATATCAGGAGGGAAAAAATAGAAAGGAAGAGTTTTATTTTAAAAAAGAGATATATTGGGAAGTGTGGAATGTGCTGAAAATGTGTTGCTGGAAAAGCGCAGCAGGTCAGGCAGCATCCAAGGAGCAGGAGAATCGACGTTTTGGGCATGAGCACTTCTTCAGGAATGTGTGGAATGTGTAAATCTGAATGCCCTAGTACTTCAGTCAATTAAAGTAGACAGGCAGGCGCAACCAGCAGTTGGAAGGGTGAATTGTACATTCCCTTCATTGCAAGAGGATTTGAATTCAAAAGTTGGGACACCTCACTGCACTGTGCAGGAACTTTGTGAAATTACACCTGGAGTATCGTGTGCAGTTTTGGTCTCCTGATCCAAGACAAGGTACACTTGGTAGAGAGAGTGCAACAAATGTTCACTCAATACCAGGGCTTGTGTTCACCAGAGAGTGGAGAATAATGAGAGGGAATTTCATTGAAAGATAACAATTCAAACAGAGCAAGACAAACTAGATGCAAGAAATATATTGCCCCTGGTTGAAAAGTCCAGAACCAGGGGGTTAGTGTCTCAGGATATAGGGAGGCCATATAGGACAGAGATAAGGAAACATTTCTTCCCTCAGACAGTGGTTAATCTGAGGAATTCTCTAAAAGACAGGAGTGAAGGTCAGGTCAAGACAGAGACTTTTTTTTTTAAATTTTAAAGGCTTGAAGGGTCATGGAGAAAAAGCTAGGATGCAATGTTAAGATCAAGGATAAACCATGATCAGCCATGATCATATTGAACGGCAGAGCAGGCTCAAAGGGCCAAATAGCCTACTTTTGCTCCTAGTGAATAGGTTTCTCTGATCACCTGCTGCTTGGCATACAGGTAGTCATTCTCTTTAAACGTCAACAGGGTTTATCTCCGGGCTCAATGGTAAAATGGGGAGTATGCCATGCCATGAGATTATAGGTAACGTGTGAAGACAACTCTATTGTTGATGGCTCCCAGTATCCCTGGTTGAACCGTTAGATCTGTTTGAAATCTATCACAAATATAGTAATACATAACCCCAAAGTGCTATCCCTTGTCCTTACAAAGACTGTACAGTGATCACTCCTATCAATATTGTCATGGAAGGACTCATCTGTGACATTTAGATTGGTGAGGATGAGGTAAAGTAGGTTTTTCTTTCTTCTCTTACTGGCTCCCACTCAACCTACCACAGACCCAGTAGGTCAGTTATGTCGTTGGTTATTAATGGCACTATAGCCATTGACATCCCCAACTCACACTATACTCAATGGTGAGTGTCTTTGTTACAAACTCCCAGGGCAGCTCCTGCCCAAATGTACACTACTATACAGCCACTTCTGGCTCTTTCTTGCCAATAGGAAGGGACCTAGTGGATGACGGTGTCTGAAACATCATGAAGTACAGTTCCATGAGTATGACTACACAATATGGAAATACATTGCCTTTTTAAAATCGTGGACTGAAATGAGAAAGGGTACAATCTTAAACAAGAATGATTACTGGAGGATTGCAACAGGTCTTGAAGACACGCAATCTAACATGCATTGCAAATACAGTTTGCAAAATTACTGGTTCCAGCAGGTCTTGATGCTTGGTCACAGACAAGCTGGAGACAAACCAATGTGTGCATATGGAGCTTAACTTATTGGTCTATGGATTAGCAAACAGTTAATGACAAAATAATGCCAGCCAACAATGTGATTGGTTATCACACAGCTGAGCAGCATGGGACTGAATAAGATATACTGAGAAGCCTTCAGGGTTCCCACCAGCTCTGGAACTCAGTACAGTAAAAGTTACTTGCAGCCTCAAGAAAACCGGTTTATTTTTCCTCCAATAGTTGCTGTGACTTTTAAGTAAAAATTTCAGAAACTTTTTAAAGAGGTGAACCAAACCAGCCCATGCCTCTGAAAACACCTGAAGACTGACTAAAATGAGAGAAACCTCAGAATCTTATAGGTTCTATCAGATTAGACAGGATAAATGTAAGAAGGATGACCCCCCCCCCCCCCGTGACTGGGGAATCCAGAATCCAAGGGGCTATTTAGAACTGATGAGGAGAGATTATTTCCGAGTGGTGAGTCTGTGGAATGCTCTGTCCCAGAAACCATTGAATGTTCAGGGAGTTAGATATAGTTCTTAAAGATAAAAAGGAATCAAAGGATATGGAGAGAAGGCAGGAACTGGGCAATGATATATCTCACCCCTCTCTTTTTGGCAAGGAGCATTTATCGAGATTGTTACAAGAGTTTGGAACAGCATCATTAAATTGGAATAGTCTGTTAGGTTTTTGGATAGATTAAGTTATTCTGTATTCTGTTCTCTTTTGTGGACATTTTATTCAGTAATATTGCACATAAATGCTGCTTTGTTTAAAAATAAGTGGTTGGGCCAGCTGCATTACTCCTGGAATATCCACTTACACCTGCTCAAAACAATTAGAAAAATTAGGGTCTGGGCTACTTTAAGTGTTTTGAGGGGGTCTGGCCTGGTCCATAATAGAGTCCTCACTCATACCTTCTGTCAACCTGAAAAAAAAATCAGGTAAATTGGGGAATTCTGTATACTTTTTAAAATCTAAACTTTTGTGATGACTCAGAGTGGAACTGGACTTCCAGCTACTACCCCAGTGAGTCAAATCAGGTGCTGCTTTATTATACTGAACACAATGATGATGTGGCTTCAAGAGGTGTATTTTGGCCTGATTTCTTTGAAAGCAAGATCTGCTGACAGGTGCCAAGCAGTCTATAATGTGATAAACAACTTGTGACACATCTGAGTTCCTTGAAAAAGTTATATCAATAGAAGAATCCCGAGTGGGTGTGGTCAAGCTCTCCGATCCAGAATTTTAGTTAGTTTTCAGCAGTTGTTGCTGGGCTCTCAGCAGAATTAGAAGGCAGTGAATCTCTCCCAGCTGCTACACTGTCTCTGAATTGTCTTTTGACATTTTTTCCCTCCTGGATTGTCTCTCACACAGTTCTGTAATCAGTTTTCTAAATTTGCCTTTTTGCCAAGGAGAGGACACAAGTCTAGGGTCAGAGGGGACAGATATAAAAGAGACCCAAGGGGTAACTTTTTCCACACAAGAGGGTGGTGCATGTA
This sequence comes from Chiloscyllium plagiosum, assembly GCF_037043375.1. NCBI lineage: Eukaryota > Metazoa > Chordata > Chondrichthyes > Orectolobiformes > Hemiscylliidae > Chiloscyllium > Chiloscyllium plagiosum. Next base: position 19,287,463 of record NW_028270148.1, read on the forward strand.
TGGAATAAGCTGCTAGAGGAAGTGGTGGAAGCACCATTACAATTGCACCATTTGAAGGGCATTTGATTGGGTATATGAATAGGAAAAGTTTAGAGGGATGTAGGCCAAATGCTGGCAAATGGGACTAGATTAGGTTCGGATATCTGGTCAGCATGGGCAATTTGGACCAAAGGGTCTGTTTCTGTGCTGTATATCTCTATGACTTTTTTATGGGATGCTAACATATTGGAACAGTTAATTACTATTAGTTACTGTATTTATTATTCGGTTAATTTCTCCAATGGGCTTAAGTTCTTCTTTCTTTTGTTGTATTTTAACTATCTGTTTGAATAGATTGTGTTTTGCTTAACATCAAGTTTGACCAACTGAATTGCATCTGGAACACAGCACTTGGCATTTACCTTAATTAAGAAGAGAAACAAAAAAAAAAAAAAATCAGGGTTTTGGCTACCTTAATATATTTTGAGGGGGTGTGGTCTTATGCATAACATGAGATATACCTCCCAATTTTTTCAGTAGGTCCTAGATGTTACTAAGAGGACTTCAGAGCCTACAGGCCAGGTTAACCATTGTTGTTCCTGATGCTTAGATCAATGCGAAATGGCCAGCTGCTTTTATTTTCCTTTTTGTAGACTTTGTAGCAGCTTCATACAATTGAACAGCTTGCTGGACCATTTCAGGCAAAGGTGAAGAGCCAACCATTTGTTGCATCACAATTAAAAAAAAAACATTGATACAGTTACTTTAAGTTCCATCAGCAATGCAGTCGATTCTGAACCACACTCAACTGTATACATATTTCCCCTTGCACCTTCCTGAGCACAATTAGTGTTGGGCAAGAAATACTGGTAGTGCCAAAATGCCCACATTCCAAAAATAAAATGTAATAAACTCAAGTTCCTTAGTTTGGCTTCTGGGGTTTTTAAGATGTGTTTATTTCATTTAACTACCCTGGTTTTAGTTAACATGCATATTCATTAAGATATCTCAAGTACATGATGTGGTAGAAATCTGACTTGATATTTTAATATTTAAACATGCTAGGCATTTGTAGCAAATTGCTGTTCCACCAGATCTAAACAGTTTACCTATTCTGTGCTATTTTTAAACACAAAACAATATCAACCTGTCCAGTTAACATGTCCAACTTCGCTGTACTTTTGTTCAAACTATTCAAATGAAGCAAGGGTGATGGGAGAAAAAGCATTTTACACAGCAAGTAGTTAGGGCAATGGAAATATAGGAGGAATCAGGTTCAACTAAACATTCAGAAGGATATTGGATCATAATGGTGCTCAGGGATATGGGGAAAAAAGTCAGGGGATTGGCATTAAATAAGAGTCAATGCAGGCTTGATGAGTCAAATGGCCTCCTTCAACACTAAGATCATTGTGAACTGGCTAACCCAACCAAAGCCTTATAACCACTCAGAGAATAGCTCTTCTGCTTCCAGATCCAGTTGATGCATTGAAGTTCTTTCAGAGATACTTGCTTCACTTTATCATACACCATGCCTGAATTAACATCACTAAATAAGATTCTGTAACTGGTTATCACTAGCCCACGAGCTTGCACAGCACATTATGCCTGCCACATGCCCTGTGGTACAACAGTGACTACATTTGAAGAGTACTTCATACGCTGTAAAGTGCTTTGGGACTTCCTACGGTTGCTATGATCTATTTTTGTTTCTAACTTGCGAGTGTACAACACAAGTGAATAACGAGGCAATGCTCACAGATTACAACTTCAGGAAGAGGAGATTGTATTGTTGGTTATCCTGTCGTGTTCTAATATCTGTAACTCGCTCATGTACTGGGATCACACAAGGACATTTTTTAGAAATCAGTAATACACACAACATATACGCTTTGTACTGTGACAGCTTATATTATCTGATTATTGTGATAACACATTTCCAACGTGCAACATGCAGTAGGTCAGATATCCAAAGGTACCTGGAAAGGCAGTGTTCACAGACGGAGCCCATGGCTTTCTTGGAGGGGATGTAAGTGTAGGGCGAAGCAGAGTAGAGGAGCTGCCCTGGGACTATAGCTCTGTTCGCCTTCAGTCCTTCTCCCCGGTGTCCACAACAGTTTCTCTGGAAATACCGCGCCATCGTGTCCGGCAACAGCTGATTTGGAATCTAGAGACAGGCGCCTTCTTAACGTCAGTTTCCTTCGCCCTGCCCCCCGACGTCGTACGTCTGACGCAAGCAGTGATGTCGCCATCATCACGTGGATGGCTTTTTTTATCTTCAGGTAGTCGAGTTGAAAATCACACAACATCAGGTTATAGTCCAACAGGTTTAATTGGAAGCACTAACTTACGGAACTCCGCTCCTTCATCAGGTGGTTGTGGAGGACACAATTGTAAGGCACAGAATTTATGACAAAATCACACTGTAAACTTTTGCTATTCATTCTGTGCCTTACAATTGTGTCCTCCACAACCACCTGATGAAGGAGCGGAGTTCCGAAAGCTAGTGCTTCCAATTAAACCTGTTGGACTATAACCTGGTTTTGTGTGATTTTTAACTTTGTACACCCCAGTCCAACACCGGCATCTCCAAATCATGTAGTGGGGTTGGTATTGGCCTGGGGTGTACAAAATTTAAAAATCAGGTTATAGTCCAACAGCTTTATTTGGAAGCAGTAGCTTTCAGAGCCTCACTCCTTCATCAGGTAGCTGTCTGAAGAAGGAGCAGCACTCCGAAAACTAGTGCTTCCAAATAAACCTGTTGGACCATAACCTGGTTTTATGTAATTTTTCTTAAGTCACATGAGATGCATACATGCATGTTGCGGTGCCATCTAACAAAGAACAAACCAAGTATCCCTTGATTATTGTTCTGCTCCAATGGAGAGAGCAACTAATAAAGAAACTGGAAAAAAATTCGTACATTAGCAACAAGTTGCTGGAGACAAGAAACAGAAATTGCTGAAAAATGTCAACAGGTCTGGCAGCATCTGTGGAGAGAAAACTGAGTTAACATTTCGTGTTCAGTGACCAGTTCACTGGGCATGAAATATTATTTGTGTATTCCATTCAGATGCTGCTAGATCTGTTGAGTTTCTCCAGCAACTTGTTTTTTTGGTTTCAGATCTTCAGCATCAGGCAGTTCTTTGTTTCATACTGTGATATAACAAGTGCTGAGATAAAAACAATGACTGCAGATGCTGGAAACCAGATTCTGGATTAGTGGTGCTGGAAGAGCACAGCAATTCAGGCAGCATCCGAGGACAGGTGGAGGAGGCCCAGCACCTCCATATCCTCGGCAGAGTGGGAGGGGGAGTTGAAATGTTGAGCCACTGGGTGATTTGGTTGATTGATGTGGGTGTCTCTGAGATGTTCCCTAAAGCGCTCTGCTAGGAGGCGCCCAGTCTTCCCAATGTAGAGGAGACCGCATCGGGAGCAACGGATACAATAGATAATATTAGTGGATGTGCAGGTAAAACTTTGATGGATGTGGAAGGCTCCTTTAAGGCCTTGGATGGAGGTGAGGGAGGAGTTGTGGGCACAGGTTTTACAGTTCCTGCGGTGGCAGGGGAAAGTGCCAGGATGGGAGGGTGGGTCGTAGGGGGGTGTGGACCTGACCAGGTAGTCACGGAGGGAACGGTCTTTGCGGAAGGCGGAGAGGGGTGGGGAGGGAAATATATCCCTGGTGGTGGGGTCTGTTTGGAGGTGGCGGAAATGTCGGCGGATGATTTGGTTTATGCGAAGGTTGGTAGGGTGGAAGGTGAGCACCAGGGGCGTTCTGTCCTTGTTGCGGTTGGAGGGGTTGGGTCTGAGGGCGGAGGTGCGGGATGTGGATGAGATGCGTTGGAGGGCATCTTTAACCACGTGGGAAGGGAAATTGCGGTCTCTAAAGAAGGAGGCCATCTGGTGTGTTCTATGGTGGAACCTGGGCCGCTCCCTCACCACCAGACGCCTGGAGGAAGAACGCCTCATCTTCCGCCTCGGAGCCGCTCCCTCACCACCAGACGCCTGGAGGAAGAACGCCTCATCTTCCCCCTCGGAACACTTCAACCCCGGGGCATCAATGTGGATTTCAACAGTTTCCTCATTTCCCCTTCCCCCACCTCATCCTAGTTTCTAACCTCCAGCAACTCGACTTGTCCGGACTTGTCCGACCTGCCCAGCTCCTTTTCCACCTATCCATTCCACCCTCTCTTCCCTGACCTATCACCTTCATCTCCTCCCCCACTGACCTATTGTACTCTATGCTACTCTCTCCCCACCCCCACCCTCCTCTAGCTTATCTCTCCATGCTTCAGGCTCTCTGCCTTTATTCCTGATGAAGGGCTTTTGCCCGAAACGTCGATTTTGCCTGTCCTCGGATGCTGCCTGAATTGCTGTGCTCTTCCAGCACCACTAATCCAGAATATAACAAGTGCTGGTCTTGCCAGATATCCTTGCATTCCGTAAATATTTGAAAAGCTGGCCTTCAGGCCTTGTAATATCTCCTGGTGACATAACATGGATAAAACAAACACTACATGGTCCATCTGCAGGACTAAATAAAGTAGACAAACCACAGAAAAGAAGGTGGCAGAGCAAGCCATACCAGCCTGAACCTTTTCTGCAAAGAGCTACTCTGGCCAGGCAAAGGAGACCCATGAAAAAATTGCCTGACTCACCCAGCCTCTCTGCATCTCAATTTGGTGTTGCAGTTGCATTATTGACTCCTGATTTGTTACAGTCAGATCCACAACAGAATCATAGAATTCTTACAATACGGAAAGAGGCCATTCAGTCCGTCATACCTGTTCTTGTTCTATTACCTATTGCCAATCTCCTGCCTTTCCCCCATTTCCCTGTGTACTATTTCTATTCAGGTAAGCATCCAATTCTCTTTTGAATGCCTCAACTGAACCTGCCTCCACGACCTTTCCAGGCACTGCATTCCATACCCTAACCACCTGGTATGAAAAACATTTTTCTTACATCGCCCTTGCTTCATTTGCACAGTACTTTAAATTCATGCCCTCTTCCCCTTTCTTTTTGTTTTGAGTTGCAACAGCATCACACTATCTAAACTGTGTGTGTGGAGTTTGCACATTTTCCCCATGTCTGCAAAGTTTCCTCCGGGTGCTCCAGTTTCGTCCCACAATCTAAAGATGTGCAGGTTAGGTGAATTGGCCATGCTAAATTGCCCATCGTGTTCAGGGATGTGTAGATTAGGTGCATTAGTCAGGGGTAAATGTAGAGGAATAGGGTAGGAGAAAGGCTCTGGGTGGGTTACTCTTCAGAGGGTCAGTGTGGACTCGTTGGGCTGAATGGCCTGTTTGCCCACTTCATCGCCTTATCACTGTTCTTTCGAAGTTCCACACTGTCCACCTCACAGTTTGCAATCCAAGTTTAATGTCATGTAGAAATTTTGAAATTGTTCCCTCACACCAAGATCCCTGTTCACCTCACAGTTTGCAATCCAAGTTTAACGTCATGTAGAAATTTTGAAATTGTTCCCTCACACCAAGATCCATATCATTATTTTATGTATACCTTGAAAAGCAAGGGTCCTAATACTGACTCCTGAAGAACTCTATTACAAACCTTCCTCCATTATTTGATTATTTATTTTGCTCAATTCATCCCATACGTGTTCATACTTCACTCAAACCTCCACTACCCTACTTCAACAGAACATAACAGCATATTATTTTCTTGCATTCTCACGCATGATTAATCTCGCTTCCCTTAAATGCATTCTAATCATCACAACTAGTCCTTTATAGCAAGTTCCGTATCCTAGCTACTCTGTGTGACAAAGTTACTCCTGAGTTCTTTGCAGGTTTGATTAGCAATTTTAAAAATATATTTATGGTTCCTAATTTTGCAACTTTCATTAAAAACACAAATATTTCCCGGTGTTCTGCTCTAAGACTTTTCTTGAAGATGTCCCAGAGTCATTAAGTTATACAGCATGGGAACAGATGCTTTGGTCCAACTCATCCATGCCAACCAGGTTTCCCAAATGTAACAAGTCCCATTTGTTTGCATTTGGCCCATATCCCTCTAAACCCTTCCCATCACAAAAGAACTAGAAGCAGAAGTAGGCCACCTGGCCTTTTGAGCCTGCTCTGCCTTCAATAAGATCATGGCTGATCTTTTTGTGGCCTCAGCTCCACTTACTTGCCCTTCACCATAATCTTTCATTCCTTTACTGTTCAAAAAATTATCTATCTTAGCTTTAATCTCTTCACTGCACAGGGAATTCCATAGATTCACAACCTTCTGGGTGAAGAAATTACTTCTCAATTCAGTCCTCAGTCTGGTCCCCCTAATTTTGAGGCTCTGCCCTCTTGTCCTAGTTTCACCTGCCAGTGGAAACATTCACTCTACTTCTATCTCACCTATTTCCTTCATAATTCTCTATGGATGTAGGCTTGCTCACTGAGCTGGAAGGTTGATTTTCAGACATTTCATCACCATACTAAGTAACATCTTCAGTCAGCCTCCAGATGAAGCACTAGTGGTGCTACCCGCTTTCTATTTATATGTTTGGGTTTCCTTGTGTTGGTGATGTCATTTCCTGTGGTGACTTCATTTCCTGTACTTTTTCTCAGAGGGAGGTAAATGGGATCCAGGTCAATGTGTTTGTTGATAGATTTCCTGTTGGAATGCTACACTTCCAGGAATTCTCGTGTGTGTCTCTGTTTGGCTTGTCCTATGATGGATGTGTTGTCCCAGTCGAAGTGATATCCTTCCTCATCTGTATGTAAGGATACTACTGAGAGTGGGTCATGTCTTTTTTGTGGCTAGTTGATGTTCATGTATCCTGGTGGCTAGTTTTCTGCCTGTTTGTCTAATATAGTGTTTGTTACAGTTCTTGCAAGGTATTTTGTAAATGACATTATTTTGCTTGTCTGTAAAGAGGCTTTCAAGTTAATTAGCTGCTGTTTTAGTGTGATGGTGGGTTTGTGGTCTACCATGATGCCAAGAGGTCTGAGTAGTCTGGCAGTAATTCTGAGATGTCTTTGATGTAGGGGAGAGTGGCTAAGGTTACTGGTCTTGTTGTGTCTGTTTGTTGGGATTTGTTGCTGGAAATCGGCAGATGTGTTCATTGAGTACCATTCTTTTGAATACACTGTATAGGTGATTTTCCTCTGCTCTGCATCGTTCCTCTGTGCTGCAATGTGTGGTGGCTTATTGAAATAATGTTGTAATGCAGCTTCGTTTGTGGTTCCTGTCTCATTACACAGGACCAGATCTAGGATAGCTTGCTCCCTCGTCGGCTCCATTATATACTGTTCAAGAAAATTATCGTGGATCCATTCAATGAACACCTCCTGACTGACCTGGTTTGACCAATTGACATGTTGATTTAAAAACCCCCATGATAATTGCTGTACCATTTTTACAGGCATTAGTTATTTCTTAGTTATTGCCCGCTCCGATGTGATATTATGTGGCCTATAAACTACACCTATCAGTGACTTTTTCTTCTTAGAATTTCTAATTTCCACTGAAATGAATTCAACCTTATTCTCCATAGAGCTGAAAAATGTGTTGCTGGAAAAGCGCAGCAGGTCAGGCAGCATCCAAGGAGCTGGAGAATCGACGTTTCGGGCATAAGCCCTTCTGCACTACCTCGTGCTCCCACGAGGAGGTTGAACAGTTCATCCACTTTACTAACACCTTCCACCCCAACCTTAAAAACAAAGGGCTTATGCCCGAAACGTCAATTCTCCTGCTCCTTGGATGCTGCCTGACCTGCTGCGCTTTTCCAGCAACACATTTTTCAGCTCTGATCTCCAGCATCTGCAGTCCTCACTTTCTCCTCCTTATTCTCCATAGAACCTATATCATCTCTCATCCCCTGCCCTGATGTCATCCTTAAATATCAGAGCTACACCACCTCCCTTATATTATAACACTTATCTCCCTGTCTGTCCTTCCAAATAGTCTGATACCCCTGGATATTTAACTCCCAGTCGTGATCATCCTGCAACCATGTCTCCGCAATGGCTACAAAATCATATTCAGTCGTGATGATCTATGCTGTTAACTCATCTACCTTGTTACGAATGCTACTAGCATCCCTCTAAACGTTTCCTATTCAAGTATCTGTTTAAATGTCTTTTAAATGCTGTAACTGTACCTGCATCTACCACTTCCTCTGGCAAACATGGAGGGGTACTGATTTAGTAGCAGCAAAAGTTAGAGGTGCAGTGAGTTATAATAAGCAGGAGATTTCCTTTACTGTACTTGACCTGAGATCATGAGACCAGATGGAAGTCTGGAATCAATGTAAAGGACTTTTCATCTTGTACTCATCAGGACACTTTCCAAGAGTACTAATTCAAGGGAGATAACTAAAATTTGTACTGAAGGAGAGGAGAATGCTGACTGTTTGGTTGAAAAATTGCACTGATTGGCAGATGCTTTACCACAGAGGGTGCACTAGCTAGATGATGACTGACTGCTACTCACCTGAATGGAAAATCTGTTTATTTCAAATTCTACAAATATATTTTTAATATCTATGTATTTATTAGTGTAGTATGCATTATACATTTTTATACTGCAATCTTTGCAATGTGAGTTGAGTAGAATTTGATTTCTTTTGATGCCATGACTAGAAACTGTTGGAAAACCGGTTCCACAGAAGATGACAGCAACATACTTGATTGACCTTTCAGAGCTAATTATATTTTACTTGTAAAGTCACAAAATAAATTCCCTGGCAACATTTAGACAGATTGTCAGCTTGTTGCACTTGCTTGCCCAAACTCTCTTGCTGACTCTCTTCTGCAACTTGCCTTCTCTCACTTTATCCATACAGCCATTTTCAAGTGTCAGCCCTCACAATGTGTCAGTGGTCTATGTCATAGGTTTATAATGCCTGATCCACAGACTGAATTAGGCCCACTTTATGGTGCTAAATAGCCCTTCAATTCAATTGTGAATGAAGAAAAAAGTTGCCCTGCAGAGACTGAGAAATATCAAACAATTAGCAACACCAGCTTTCAGTGGAAACGTATGTGCCTCCAGCCCCTAGCACCACTTTAATCTCTCTTCAACAGGGATCTGTTTTAAGAATCCACAGTATTTCAGATCTCAATCTTGCAGTCATGTTTAATCAAATTCCCAACTAATGGGGATTAATAAACTCAGCAGTCCTTCAGGAGTTATAAAGATTTACACAGGTCTCATTACTGTCCTGCAATGCAACACAGCACACCCTGTGTGTCAATACCACAAGCAGAGTTATTAAAGTTAAAAATACAAAAAATTATATTTTACAAAATGCTGCGCGGTACAATTGTATAATTCAAAAAAGCAGGAATGAGATCCATGTTTGTGTGCAAATTGATAGTTGTTATACACTGTACACATATGACATCCAACCAGTAAATCTCTCATAACAGTCACTGTACTATGTTATTGCAAAATGATTCAGCAAAGTTTTTCTTGGATTTTATAGTTAAGATTTGCTTGCAATTCAGGTGTGTGTTTGCTTGTTGTGTTCAAAAAATATACCCATTCGAGGTCTGTTCAAAGTGAAGTCACATTTTATACACTCCCATAAGAAAGAAGTAGACTTGCTGATGTTAGAGGTTCATGATCAGAGTTCCCTAATGGAGGCAGGTGATGATTTATAGCAATTTTCTGGAAGTTTATTGAGGAACAGTAGTTTAGATATGGTACCCTTAGTTAATTGGGCAAAGGAAAGAAATATATAACCTATGACAGATGAGAATATTGATGCCAGAACCGTCTGCAGAATGGAATAGAATGGCAACGCACTCCCATGTCCCAGTGGTCCCATGTCCTTTTGTGGTGGACTCTAGTACTCTTTGGTGGTATCCTGGTCTTCCCCCAAGCAGATGGTGTGACTCATCTCCTGGGATCTTCTTGCTTCATCCTTCCTTCCTTTCCTTGCTATTATGCCTGTTATGGGGTCTGTCGTTCAAACATCTTTCTGGCCACTTTTGGCCAATGGCTATGGGACAGCTACTAATGATGTCAGATGATTGCTGACCTCTTGCCCACCTCCATTGGAGGTTAGTTTTCATTCCTTCTAAGAACAAAATCTTCTCATTTTCAAAAACAATACACTTATGTTAGGGTACATTTGGCACCAGATAAATTGTTGATGCTAATTCAACTTGCATCGTGACTTTCATGTTTCTCATAATTCTTCACTTTTGTTTACCCATGCAAGAATTTTAGAAAATTAAATACTGCTGCTAAAGCTATTAAATGAAATTTCATTCTACATGACAAATGCTGAAGGTGGATAAATTACCTGTACTACATTTCTACACCCCAGAGTTCTGAAGAAGATAGCTGAAGAGATAGTGGAGCATTAGTGGTGATCTTCCAGGAATTGCTGGAGTAGAGGAGCATCCCAGAGGACTGGAAAATCGTAATGTAACCGCTTGTTTAAAAAAGGAGTAAGGCAAAAGGCCTTTTAGCCTGACCTCAGTTATTGATAAGATTTTGCTGTCCATTGTGAAGGATGAGATTTTTGAATAGTTGAAAATGCCTGATAAAATAAGGCAAAGTCATAAGACCATAAGACATAGGAGTGGAAGTAAGGCCATTCGGCCCATCGAGTCCACTCCGCCATTCAATCATGGCTGATGCGCATTTCAGCTCCACTTACCAGCGTTCTCCCCGTAGCCCTTAATTCCTCTAGACAACAAGAATCTATCAATCTCGGCCTTGAAGACATTTAGCGTCCCGGCTTCCACTGCACTCCGTGGCAATGAATTCCACAGGCCCACCACTCTCTGGCTGAAGAAATGTCTCCGCATTTCTGTTCTGAAATGACCCCCTCTAATTCTAAGGCTGTGTCCACGGGTCCTAGTCTCCTCGTTTAACTGAAACAATTTCCTAGCATCCACCTTTTCCAAGCCATGTATTATTTTGTACGTCTCTATTAAGTCTCCCCTTAATCTTCTAAACTCCAATGAATACAATCCCAGTATCCTCAGCCGTTCCTCATATGTTAGACCTGTCATTCCAGGGATCATCCGTGTGAATCTCCGCTGGACACGTTCCAGTGCCAGTATGTCCTTCCTGAGGTGTGGGGACCAAAACTGGACACAGTCAGCATTGAGAGATCATGCCTGACAAATCTGTTAGAATTCTTTGAGGAGGTAAGGAGCAGGTTCAACCAAGGAGAACCAAAGGAGGTTATCTACTTGGACTTCCAGAAGCCCTTTGACAAGGTGCTGCACAGAAAGCTGCTGAGAGGTAAGGGCCCATGGTGTTAAGAGGCAAGGTACGAACATGGATAGATGATTGGCTGTAGGCAGAAAGTAGAGAGTGGGGATAATATAGTCCTTATCAGGATGGCAGCCCGTGAAAAGTGGTGCTTCGCATGGGTCAGTGTTGGGACCACACTTCTCATTTTATACATTAATGATCTAGATGAAGGAACTGAGGGCATTCTGGCTAAGTTTGCAGATAGATGGACGGACAGGTAATATTAAGGAGGTAGGGAGGCTGCAGAAGGATTTGGACAAGAATGGGCAAAGAATTGGCAAATGGAGTACAATATGGGAAAGTGTGAGGTCATGTACTTTGGGTACGAGGAATAGAGGCATAGACTATTTTCTAAATGGGGAGAAAATTCAGAAATCTGAAGTGCAAAGTGACTTGGGAGTCCTAGCCCAGGATTCTCTCAAGGCTAATTTGCAGGTTGAGTCAGGCAAGTACGGTGTTGGCATTTATTTCAAGAGGACTAAAATATTCAAGCAAGGATGTACCTCTGAGATTTTAGGCTCTGGCCAGACCACATTTAGGGTATTATGAGCAATTTTGGGTCCCATATCTCAGGCAGGATGTACTGGCCCTGGAGTGGGTCCAGATGAGGTTCACAAAAATGATCCCAGGAATGAAAGTCTTTACAATTGAGGAATGTTTGACAACTCTGCATTTATACTCGATGGAGTTTAGAAGGATGAAGGGGGATCTAATTGAAACAGAATGCTGAACAACCTGGACAGAGTGGACATTGGGAAAATGTTTCCATAAGGAGGAGAGACTAGGACCCAAGGGCACAGCCTTAGAGTAAAGGGAAGATCCTTTAGAACAGAGATGAGCAGAAACTTCTTCATCCAGAGATTGGTGAATCCATGGAATTTATTGCCACAGAATGCTGTGGAGGCTCAGTCATTGAGTATATTTAAGGCTGAGATAGATAGGTTCTTGATTGTCAAGGGGATCAAGGGTTATGGGAAGAAAACAGGAGAATGGTGTTGAGAAACTTACCAGCCATGATTGAATGACAGAGCAGACTCGAGTGGCCTAAGTTCTGCTCCAGTGTCTTATGCTTACAAAATCAGTTTTTTAAGGGACCCCAATATCCAACAGACTTTAACATGGACATATTTCATGTAGCATTGTGATTGTGTTCCATCGTTGGAGATGTGATCTTCTAGGTTAGTTATTCCTCAAAATGTTGACAACTTAATGTAGTGTCCTCCTGTGAATGTGAAATATATTTCAACATTATTAAAATTGCAGGAAATGATCCTAACCAACATTCTTTACTCAACCAAAATTGGAAAAACAGATCAACTGATCGTGCAACAGCTTACTTTCTGCAAATTGCTTGCAATATTTTTCCACTCAATCAAACTGTTTTGAACTGCTTCTGAAGTCATACAATAGAATGTTACATGAATTGAATTATCTCCCAATTTTGAAAACAATAAAATTCTGAATTTTTTCCCCACATTCTCTTATTTTGCCAGATTGCCTTGTCACTGGAAAGTCTAGGATATCATTCATAGGAAGACATCTGAAGTACATTGCATTTGAGTATGGGAGTAAAACCAGAACTATCTAACCCAGGAAAACTCCAACTTAATTTCTTTATTCTCTTGTGGGATGAGGGCATCACTAGCTTGCCAAAATTTATTTCCTGTCTCTAGTTGACCTTGAGAGGGTTATGATGAGCTGCCTTCTTAAACCTTTGCAGTTTATATGCTGTAGGTAGACCCACAATGCCCTTAGGGAGAGAATTCCAGGATTTTGCCAATTGCAATGAAGGAATAGTGACCTATTTCCCAGTCAGGATGGTGAATGGCTTGGAGGGGAATTTACATCGTACTCCAAGTGGGGAATATACCACCATACTCCTGACTTGATCCTTGTAGATGTTTGGGGAGTCAGGAAGTGAGAACACTGAGTTCTGAGGAAGGGGCACTGAACCTGAAACTCTGATTTCTCTCTGCAGATGCTGCCAGACTTACTGAGCCTTTCCAGCAATTTCTGTTGTTGTTTCTGATTTCTAGCATCCGCAGTTCTTTCTGTTTTTACAGAAGCAATCTGGCTATTCAGCTCATCATGTCTGCTTCAATCAACAAAGAACTGACGACACAAATGTAATTTTCTAGCTATTGGCCCACATACCTGGAGTTATGGCAACGCAACTGAATATCAAAATGCTTCTGAAACATTATGAAAGCTTCTGACTCAACCCTCTTTTAGGCAGTACATTCTCGACACTGTGAATGCAAAAGCTTCTCCTCAACTCTCCACTTGGCCTTTTACTGCTTACCTTAATCTATGAGCTCTGGTCATTGTACTAATAGAAAGAAGTGCCTTCGGACCTATCCGGTCATAATCTTATATACCTCTATCAGTTCTCCTTTCAACCTTCACTGCTCTGAAGAAAACAAACCTTGCTCATTCAATCTGTCCTCATATCTTAAGACTCATCAGCCTATGGAACATCCTGGTAAATCTCCTCTGCACCCTCTTGTATGCAATCACATCTTTACTATAATTCAGTGACCAGTACTGCACATTGTACTCCAATTATTTATGGATTTTCAGAAATATTTGATAAATGCAGGGTTGCATGTAGATGTAGGTAGAATGGTATGTTTGGCAGAAAAGTGGAAAATGAAACAGAGAAGTATGAGAGAATATATTTTATAATGTAGTGCTCCAAAACAAAGGAATAGCAATAAATGGGATGATACTTAATGCTGCAAAGAAACAAAGCGAGTTTGGAGTTTTGTAGTTCCTCACTTGAGGTTGTAGTTGTGTTCCTAAAACTGAAAGTTTAAGTGAAAAATTATAAGTAGATAGGATAATGAACAAAGCATTTTGTATGCTGCTCTTGTTGGTCAGAGCATTGAGTACAGGAGTTGGGAGGTCATTTTGCAGCTGTACAGGACATTGGTTAGGCCACGTTTGGAGTATTGTGTGCAATTCTTGCCTCCCTCCTATTGGAAGGACATTATGAAACTTGAAATGGTTCAGAAAAGATTTATAAGGATGTTGCAGGTGACCACCATTGCACTATACACACACACAGATACTCCTACAAACACACACACTCTCACACACAGGCACTCCTATACACACATACACACGGACACACATATACACAGACACGCACACAGACACCCACACACACCCTTACAGACACACACACTCCCACACTCACGCATGCACCCCCTCACAGACTTAAGACACTCTGCACTTACTACACACACACATATATACTTTCTCACACTCACAACCCCCAACCCAGACAGACACACACAGACAGACAAAGACCCACATGCACACATATATTTTGTGGGGTGAATTTGTACTTGCAAGGTTACATTGTACTTTGCTCAAAAACTGCATGAATTAATGTAAAACTCCGTTATCTCACTTTTAAGATTAGAATCAATCTAAACATCATGGCATAGACAGAGAACACAGGGGGCTAACACCTTCAACATATTGTTTAGCTATCACCACTGTTAACAGCTAACCTGAGAATGCAACTTTTTTTTTAAAAAAGGTTTTGTGATTTACACATGAAAGAAGTGAAACTGTCATGGTATTCTAACAGATGAAAGGCTTAACAGACAATCAATTGCTCAGTTACATCACACTGTAAATTTTTGCTATAAATTCTGTGTATTAGGATTGAGCCCTCCACTACCACCTAATGAAGGAGTGACGCTCCTAAAGCTAGTGTGCTTCCAATTAAACCTGTTGGACTATAACCTGGTATTGTGTGATTTTTAACATTTAAAAGGCATCTGGATGGGTATATGATGAGGAAGGGTTTAGAGGTTTATGGGCCAAGTGCTGGCAAATGGGAATAGATTAGGTTAGGATATATGGTCAGCATGGACGAGTTGGACCGAAGTGTCTGTTTCCATGCTGTACATCTCAATGATTCTATACCGCTAAGTGGATCAGATTTTCTATTATAAACATAATATCTGCCATTGGGTTTTGTAGGACTACGTTAATCAGAAAATAAATATTAAAGTGTGACAGACACACTTTAAGTTTCAATGTTGTAAATTTTGACATTTGTAATTAAATGTTTTAAAATAACTAATTAAAATATGCTAGCTCCCTCTAATTACCTATCGCTCACTGCTTTTGCTGTCCCACACTTCCCTTGCACCCTCCAGCTCACTGACCATCCTACTCCTCAACTCTCTACACCCTTATCCCTCCCACTCACTGCCTTTGTTGACTCTGCCACTCTCCAACCTTTCAGGTCCCCAACATACAAACACATGCTTATATGAACATACAGATTCAGATGAAGGGTAGCTGAGTGAGCCCCTGGAGCCTGCTCTGCCATTCAATAGGATCATGGCTGATCCAACTGTAAACTGACATGCACATTCTCATCTATATAATTTTTCAACTCTTTGCTAAACAATATTATATGTCCCTCTGTATTAAAAATATTCAACAGCTCTGCTTCTGCCATGAAGAGATCATCCAAGAATTCTTTTACTTTTTCTGGTGATCCAGTTATACATAGATCCTCCATGACTGAAGCGCAGCATTGCCAGATATCGCATGGAATATTGAATATTTAAATCCCTCAGACACTTCTTCGCCTCATCGAATGCCTTCCTCTTGCGAACCACAACTGGAGAGAAGTCCTGGAACAACATTATTTTGGAGCCCTTGTATACCATGGAATGGGGGTCTTTCTGGAGGCCTCCAGCAACATTTGTTTTTCCCTGTAATGTTGAAGTCGAACGAGGACCGGGCAGGGGCGCTGGTTCGACCCGGGCTTGCGATAGCAACCCGGTTGGGCCCGCTCAAAGTGCACCCATGAGAGGCTCATGATCCGCTGAGAGAAAAGAAAATCAAGAACTAGGGTTGCAATTTAGAGATCTGTAGTCAAAGATCCAAGATCTCAGCAACCCAGTAGGTCTGAGTCTGCTGAGCTCTGCCCAAGACCCAGGCAAAGTGGGGTATACACTCTCACCTCACTTGTTAAATTATTTAAAATAGCTTTTTTCGCAGCAGCAGTTTGATGCATTTTAAAATGACCAAAGGCAAAGGTTCACAAAGTTCGCAACAGGTAATCGAAAATCGAGATCATCAGAAAAATATTCAGTTGCTGGGCCTTCCCGAACAGGAGGAGGAAGGTCAGCTTGTTGATTTTTTGGAGCAATGGCTCCCACAGCTGTTGAAATTGGAGTCGAAGCTGGGCCTGGTGCGGGTTGAGCGGGCCCAACTGGGTTGCTATGCACAGGCCTGGGTCGGACCAGCACCCCCACCCGATCCTAGTTCGACTTCAACATTACAGGGAAAAACAAATACTGCTGGAGGCCTCCAGAGTTTTGGGGAAGGATCCCCATTCCATGGTATACAAGGGCTCTAAAATAATGCTGTTCCAGGATTTCTCTCCAATTGTGGTTCACAAGAGGAAGGCATCCGATGCGGTGAAGAAGCGTCTGAGGGATTTAAATATTCAATATTCCATGCGATATCCGGCCACACTGCGCTTTAGTCATGGAGGATCTGTGTATAACTTCGGATCACCGGAAAAAGTAAAAGAATTCTTAGATGCTCTCAAATGGACTGCAGGACATGAACAATATGGATAATGACTTTATTTTGCTTCCTTTTTTGTTTTCTCTTCTCCTCTTTCTCTTTTCCATATTTCCTCGGGCGGGGGTGGGGAGGCTCGTTCTTTCTCTTTTCTTTTGACTCCTTTCTATAACTCACTCGGTTTATCCAATTATTGGGGATTGTTTCTGAGTTGTTGTTTGTTGCTTAATACTTGCTGGGATTGTAATTTTGTAATTTTATATATTTTTATCTTATGTTGTTGTTTTGTTAAGTGTACCTAGGTAATAGTATGGAGGGGATGGGTTGGTCACCCACTTTTAACTCCTGTATTATAAGATATTGGCATTTATTTACTCTACTTTGTAATGTCTGGGCCGAGGGCATGGCTCGAGCTGGGAGATGTTATGGTGGAATTACTGGAAGGTAGAAGTGCCTCCTGTGGACAAGGGGGAAAGTCTCCTTTTAAATATGTTTTATGTTTTTTTTAGGAGTAGTTCTTAGCTGTTTTGATTTAGTTGTTTTGAAGGGTATTCTTATATGTGAATTGTTTATGGTTTTTCTACTCAATGTCTTTTGGGTGGGGTTTTTCCTCCTGGGGGGTCTCAGGCTTGATCATGGCTAGTCATTCGTTTAGGTGGTGCACCTGGAATATCAAGGGAAGTCACTCACCAATCAAAAGGAAAAAGATCTTGTCAAGTCTTAAAAAAGAAAGGGTTAATGTATCCCTTCTATCAGAGACACATCTACTTGATAAGGAGCATTCAAAGCTGCAACAGGTTGGATTTGGCCAGGTGTTCTTTTCATCTTTCAGCTTAAAACGTAGGGGAGTGTCCATTCTTATTCGGAAGAATCTTCCCTTCCAAATGCTAAGCCAGATAAAAGATGAGTCTGGACAGCATACATTACTTAAAGCCCTAATATTTGGAGAGGAATACGGGATTTTGAATCTTTACTGCCCCCCCGGCACACCCTTTTAAATTTGTAACAGAAGCATTCTCCAAGTTGATGGCTCTCCGGGTGCGCCACACAATCATAGGGGGAGATTTTAATTGTATCATCGACCCCGAGGTGGACAGGATACCTAGGAGCTCCCCGGGTATATCTCTGAGATCTAGGCAATTGGCTGATCTGAATATGGGGCTGGTAGATATGTGGAGGTGTCTTCACCCTGAGGGTAGAGATTTTACTTTTTATTCTAATCCACACAAATGCCATACCAGAATTGATTTTTTTCTTGTCCGTTCGACCTTTCTGAATTCGATATTGTTTTGTAAAATGGGTAATATAACTATTTCCAACCACGCCACAATATATATGGAGGTTAAGAGTAGTAATGACGAGATGGGTTCCCGACATTGGTGTATGGACCCTTTCCTATTGAAGGATAGTAAGTTCATAAAGTATTTCTCGCAGGAATTTAAAACTTTCTGGGATATCAACTTAGGCATGGCCAGTAACCCATCGGTGATGTGGGAGACAGCTAAGGCATACGTGCGAGGCTTGATTAGTTCATATTCTGCGACCCAGAAAAGACAAAAGGGAGAACAACAGCGTCTGCTCGAGGTCGCCTGAAGGCAGCTGAGACAGCATATGTTGACAGGCCCTCCATTACTAAACTACAGCGGATCACAGCCCTCTGGGCAACTTTGAATACCGCACTTACTCAAACAGCAAAAATGGAGATATTATTGCAAAGCAGAGATTATTTGAATACGGCGATAAGCCTGGCAGGTATCTAACATACCTTGCCAAAAAGAAAAAGGCTCCCCAATCCATTATGTCTATTAGAGAGAGTGCTGGTACCCTGACTTGTGATCGTAAAAAGATTCATGCAGCCTTTAGAAAGTTCTATTTGGAATTGTATAAGTCGGAGGGCTGTGAGGATAGAACGAGGAAGATGGGAGTCCTTTTTTAAAAATCTGGCCCTCCCAGGCCTAACCTCGGAGCAGGTGTCGTTCTTGAAAGCCCCCCTGACAACCTAGGAAGTACAGGAGGCGGTGAGGCAGCTCCAGAGCAGTAAAGTGCTCAGACCGGATGGATTCCAGGCTGCGTTCTATAAAGAATTTATAGTTGAATTAGTCAGGCCACTTATACATATGTATAATTATTCACACAGTCAGGGTTGCCTCCCGCCTTCCCTGAGAGAAGCAAATATTTCTCTCATTCTCAAGAAAGGAAAAGCCCCAGATGATTGCTCTTCGTACGGACCCATATCCTTATTGAATGTGGATTTTAGAATTCTCTGAAAAATGTTGGCATTAAGATTGGAGAGGGATTTACCATTCATTATAAAAGAGGATCAGACGGGGTTTATAAAGGGTCGCAGATCAACTAATAACATTAGAAAAGTCTTAAACAGGGCACTGCTCCTCGGATGCTGCTTGAACTGCTGTGCTCTTCCAGCACCACTAATCCAGAACATGGTACAAGCCTGCCAGCAGGGAGCAATACTGGGATTAGTTGTCTCCCTTGATGCATAGAAGGCATTCGATCGGGTAGAATGGCCATATCTCTTTTATACTTTGGAACGGTTTGGTGTTGGAGAGGTCTTTACTAAATGGGTTACAGTATTATATAATGACCACAAAGCAACGGTGATTACCAATGGTGTAAGTTCAGATAGCTTTAGTGTTGGCAGAGGTTGTCATCAGGAATGCCCTCTCTCACCATTATTATTTACGCTAGTGATTGAGCCGCTGGTGGAAGCTATACAAACTGACCCTAATATAACGGCCTCGGATGTTGGATCGGGTAAGCATAAATGCACTCTCTATGCAGATGACATCCTTCTTTTCTTAAATGACCCATTGACATCTGTGCCCGCTTAATTCAAGTGGTTAACATATTTGGTATGTCTAAGGTTACAAAATCAATTTTATGAAATCGGAGGCCATGCTGCTAGAAGGTCTTACCAGCAGATGGATCCCGTTTCCCCTTTCGGTGGTCACTGGGAGGTTTTCTTTACTTAGGTATTTTTATTAATCTGGTATTTGGTCAGCTGTATAAAGCCAACTATACACACTTATTAGAGAAAATAAGACAGGGCCTTCAACGCTGGGAAGATCTCCCAATATTCTGGCTAGTAAGAATAGCTTTGATTAAAATGAATATTCTACCTTGCCTTTTATACTATATGAGAATGCTCCCCTTGATGCTGCCGAGACAGGCGCTGCGAAAGATCTATGGTTGGCTCGGCTCCTTTATTTGGAGTCATAGTCGGGCCCTTATTAAATTAGATAAGCTGTAGCTCCCACAAGTAAGGGTTGAGCTGGATTTTCTGGATTTCAGGAGGTACCAATTGAGCTCTCTGTTATCTTACGTAGCTGACTGGGTCTCCTGTGACCCACAATCAACCTGGTTAGATATTGAGGCCTCCCAAGCAAAAGGTCTCTTCATCAATCTACTATTTATGGATAAGATGAGGGTTATTATGGATCATTGTAAAAATCCTACTGTATTAATACAATAAAAGCTTGGAGGATAATGCGACAGGATGAGGGTCATCTACAAAAAACATCCCCTTATACCCTATTGTGGAATGTTGGGATTCCAGCCAGGGCTGACTGATGCTGTATTTAAAATCTGGGAGTCCAGAGATATCTCCTGTTTGGGAGATCTGTTCGATGGGGAGGTCATGATGTCCTTCAAACAGTTACGTCAGATATTTGGGTTGCGTAGCAAAGACCTTTTTCGATATTTTCAAATATGAGACTTCATACAAAAGAAAACCACATTGATAATTAATCCTTATAAATTGGATCTGGAAAGGAGAGTGCTTTGGCCAATGGGTTCACCCTTGGTCAGTACTGTCTACCACTTACTACTGAAGAAGGGCTTATGCCCGAAACGTCGATTCTCCTACTCCTTTAATGCTGCCTGACCTGCTGTGCTTTTCCAGCAACACATTTTTAAGCTCTGATCTCCAGCATCTGCAGTCCTCACTTTCTCCCACTTACTACATAATAAGGTATCGAAGGACATGGAACGGTTATATAAAATCTGAAATCAAGAATTGGGGATGGAAATCTCCTTAGAGATGTGGGAGGATGTCTGGGAAAATGCTAGGAAGATTTCTATCTGTAATAGAACTCAGGTTATTCAATTGAAGATACTTCATAGGGCTCACATGGCACCACAGCGACTTGCAAAGTTCAAGGCAGGAGTATCTTTAATGTGCCCTAAATGCAAAATAGAAGTTGGTACCCTCACTCATTGTCTGTGGACATGCCATAAGATCCACAGGTATTGGGATAGTGTAGCGAATACTTTGGCAAAGATTTTGGGAATGGAGATTGGGTTGGACTCAGTGTCTCTACTTTTGAGCTCTCCAAATTTCCCCTCTCTAGATGCATACGGGAGGAAATTATTGACTATCCTTTCCTTTTGCGCAAGGAAAAACATCTTAGTAAATTGGGTATCTGACAGTCCCCCTGGACTTTCGAATTTACATAGGATACTTGTGGAATATATCCCTCCGGACTTCCTTACGAATATGGAAAATTAGGAAAATTAACAAAATGTGAATATTTAGTACAAAAGGAGGGAAATTATGCTTTGGCTATATGGGGCATTAATGAGACCACATCTGGTGTGCTGTGCAAATTGGTCACTTTATTTAAGGGAGGATGTATGTATGTTGCTGTAAGCTCAGAGAAGGTTTTCAAAATACATACCCAGAATTAATGGAATGTACCGTAAGGTACAAAAAACAGAATTATTTTATAGAACATGGCAGCCCTTTTTGAACTACATTGATGCAGATATATCGGCCATATTGTTTAGGGCCTTTGCTTAGCCGTGGGGATGGTTTTGGCTCGTTCAGGGGCTCCCGGGAGGAAGAATCCCACATAAATACGGGTTTTGTTATGACTTGATATAAATTTATTTTGAAAGTGTATCTAGTTATTTATTTACTTATTTATTTTCTCCTTTTTTTGGTTATTGTTAGTAATGTATGATATCCTATTTTGTGTTTTGGTAGTTTGTAGAATAGATTAGTAGTAGTTAGTTTTCTTAATTTTATATTGATGTTGTTATTATATTGTAAAGTGGAATACACTATTTTGTACTAATTTTGTAACTTTGTAGAAAATCTCAAAAATCTTTTTTTCATAAAAAAAGATTTGTAGTCACCCATTTAAAACAGTGATTAGATGAATAGTTTTTTTTCTCCTGTAAGAGGAAACATGTTCTGCACATCTGTCCTGTTGAGATCCTTCACATTTCAAACAAGTCACCTTTTACTCTTAAATTCCAGCAGATACAAAACTAGTCTGTCCAAGCTTTCCTTACGGTACATTCCATTAATTCTGGGTATGTATTTTGAAAACCTTCTCTGAGCTTACAGCAACATACATACATCCTCCCTTAAATAAAGTGACCAATTTGCACAGCACACCAGATGTGGTCTCATTAATGCCCCATATAGCCAAAGCATAATTTCCCTCCTTTTGTACTAAATATTCACATTTTGTTAATTTTCCTAATTATTTAATGAACCTGCTAACTAACCTTTTGCCATTCATGCCTGAGTACACTTCAATCCCTGTGAATACCAGAGCTCTGCATCATTTATCATTTAGGTAACATGCTTCTTTTTTATTCTTCCGGTCAAAATGGACAATCTTCCTATTAAAACACCCTTCTGCTCCCTGATCCACCCATTCATTACTTTTTTCAATCATTTCTTCCCTCCCTAACCCTCCTGCTCCTTGCTTCTTTGGAGACGTGTGGCTGTCACAATGTTGGTATTTTTATAAGGTTACTATACTCTTGAGGTTTTCTCCAGAGAGGGGGTAATTGGCCAGGCTCCAACTGGGCTGGGTTTAAAAGGTTTATTGGGCCCCTTTTGTTTATCCTTAACAGGTAATGCCTCTGGCCTAAGGTTTTCATGTCTTAAAAAAGGTATAATCAAAGGGGAGTGGCCAGCTAACTGTGTAACTGGCCTTCCTTTAGAGCTTTTAATTCAGTTTAGCAGCAGTGTTTGTGAAGAAAGGCTGCTGGGGCAAGTCCAACTGGGTACTCTCTCTCTAACGTCAAGCCTGTATGCTCTGGTTTATTTCATTTTTACTGTTTGTGCTAAGGGATGTGTTTATTGGGACTGTTGCAAGTATTTCCGGAACCACATCAGTAATAAGTTATCCGGTATTCTATTTTCTGTTCTTTATGCTTCATTCTGTAATTTTGTAAATAAATTCTGTTTGTTTGAAACTTGGCAGTTGAATCAGCTAATTCACTCCGAGAATATCCACTGTACACTCACCTAAAACAAAGTTACAGTCCGGGCTACCTGCTTAAAAATATTTTGAGAGGTCGGTCCTGGTCCATAACAGTAGCGAAAGTGAGAAAGTGCAGGAGAAGAGCTGCAAGTGAGAGAATTTGGAAGAGAAGCAGTGAGCAGTGGCAATTGTAACCTGAGTGTCAGCAAATAACTTAGAAGCAGTAAGTGGGAGGGTTAATGAGCAGGACTGCACAAAACACACCAGATGGCCTCCTTCTTTAGAGACCGCAATTTCCATTCCCACGTGGTTAAAGATGCCCTCCAACGCATCTCGTCCACATCCCACACCTCCGCCCTCAGACCCCACTCCTCCAACCTTAACAAGGACAGAACGCCCCTGGTGCTCACCTTCCACCCTACCAACCTTCGCATAAACCAAATCATCTGCCGACATTTCCGCCACCTCCAAACAGACCCCACCACCAGGGATATATTTCCCTCCCCACCCCTTTCCGCCTTCCGCAAAGACCGTTCCCTCTGTGACTACCTGGTCAGGTCCACGCCCCCCTAAAACCACCCTCCCATCCTGGCACTATCCCCTGCCACTGCAGGAACTGTAAAACCTGCGCCCACACCTCCTCCCTCACCTCTATCCAAGGCCTAAAGGAGCCTTCCACATCCATCAAAGTTTTACCTGCACATCCACTAATATCATTTATTGTATCCGTTGCTCCCGCTGCGGTCTCCTCTACATTGGGGAGACTGGACACCTCCTAGCAGAGCGCTTTAGGGAACATCTCCAGGACACCCGCACCAATCAACCACACCGCCCCATGGCCCAACATTTCAACTCCCCCTCCCACTCTGCCGAGGACATGGAGGTCCTGGGCTTCCTTCACCGCCGTTCCCTCACCACCAGACGCCTGGAGGAAGAACGCCTCATCTTCCGCCTCGGAACACTTCAACCCCAGGGTGTCAATGTGGACTTCAACAGTTTCCTCATTTCCCCTTCCCCCACCTCATCCTAGTTCCAAACTTCCAGCTCAGCACTGTCCCCATGACTTGTCCGGACTTGTCCTATCTGCCTATCTCCTTTTCCACCTATCTACTCCACCCTCTCCTCCCTGACCTATCACCTTCATCCCCTCCCCCACTCACCTATTGTACTCTATGCTATTTTCTCCCCACCCCCACCCTCCTCTAGCTTATCTCTCCACACTTCAGGCTCTCTGCCTTTATTCCTGATGAAGGGCTTTTGCCCGAAACGTCAATTTCACTGCTCCTCGGATGCTGCCTGAACTGCTGTGTTCTTCCAGCACCACTGATCCAGAATCTGGTTTCCAGCATCTGCAGTCATTGTTTTTACCAGTAGGGGTGTTGTCAGTCTTTGGACTACTGTTTTGTTGATTTATATTAATGAGCTATTTTTAGGTGTTTTCGGCACAATTTCAAAATCTGCAGATGATAAAAAACTTGGAAGTACTTTGAACTGTGATGACAACAGTGAAAAACCTCACAACAGACAGGGTTTTAAAAATTTATTCAGGCGACGTGGGCTTCTCTGGTTAGGCATCTATTCCAAACTACCCTTGAGAAGGTGGAATAGAGCTGCCTTCTTAAACCGCTGCTGCCCATTTGGTGTAAGTAGGCCACAAAGCTATTAGGATGGGAGATCCATGATTTTGCCCCGAGCGACAGAGTCTGACAGTTTTTTACATAGAAAAAAAGGTCCTTCAACCTGTCACGTCTGCACCAGTCGTTGAAGGATTGGCGACGTATTTCCAAGCTGAAAATGTGTTGCTGGAAAAGCCCAGCAGGTCAGGCAGCATCCAAGGAGCAGGAGAATCGACGATTCTCCTGCTCCTTGGATGCTGCCTGACCTGCTGCGCTTTTCCAGCAACACATTTTCAGCTCTGATCTCCAGCATCTGCAGTCCTCACTTTCTCCTAGAAGATATATTTCCAAATCAGGATGACGAGACCCATTGAGGTAAACTTGCAGGAAATGTTGTTTTCATATACAGTATCTGCTTCAATACTCCTTCCAAATGGTAGTGGTTATGGGTTTGTAAGGTGCAGCCAAAGAAGTCATGGTGAATTTCTGAAGTGCATCGAAACATTTGGCAAATGAAACTAATGCAGAAAAGTGTAGCTTGGAGGATAACCATCAGAAAATAAAGAATACAATTCTAAAGTGGGCATAAAAGCAGAAACCTGCGGCGACATGTGTAGGAATCATCAGATTGGGTCAGGAGGTTGCTGCGCATGCGCACCGCTAACCATTTGTCTGGCCGGGTCCGTGAGTGCACATGCGCTGCCTAAATCTTCCCGAATGTTCGTCAGCAGTGGGCTGGATCAGAGTCGAGGAGAAAGTGAGGTCTGCAGATGCTGGAGATCAGAGATGGAAATGTGTTGCTGGAAAAGCGCAGCAGGTCAGGCAGCATCTAGGGAACAGGAGAATCGACGTTTCGGGCATTAGCCCTTCTTCAGGAATGAGGAAAGTTGGTCCAGCAGGCTAAGATAAAAGATAGGGAGGAGGGACTTGGGGGAGGGGCGTCGGAAATGTGATAGGTGGAAAGAGGTCAAGGTGAGGGTGATAGGTCAGACTGGGGTGGGGGCGGAGAGGTCGGGAAGAAGATTGCAGGTTAGGAAGGCGGTGCTGAATTTGATGGATTTGACTGAGACAGGCTGGGGGGAGGGGAAATGAGGAAACTGGTGAAATCCGAGTTCATCCCTTGTGGTTGGAGGGTTCCTAGCCGGAAGATGAGGCGTTCTTCCTCCAACCGTCGTTTCGCTGTGGTCTGACGATGGAGGAGTCCAAAGACCTGCGTATCCTTGGTGGAGTGGGAGGGGGAATTGAAATGTTGAGCTACAGGGTGGTTGGGTTGGTTGGTCCGGGTGTCCCAGAGGTGTTCTCTGAAACGCTCCGCAAGTAGGCGGCCTGTCTCCCCAATATAGAGGAGGCCACATCGGGTGCAAAGGATGCAATAGATGATATGTGTGGAGGTACAGGTGAATCTGTGGCGGATATGGAAGTTTCCTTTGGGGCCTTGGAGGGAGGTGAGGGGGGAGGTGTGGGCGCAAGTCTTGCACCTCCTGCGGTTGCAGGGGAAGGTGCCGGGAGTGGAGGTTGGGTTGGTGGGGGGTGTGGATCTGACGAGGGAGTCACGGAGGGAGTGGTCTTTACGGAATGCTGATAGGGGAGGGGAGGGAAATATATCCTTGGTGGTGGGGTCCGTTTGGAGGTGGCGGAAATGACGGCAGATGATGCGCTGTACATGGAGGTTAGTGGGGTGGTAGGTGAGGACCAGTGGGGTTCTGTCCTGGTGGCGGTTGGAGGGGCGAGGTTCAAGGGCGGAGGATCGGGAAGTGGAAGAAATGCGGTGGAGGGCATCGTCGACCACGTCGGGGGGGAAATTGCGGTCCTTGAAGAAGGAGGCCATCTGGGATGTGCGTTTTTGGAACTGGTCCTCCTGGGAGCAGATGCGGCGGAGTCGAAGGAATTGGGAGAATGGGATGGCGATTTTACAGGGGGCAGGATGGGAGGAGGTGTAGTCCAGGTAGCTGTGGGAGTCGGTCGGTTTGTAGTAGATGTCCGTGTTGATTCGGTCGCCTGAGATAGAAATAGAAAGGTCGAGGAAGGGGAGGGAGGAATCTGAGACTGTCCAGGTGAATTTGAGGTCGGGGTGGAAGGTGTTGGTGAAGTGGATGAACTGTTCAACCTCCTCGTGGGAGCACGAGGCGGCGCCGATACAGTCATCGATGTAGCGGAGGAAAAGGTGGGGGGTGGGGCCAGTGTAGTTGCGGAAGATGGATTGTTCCACATATCCTACGAAGAGGCAGGCATAGCTGGGGCCCAGAGTCGAGATTAGAGTGGTGCTGCAAAAGCACAGCCTGTTAGGCAGCATCCGAGAAGCAAGAGAGTCGATGTTTCGGACAAAAGCATTTCCCATCTTCCATTCCCTACTTCCTTTCTCCCCGTCAGGCCGGAATTGAAGGTGTGTTTGAAACAAATAACGGTCACTTACCGAAAAAGGTCCGGAACGGAGGCTTGAGCGTTGCCAGGGCCAACGGTCGGGAATGACATCACCCGACGTGTTGACGTATAAGGACTTGCTGACGCGATGACGCGTTCGGTGACGCGGGGTTCAATGTCACGATGGCGGCGGCATGGATGAGAAACGCAGAATGTTGAGCAGCATCTGCCAGACGAACAAGAGCGTTGGTTGAACCCATTCTACAGCTTCGGGTATTTCGTTTCCCTTCCCGATCAGGTCGGGCATCCCGATGCGTCTCTCTCCGCAATGCAAACCTGTCCATGCGGAGAGACCATGAGATGTGGATTTCCTAACAGCAGCAACGTGCGATGTCTTGGCGTTGCCCCCCCCCCCCATAGACCCAGACAACTAATGTTACTGAGGGAGACTGCTCTCGCTCCTAAATGACGGATGGTTAGGGCAGTGTGGACTCTTTCTTTGTGCCTGGGTTAGTGGTGCTGGAAGAGCACAGCAGTTCAGGCAGCATCCGAGGAGCAGTAAAATCGACGTTGCGGGCAAAAGCCCTTCGTCAGGGATACTCTTTCTTTCTGCCCACTACCGAAATATTCGTTAATATTGCGAAAATTCCGTATTCAGTCCTTTGTAGGTGCAGTGAATTCCAATTTGTAACCAATCAGTGAGGTTAGCCGTGAAAACGTTAAATGAGCACTCGCGTGCATTAATACTTTTTTTTTAATTTCAAAAATATACTTTATTTGTAAAATAATTTGATGGTCTGTACAGTTGGTCATGCCATACATATGTAAACATGTACATACAGAGATCAGAATTTATCATTTTTATACAGGTCTGTACATTTTTTAATCATATGCCCATATGATTAGCTGAGGCGTCAGCAGAGCCCAAATGACTGCGTGGGCCCCCTGTTCTTCTTGTAATGCACTCGCGTGCATTAATACAGCCACCTGAGTGAGCAGAATTCCGATATTTGATTTTATTTATATTGCTCAAACGGTCTTAATAAGGTTTGAATTGATGTTCAAACTGTGGATTACTAATCTATGATCATCATCAGTACCAATGGATTCTTGTATTTTGGTTTGCATTCCATTAATCTGAAGTGGTATTGATACATCTGTAGTTCAATTTTTTTGTCTGCTTTATGCTTTTTGTAAGCCTGGCGTATTTGTATGTTAATGATGTGGCTACGCTGTTGGCGTTTGTGCCATTTTAATATATTCTTGTCAGTTCCAGTGAGTAATGGCCAAACTTGTTAAATCTTTCCTTTTTCAGATAAACACTTCATCCCAGAAATTAGTAGTGTGAAACTTAACTGCTTCTAAAAATTATTTCCTCTTTCAAACAGAGGCAAAAACTATTCACCAGACTGGGTGGTCACACGAAGGCCTAATGGTCCAAAGCCACTGCAGTGCAACCTAAGTAGAAGGAAATAAGTTTTTTTAAAGAAAGGGTGGGATAACTGGCTTCCCTAATAAAAACATTGTTCTCATTAGCTTTTTGAATTCAAACAATACAGAGCAATTTAATCTCTTCGGAGAAATGTCAAATTCAATGTATTGACCATGTGTCTTTCACGAGTAATTTTCTCTCAAACCCAAAGACAGGTAATCAAACAACCTGACATAAACATGCTAGTTGTCATTCATGGCATTTTCACCACTGAATGTTGAACTTGAAAATTATTCAGCTGTAGCTTTGAATATTTGGATTATATTTGTCTTAGTATTACTGTAAATGATACAAACTTTGATATTAGAAAGGGAAATAGCCCAGCCAACATTGCCATCCACTGTCCTCTTTCAAAGAGCTTTTTCATATTCAGCATCTATGAATGATTTTTCATCTGTAGTTGACTGAAATTATTACTTCGCACACAAGTCACAGCCTGTAAATAAATGAATCACCTCAGATTAAACTTTGGGAGAACGTAAGAATGCAAGAAATATCGATTTTGTTAACCATGTTTTCTAAAAGCCATCATGAATGTTGTTTGAAATATCATGTTTATGGAAGCTAATAATGCAGAATGGTCAAGGCGTTGTCTGCATTGAAGTTTTATTTAAATCAATGAGTACAGTTAACTTTCATTCTTTTGTGAGTTAAAGGCAGACAGAATTAGACATTGATTTTGCTATTCAGCAACATCTTTTAAGTATGAGTATGCAGTGGTTTGCGTTCTATTCTTCTCTCAGTTAAGTCTTTTGAGACTGTCTAATCTAGTGTCAGGGTAGTACCCATTTGTGACAAGTGTGATTTGAAATCTTCACCCACAATGATGTGAAATATAATTTTGACTTTAATAATATGGTTACATTTGTATATGATGCATATGGTAGATATATATTTGATTTCATCTAAAATTTTAATAATTTCCATTTGTTTTAGGTAACAAGCAAAATGGCATTATTAAAGTACAAGACTATGTTTTTCACTGTAAGGACTGTTACCTGTAGAGCATGTGGTTGTTTGCAACAAGTACAGCATTTACTAAAAACTTATTCGCATGACACAAGATTTCTTGAGCGTCTCCCACCAAAAAATCAGTCTCCACTCAAGCTGGCAGAATATTCGACCTATTGTGGCAGGACAGATCGATATTTGTCTGCAGTTGCCTGTTCAGTACTCAGAAAAGAACAGCAGAGGCCAATATCCAGGGTTGACTTTCTGGACATGGAAGACATTGAAGAACTAACAATCAAGGCAGAGAGGAGTAGATATTTGAGAAGATTTGTTCTGAATTCTGACCTGGCAAATCTAATTGTGGAACGTCTTGATAGAGACCTATCTGAAGATAATGCCATAATTTTTGAATGCAATCCAGGTTGGTCTACTTTCTTTTTGAATCTGTTAGCATTTTAAGAATCTTTCCCTTTCCTTGATGAGTTTGGTTTTATTGCATTCTTAGGGCCTGGCGTTTTGACACGTGCGCTGCTGAATGGTGGAGCACAGAGAGTGGTGTCTTTGGAGGGTGACAAGCAGTTTCTCCCTGCATTGCAGGTATATTTGTAATTAATCTTGTTTACTTGATCAGAGTTAATTGATTTTGAGACTGAGCATTTCACAATTTTGTGTGTGCGATACATGGGGGAAATGCATGGAACTTGCCTTTAGATGGACAAATGAATTGGAATGCTGACTCCTCCTCGATTCCTGATTTTGGTTTTTATGTAGAAAAATGAATTAAGATCATGCTTTTCCCTGGGTGCAAGGGCAAAGTGATCCTAATTTTCTAGAACATTTCAGTGCTGTTCCCTTAGTCAGAAAATTATTACCTCTATCTTCAGCTTATTCATTCTGCTGTACAGCCATGTTACAAAGAATTATTGTCTAAATTACCATGAAAGTCAATTCTCTTCATCCTGCATGTCCTGTTTTAAAATGAAGTATTCTTGTGTCAGTATTTACACTCCATGTCCAATTGTGGGTCTTTTCATACCAGAACCTACTCAGCCAACCCTATGTAGCTTTCAGTTAAGCCAGAACTTTGCCTGAAAATGGGAATGTTGTGGACATCATCTCCAAGTCACACTCAAGACTTGGGAATAAGCCATTAAGGTTTTGGCTAATCTGGTTGTGATCTCAACTCAAATTTCATATTTGGCACCCATAACCATTCACAATCAAAACTGTTAACACTATTTCGAATTAATTCGTGACCCAGCCTCCAGTGCTTTCTGGAGAAGAGAATTCCCCTTGTTTATAACCTTCAGATAATCTCAGATTCTGCTTTGAAAAGAGACCTCTATGAAATTCATTGCCACAGAAGACTGTGGAGGCCAGGTCATTGAGTATATTTAAGATTGAGATAGGTTCTTGAGTATCAAGCTGTCAAGGGTTACGGGGAGAAAGCAGGTGAATAGGGTTGAGAAACTCATGAGCCATGATTGAATGGTGGAGCAGACTTGATGGACTGAATGGTCTAATTTCTGCTCCAATGTCTTATTCTTTGACAGTGACCCTTATTTTAAGTGTCTCTTTCCCCCACAAAAAAAACAAAAGCAAGTGTTCTTTTGGCATACAATCTCTCAAGTCCCTTCAGCGTCTTTCAATAAGATCGCTTCCCATTCATATAAACGCCAGTGGATACTGGTCCAACCTGTTCACCCAGTCGTCTTAAGACAAGCCCTTCAGTCCAGCAATGAGACTGCGTTTTTAAACGGGGAGACCAAAGTTTGTGAGAAGATTTGTAGCTCGGGTGCTCATTGTTGTGGTTCTGTTCGACCAGCTATCCTTAGTAGCCACACACGCAGATGACAAGCAACATGAATTCGACTGGGACAACACTACTATTATAGGACAAGCCAAACAGAGAACAGCCAGGGAATTCCTAGAGGAATGGCACTCATCCACAGATTCAATCAATAAGCACATCGATCTGGACCCAATATACCGGCCACTGCAACGTACAGCTGGAACTGACAACCGGAAGCGACAGATTCAAACTACTACAAATGCTGGAGGAAAGATCACAGAAGCACTTCACAGGAGGCTCCCTGGCACTGAGGATGTCACCGAGACAGGGGACGAAATGTCTTCAACACAAATTCCCAGCTTGGCGAACAGAACCACAACAACGGGGAGACCAAAACTATCCTTCGTTTCAATTTTTTATTTATTAATTTGTGGGATGTGGGTATCGCTGGCTGGCCAGCATTTATTACATGTCCTTAGTTGCCCTTGAGAAGGTGGTGATGAGCTGCCTTGTTGAAATGCTGCAGTTTGGCAGTAATGCCATTAGTGAGGGAATTCCAGGATTTTGACCCAGTGACAATGGAGGACCAGCAATATATTTCCAAGTCAGGATGGTGAGTGGCTTGGAAGGGAATTGAAGGTAGTGGTGTTCCCATATATTTACTACCCTTGTTCTTCTAGATTTGAAGTGGTTGTGGGTTTGGAAGGTGTTGTCTGAGGATATTTGAATTTCTGCAGTGCATCTTGTATATAGTACACACTGCTGCACACTGAACGTCGGTGGTGGAGGGAATGGATCCATGTGGATCTCGTGCCAATCAAGCAGACTGCTTTGTCCTGGATGGTGTCAAGCTTCTTGAGTGTTGGGGCTGCACTCATCCAGGCAGGTGGGAAATACTCCATCACACTCCTGAATTGTGACTTGTAGATGGTGGACAGGCTTTCGTGAGTCAGGAGGGGAGTTACTTGCCACAGAATTCCTAGTCCCTGACCTCTTCTTGTGGCCACTGTTTATTTGAGTCCAGTTGAGTTTCTGGTCCGTGATAATCCCCAAGATGTTCATAGTGGTGGATTCAGTGATGGTAACATCATTGACTGTTGAGGATTGTGGTTAAATTGTCTCATTGTTGATAGTATTCCAGATGTGGTCTCACCAAGGCCCTACACAGCTGCACTAAAACTTCCTCACTTGTATGTTTCATTCCCCTTCAATAAACAACATTTCATTTGCTTTCCAATTCAACTTCAGGTGCAGGGTCCACATTCAGACTCTAGTCTCTCTCTAATACTTCTGGCAGCTTCTGCTTCTAAGTGGACAATAGGCTTGACTAACTTGCTTTTCAAACTTGCTTGTTAACTTTTTCCCAGCCACAATCTATAGGATGATCAATTATGGCATTATATTCTGATTGTCCAAGGTGAGATGAGGCTCATTTCTAACTCATTTAAAGAGCGCCTGATCAATATCTAATTGGCTGTTGAGGTTGATGAACATTGACGAATGCCACCTCCCACTCTCTTCTGACTGGTTCCTTCAGGTGTCACTTATCCCTGGATCTATCCTCCTTTTGTGGTCTGTTTTGTTATTTTTATGACTCCTTGTTAAGATGAGATAATACTTCATGATATCATCCTTGCCCAGTTTGTTTCGAATCAGGAGATGTCGATATTTTCTAATTGATCTATTCGGCGATGTTATTACCCACCTCTGGTGCAGGGGATACTTGAACTAGAGCCTCCTTGTTCATAGGTAGGGCTGTCAGACACCCACGATTGAGAATGTTGAGCCAAAGGTTAAGGAATAAAAGGTTTCATGAGGTTTGTGGAGATCGCTCAAAGTCAGCTATGATCTGAATGAATGGTGGAACAGACTGAAATGGCCAAAATGTGATTTCCTGCATGTCTCTCTCTACTCATCCTGCCCTTTGCTCTTCATATCGAGTCATAGAAATATACAACATGGAAATGCTTCAGTCCAAGTTGTCCATGTTGACCAGGTGTCCCATATAAACTGAGTTCCATTTGCAAGCATTTGGCCATATCTCTCCAAACCCATCACAATGCCTTCTAAATATTGTAATTGTACCCACCTCCACCACTTCTTCTAGCAGCTCATTCCATAAACGCAACACCCTCTGCGTGGAAACGGTTGCCCCGGGCCGCTTTTACAACTTTCTCATCTCATCTTGAACTCATGCCCTCTAGTTTCAGACTCCCCTCACCCCAGGGAAAAGATCTTGCCTATTTACACTACCCATGCCCCTAAGCCTCCAATGCCCCAGGGAAACTAGCCCCAGCCTATTCATCCTGTCCCTATGGCTCAAACCCTTCAACCCTGGCAATATCCTCTTAAATCTTTTTTGAACCCTTTCAAGTTTCACAACTTCCTTCCTGTAGTTGGGAAACCAGAATTGAATGCAGTATTCCAAAAGTGGCCTAACCAATGCCCTGTACAGCCCCAACTCCTATACTCAATGCATTGGTCAATAAAGGCAAATATACCAAACAACTTCCTGTCTACCTGCAATTCCACTTTCAAGAAATTATGAATGTGCACACCAAGGTCTCTTTGTTCAGCAACACTCCCCAGGATCTTACTATTCAGTGTCTAAGTCCTGCCCTGATTTGCCTTTCCAAAATGCAGCACCTCACATTTATCTAAATTAAACTCCATCTGCCACTCCTTGGCCCATCTAATCAAGATCTCATTTAACTGTGAGGTAACCTTTGTTGTCCACTACATCTCCAATTTGTGTTATCTGCAAAGTTACTAAGCAAAGCTCCTATGTTCACTTCCAAATTATTTATATAAATGACAACACGTGATTGTGTTGTTCTGGTTTATGTTTTATCTAGTTGGTATTTGAAGATGAAGACTTCCATTCCATTAACTCACTTTAAATAGTCACTGATGTTTTAATGTATCAGTGCTTTAAAACTGTTTTTGGAACCATTTTCTAAACTATTGAAATAAACATTTAGTCCCTAGAAAGACGTTTGCATGGGCAATTGGAGGTGGTGCATTGTGACTTCTTCAAACTTGATCCAATTGGTCGTGGCCCAGTGAGACCTCCTGCCATGTCATCTGAAAAACTCTTCAATGATCTGGGAATTGCACCAGTTGCCTGGACTGCAGGTGATAATTTCTTCAAGAATTTCTATCTCTTTTAAAAGCAGTTCTCATTTTGAGAATACGAATCTGTTGTAACTGATTATATTTTGACAAACATTTTGATCCTTAAAATGGTGACACATTAGATGGGTTGGCCATGCTAAGTTGTCCTGTGGCATCCAGGGTTGTGCAGGCTAGGTGGATTAGCTGTGGTAAATGCAGGGTGATGGGATGCTGTTCGGAGAGTAGGTGCAAACCTGATGGGCTGCATGGCCTCCATATGTACTGTAGGGTTCTATGAACTTGCCTGAGTCGTAAAGTTGAAAGTTCAAGGTCCATTTGAGTACAGAACTCTAGGTTGACAGTCCCTGTAGTACTTAAGCAATGTTGCACAGTAAAAGTTGCTGACTTTCCGATCAGACATTAAACTGGTTTGATTGCTCAAATGGACCTGTTAAATAAAGGTGGTCTTAGAAGGAAAACAGGGGAGCTATGCTAATGATGTGTTCAAACTTTATTCATCAGTGTGAATGTTGATGTCTGTTGTTTGGTCACTGTCAGTTTGAGGCTTTGAAAGCTTGCTTTGAGCAAATTCACTGCAGCATTCCAGTGTGACAACAATGACTCTACTTTGTAAGAGCCTCATTGGCTGTAAAACATTTTAGCATGTTATTAATTCATTAAAGGTGTAAGATAAATGCAAGTCTTATTTCCTTTTATTGATTTGACTTTGTGTATTGCACCTCAAAATTAACAATTTTTTGCATCAAGTTTATAAATTCGGAGATTTGGATTTAATTCATAGCTTTTTAAGAGTATTTTATTAATTTGCACGAGATTTATGTGCCTTCTTTGTGTCACCTTTTTAATTAGCCAGACACCTTGATGGTTTTTGTTGGTGGATTCTCCAAGACCTGATTGGTAGGGTTCTTTTATCTTTTCTTTTTGTTGCTGGAACCTGCTCCCTAAGTACATGGTTAATGCTAGTATTTTACTGATTCAAGACTTTACTTTTTATGTGCCCTTTTTTCCAATATTTTGGACTACTGCATTGGGTACCAGCTCCCTCGTCAGATCCACCCCCCCCCCCCACCAACTCAACCTCCACTCCTGGCACCTTCCACTGCAACCACAAGAAATGCAAAACTTGCGCCCACACCTCTCCCCCCTCACGTCCCTCCAAGGCCCCAAGGGATCCTTCCATATCCGTCAGAAATTCACCTTCACCTCCACACACATCACTTACTGCATCCGCTGCACCTGATGTGGCCTCCTATACATTGGGGAGACAGGCTGCCTACTTGCGGAACGTTTCAGAGAACACCTCTGGGATACCTGCACCAACCAACTCAACCGCTCTGTGGCTGAACACTTTAACTCCCCCTCCAACTCCACCAAGGACATGCAGGTCCTTGGCCTCCTCCATCGCCAGACCATGGTAACATGACGCCTGGAGGAAGAGCGCCTCATCTTACGCCTAGGAACCCTCCAACCACAAGGAATGAATGCAAATTTCTCCAGTTTTCTCATTTCCCCTCCCCCTCCACCTTTTCTCAGTCCCAGTCCTCAGACTCAGCACAGCCTTCTTGACCTGCAATCTTCTTCCCGACCTCTCTGCCCCCACCCCCTCTCCGGCCTATCACCCTCACCTTAACCTCCTTCCACCTATCGTATTCCCAGTGCCCGTCCCCCAAGTCCCTCCGCCCTACCTTTTATCTTAGCCTGCTTGGCATACCCTCCTCATTCCTGAAGAAGGGCTTATGCCTGAAATGTCGATTCTCCTGTTCCTTTGATGCTGCCTGACCTGCTGCGCTTTTCCAGCAACACATTTTTAAGCTCCGATCTCCAGCATCTGCAGTCCTCACTTTCTCCTAACAGCATAATTAAGTCTACTTTGTAGGGATTATTTAATTCTGTAGGGATTATTTAATTCTGTTCTTAGTGTTTCATTGTGTAATTTTGTGAATAAATTTCCCAGTTTTTAAAAACCTAGTAGTCAACCTAGCTAAGTTACTCCGGGTAATTTTCACTATGCACTTCCTGAAACAAATTGCAAAGTTATGGTCTGGGTTGCCTGCTCAAGAATGTCTGGCTTAGTCCATAACACTACTTTTTAAGGGCCTGAAATTCATGCCTGTCAAAGTTCATATCATTGGCAGAAGCCCAATTGATCTCTAAATGAATAATGAAAAGAAAAATGAATTATGGTAATTCTGAAAACCTGGAGCGGAACACAATAGCCAATGGACTGGAAGACTGGCTGGGGAGTGGAACAACCAGCATACTGGAAAGCTGGAGTTGGACCTGACAGCTGGTACACTGATTCATAAACGTTGATCTGTTATCTGTGAAGAACTAGGGTTGACTTTTACACATGATATATGGCCAGGTTATTTGGCCAAAGATAGGGGGTCAAATTTTACATGAGATAGACTATTACTTGAGTATTCACGGTAAGTATCACATGTTAATTTTAATAGTGCATATATTTAAAAATGTTATTTCTCTTTCCTAGATATACCAATAAGAGTAGTTGGAATTTTGCCACAAAAGAATGAACGAAACATGCTTTGGAAACTCATTTATGCTCTGTTTGAGCGGATTTCAGTATTTCAGCTTGGAAGAATAGAAATGAACATATTCATGAGTGAGAAAGAATACACAGTATGTTAAGTCCTCTTTGTCAATAATCTTGAAAACTTTTGTAACTTTTGCTTTTGAATTCAGTTGTTGAAATTGAGAATTTATTATCTTCTGTGTAGAAACTGACAGCAGAGGCTGGAAACCTGAAGCACTATCAGGCATTAACTGCCCTATACCAGTTGGCTTGTGAAATACAGCTGTTGCACAAGGTGCGAATTTGTTTCCCTAATTAATTATATGATTGTAAGTTGTAGATTACGGTGTTATATGTATGTCTTCATTTTGATCATTTTTAAATATAGTAATGTTTCTGCTATCAGCAATGATTATGCGTCATACAAATCACATCATTGTGTCAAGATATTATGAATACAACCTCAACTGCACACTGACATTAGATTAGATTACTTACAGTATGGAAACAGGCCCTTCGGCCCAACAAGTCCACACCGACCCGCCGAAGCGTAACCCACCCATACCCCTACATTTACCCCTTACCTAACACTACGGGCAATTTAGCATGGCCAATTCACCTGACCTGCACATCTTTGGACTGTGGGAGGAAACCGGAGCACCCGAGGAAACCCACGCAGACACGGGGAGAATGTGCAAACTCCACACAGTCAGTTGCCTGAGGCGGGAATTGAACCCAGGTCTCTGGCGCTGCGAGGCAGCAGTGCTAACCACTGTACCATCGTGCCGCACACTTATATTATAATATCATCATCTGCACCGAATGAACCATAGTCTTTCATAAGGCTATGGTGAGATTTGACAATTTTTAATATAATTCAGGGGATGTGGGCTTTGCTGACTTGGTCAGTATTTATTGCCCATCTCCAATTGCCGTGTAGGCGTTATGCTGAGCTGCCTTATGAAAGACTATGGTTCATTCGGTGCAGATGATGATATTATAATATAAGTAGGAGGCATAGCAATTCAGCTGCTCAAGCTTGATACGATCATGGCTTATTACATCTTAGCTTTGACTTCTTTTTTATGCCCGCTCTCATTACCGTTTAACCCATTTCCAATTAAAAAATGTCTATCTCCTCCTTAAATTTATTCAATGTCCTGGTATCCACTTCACTGTGGTGTCGTGAATTCCACAGATTCACAGTCCTTTGAGAGAAGTAATTTCTTCTGATCTGTTGTAAATCTGCTACCCTTTAACCTAAACCAATATTTCTTCTTCTCGATAAAGAAACATCCTATCTCCATCTGCTTTGACAATCCCTTTTAACATCTTAATACCTCAATTTGATCTCCTCTCAGTCTTCTAAACTGCTCAATCTGTCTTCAGGCAAATATCTCCTCTCTCAAATCAATCTAGTGTCCCTATTCTGAACTGTTTTCAAAACATCTCCATCCCCTTCAGATAAGGGGACCAAAATTGTATGCAGTACTCCAGATATGGTCTCACTAATGCCTTGTATATTTGCAGCAATACTTCCTGACTACTTTATTCATTTAGCAATAAATGTAAAGATCTGTTTGCTTTCCTTTACAACCTGTATACTAGCTTTCTGCAATTCATGCACGTGATCACCCAGATCCCTCTGCACCAAAGTACTCTGAAGTTTCTATCTATTTAGATAATAAATTTATTTTCAATTCCTCCAACCTACATAAATAACCTCACATATCCACATTAAACTTCATTTGCCAAACTTTGGTCCATTCATCTGACCTATTCATATACATTTGTAAATTTCTTATTTCTTTGCTTTCCCACTTGTTTTACTGTATCTTTAAATTTGACGAGACTCACTCGTACTATATTCATCCCTGCATGCAAGCCATTCATACAGGTGGATGATAATTGGATAAGTCAAATCTCAGGCTGAAACTTAGCATAACACATCATTTTGTGTCTTTTTATTGTTGTTTTAATGAAGTGGTCTCTCTCTGAAACGTAAGCACTCAGTCTGGAGATTTTGTTTTACCAAAAAATATTAAGGAAATAAAATTTTAGATAAAATAAAATAGCTATTTTCATATAACACAATACATTCAGTTCTGCTATAACATGTGTTTCTTCAGCACAAATTGGCTTTAACGCGATTGAAGAATTTAGACTGTTATTTGTAGAATTTGAACTTTCCTTACCTGCATTGGGCTGTACCATGATTCCGGTCCCATTAGTTTAATAACGTGAGATCACACGAGAACAGAACTATCACATTATCATCTGAACAGACTGTATAAAGATTTTGAATACAATAAAAATATAGTCCCATTTTTGTAAAAAAAAAATTACAAATCGCAAAAGCATTTTTTTTGCAGTATTTACACTTGAGAGAATCTCCTTTTATATCATCTCTATCGGCTTAATTGGACTGCAACCTAAACTCCTAGTCTCTTGAATCTGATGACCTTTTCCTGACACCTTCAAGTACCCCAGTTTGAAGTTTATCAGCTTCAAATAACCCCTTTTAGGGTTTTAACTAAACACTTTTTTGGTCAGGAACTATTATTGTTTCCAATTGAGAATTTTGCATTGGAAATAAGAGTAATTGCAAAACAATGAGGGCAGAACTAGTTGGAGGGAACTAGGAAATGAGTTTAGTTACAGACATTTGAGGAACAATGACACACATTTAAGAAAATACTTATGACTTACATTGGGAGATATATCTTTGTTGTGAAAGAAGGATTCTAGGAAAGGGATAAGTTAACCAGGGATGTAACGGATCGCATCAAACTGAAAGGAAAAAAAATCATACAATGTGTCAAAGATTAGTGGTAAGACAGAGGATTGGGCAAGCTTTAAAAGGCAATAAAAGGTGTTTTAAAAATATCAAAAGAGAAAATAAACTGAGGGTAAACGTTCCAAGTTTTTTTTAATCTATTTGTTCACATGTAGGCATCATTGGCTAAGTCAGCCATTTATTGCTCATCCCTAACTGCCCAAAGGGCAGTTAAAGGTCAGACCACATTACGGGGCTAAGGTCACATGTAGGCCAGAACCAGGTAAGGACAGCAGATTTCCTTTCCCTAAAAAGGACATTAGTGAATCAGTGTGTGTCTTGGATCAGAGGACATAATCCCAGATTAAGCTGTTGCCCAGTTCGGACAGAAATAAGGAGGAATTGTTCTCTTGATCTCATGAATCTGTAGAATTCTTTACCACAGATGGCTATCGAGGCTGTGTCATTTAAATATCTTCAGAGCTGGGCTAGACAAATTTTTGATCAGCGAGGGAATTGAGGGTTATGGGACAAGGCGAGAAATCAAAGTTGACAATTATCAGATAAATTTTCATCTAGATGGGCCTGCTTCTGCTCCTGTGCCTAGTGGTTTAAACTGTTCTGTTTCTCAAACATGAATGCTTTACACTTCTGCCTTCAGCTAAGGTCCCTGCAGAACTGACACAATTTAAACTAATGCTGAAACCATTTTTTTTCCCCAAGTTCAGTGTTTTCCACCTAAGCTTTACACAGAAAACCCAGAATTTTTATCCCAACATCCACAGTGCTCTTAGAGAAAGTTTCAAGATTTAGAATGACCAACACTAAAAACAGAGCAACATATATCCGTGATAGATGGTGAGTACGTTAGAGAGGAACTTGGAGGTGGTAGTGTTTGCATGAATCAGCTACCCTTTTCCTTTCAAAACGTAATGGTAGTGGATTTGTAAGATGATGGGACTGAATTGCCATTGTTGGTTCTTATGCCGATGTCACTGCCAGGGTGGTACATCCAATTTTATTCCTTTTGAGGTTTGCTAGCAATTTGAAGCAACTGAGTGGCTTGGTGGGACTTCTTGGAGGACATTTAAAAGTCAAATTCATTGCTGTTGTTCTGGGGTGTTATAGGTCAGTTAGACTAAGTAGGGACAGCAGATTCCTTCGTAAAGATAATAGTGAGCCAGGTGGGTATTAGCAGTAATTAACAGTATTTTCGTGACCATCATTGGATATTTAAATCCAACTTTTTTGAATTTCTGTTCCACCAACTTGGAGTGCACTACTTGAATCTCTGGATTCATAGTCCAGCATCAAGTCCACTTTGTCACCACCATTTTCATTCATCACGAAGACATTTGTGGACTAAAATTATGCTTGTGTAACATTTTATCCTATGTGATGTGAAGTTTCAATATTAGTGACTGGTATGGGGATTCAAGGTTCTCATCTGAAAGTAAGCTGGTGTGAATTTCACTGGATTTGTATAAAATGGATTATTCCACTTCTGTAGCCATTTAAAATATGAATCAAAAGTATTGAGTTGTGTTGCTATTGAAATGATAGATTAGTTCAGTAAATCCATTCAACTTTATCAGGCTGAAATATTACTCAGTGTGCAGTCTTTGTTCACCAGAGGAACTTATTTTTAACTTATCCATTTGACTATTCTGCCTGTCTGCCTATCCTGTTTTTGAAAGTAGTTGAAAGAGCAGCTTCATCACACCTCTATTGTATTCAATATCTCATCCAATGAAAGAGCAGTAACAGGAGCAGGGGTGTCTTGCTGCAACTGTACACAGCAT
Organism: Chiloscyllium plagiosum; assembly: GCF_037043375.1. NCBI lineage: Eukaryota > Metazoa > Chordata > Chondrichthyes > Orectolobiformes > Hemiscylliidae > Chiloscyllium > Chiloscyllium plagiosum. Next base: position 19,328,942 of record NW_028270148.1, read on the forward strand.
TGGTAAAACCAGATCTGGAGTACTGTGTAATTTTGGTCTCCGTTATCTGAGGAAGGACAGTCTGACTGTTGAGGGAGTGCAAAAAAGGTTGACTAGAGTGATGTATGGCATTGTGGGAATGATGTGTGGGAGAGACGGGATCAATTAGGACTATATTCACCAGAGTTTAGAAGAATGAAGGGGAATCTCATACAAACCTGTAAAATTCCAACCTTTCCAAAGCATGTCCATCAGGACAAGATACAACTTGGAGTGAATAAGAATACTCTCCATTTGTCTGGAACAGCTCCAACAGCTATAGAAGCTTACACTATCCAGGATAAAGTAGACTGCTTAATTAATGCATTTTTTGCCACATTCAACATTGTGCTTCAGTGGTGAAAGGGATCAATGACAGCATTGCAGCAACTTAGAAATCCATGACTTCAGTTTTTTAAAGGGATAAGTACAAAGGATGCGGGGGGGGGGGGGGAACCACCTCTTGCAAGTAACCTCTAAGCTACTCGCCTTCCTAACTTGGAACTACATGACTGTTCCTATATCCTGAAACTCCATTTCTCATACCACCATGGATGTACCTATAAGTTCAAATTTTTAATCAAAGAATCATTTTAAGTGTTATGGAGGCAGGGAGAAAAGTGGACTCAAAGCCACGATCAAATTGTCCATGATTTTATCAAATTGACAAAACAGCCAACTCTTTCTAATTAGTTGGTTGTACCCTAGCCATGATATAATGGTCTTAGTTAAAGGGTTATTTTTTGCCACACTTCGAGACTTGAGGTTGAATGTTTAATGTTTATAGTAGCAATACTATAACTGGAATATTTAATTGTAAGTGTTTAATATTTCTAAACAAATTATCTTTTTTAGGAACCATGGTCATCCTTTGCTACAAATTCTAAAAATGGAGGATATGGGATACAACGAAGTTCAGTAAGTACTTGGTAGTCTTGAATGTGATGAAGTACAAATTCTTTTGAAGAATTTATTTTTTACAGTTCAATGTGGCTATGTAGAAGTTCTGTACTGCAGATTGTATGTAACAATAAATGCTCCTTCACTTAGGGAAAATATTCTGGGGCACTATCCATTCTGTTAAAGAAACAAATTGATAACATAGCAGAAATCATGTTTAGCTTGTTACTTACTAGAGGCTGAAAATGTAATTCTGAATACTTCCATTTAACAAATGCAAGTTTTTAACTGTCATCTGTGCACCAAGAAAAAAGATCTGCTTTAGTAATTTGTTTACTATTTGTCTGGGTAAACTTGTTATCTGAGGTTTAGGCTTTTGATCTGTCTGGTGTTAGCAATATTTGGATTATCCAGGTATTTCCCATCTTTTGCAAGATTCATCCTATTTTCTGATGTTAGTGTTTGCCACTTTTAAAAGTATAAAATGTGTGATAAGCAATGTTAGTTAATACAGAGGAACCTCGATTATCCAAATATTAGTTATCCAAATATCAGATTATCCGAAGGAGATCTCAAAGTCCCAATAGAAACATTACATCAAAGAAGTGTTTCCAACACTTATCTTGTCTTTTGTTTACAGTGATTAAAAAGGAACTCTGCTTACTGAAATGCTGCCGAGAGCAGTCCTGGACATCGATGGGAGCCCAGGCACTGTTTCTGACTGACTGCCCGCCCTTTCTTTCCTCCCACACTTTGCCTGGAGTTCTACACAGGCTGTACCCTACCCTACCCTACCTCCACCACACCCCCCGCCCCCACCGCCAGATAATGTCTCCAACATTGTCCGGTTCAGGGCAAAGGTGGAAGCTGTCAAAAAGTTGCAGTTGTGTGTGTGCATGCACCTGCTAGCTATTTGGAGACTTACACCGCCCATAAAGGCGGCAGCAAAGGTCTTGTTGTTGGTGTCCAGTCTAGCTGCATGGGAGAGGGGGCGGTGTTGTATGGGATTGGAGGTGGGGGAGGGGGGCAGTGTTGAACAGGGTTGGGGCCCGGGTTTGGTTGTGGGGGTGGTGGTCATGTTGGATGGGGTTGGGGGGAGAGAGGTATTGCACAGGGTTGTGGGGCAGGCGGGGCTCGTGCGTAGTGTGCTGCTGCCTAGTCTCCTGAATGACTTAAAGAAAACCCCAGAGGAGAGGCATTGAATCAATTAACCGAATAATCAATTATCCAAACAAAATAGTGCCCGCCCATCTCGTTCGGATAATCGAGGTTCCTCTGTATTCACATTATGTGAAATGGTTTTCACCTTTAAATGTTAAATTAATTAACCAGTTACAGTAGATACTTCAGCGAAGTGTACAATTCTACCTGTATTGTTAATCACATTGTATTGCCTCATTGAAAAAAGTAGTGGTGTGTTAGAAGTTAATTCTTTTGTCTTTTTTTTTAATTTCTGTAGCTAACAAATGATCATTTGTGTCTTGTGCGACTAACTCCACGCAAAGACTTATTCACTCAAACCTTGACAGCTGCCAATTCATCCACGCTGGTTCTGATGCTGAAGCAGTGCCTTACAAAACGTAAAGCTAAACTAATTGACCGACTAGAGTAAGTATAAAAGACTTCAAGTAAAGCACTGTCTTGAGGAAAATCCAGTTTCCCTTTCCTATCTTTTATTGTATGCAGTGCCAGTGGAGACTGTCAAATGAGATTGAATCACTTTTTAAGTATGATTGGGATGTCATTGAGGGAGAGAAGTATTATTACTTGAAGCTGAAATTTGGCAAAAATGATCACCTTAGCAGTTAGTTGGTATTCAGGGCAGCAGGTCAATAACACCACAAGACTTTCGTTCTGAAGTAGGCCATTTGGCCCATCGAGTCTGATTAGCCATTCAAGGATATCATTAATTCCCAACTCCACTTTCCTGCCCTTTCTCTCATATCCCTTTATCCCCTTGCTAATTAAAAATCTGTTCTTTCCAGCCTTGGGTATTCTTAACGACCCAGCTTCAACAGCCCTCTGTTGGGAGTGGGGGAAAGAATCTTCTTCCTAATCTCTATTCTAACTGGATAGCCTCTTTCTCTGAAATTATACCCTTTGGCCTTAGACTTCCCACAAGGCATATTGACCCCTCTGTATCTATCATGTCAAGATTCTTAATAATCTTAAGTTTCACTAAGGTCGCCCCTAATTCTTCTAAACTTCATTGGGTACAGACTCAAACTCTCTCCTCAAATGAAAATCCCTTCATACCTGGGATCAACCTTTTGAACCTTTTCCACCAGTGCCAATAAATCTCTTAGATAAGAGGTACAAAATTCTTTACACTATTCTGTGTGTTGTCTCTCCAGTACCTTGTACTGTTTTCAATAAAGGCCAATACTCCCAATTGCCTTCCCTATTACCTTCTGAACTTGCACGCTAACTTTTTGTAATTTATTCACAAGAAGCCCCAAATCCCTCTGTACTGCTTTTTCTCCATTTAAATAATAATCAATTCCTCTGTACTTCCTGTCAAAGTGCAAAATCTCTGTCCCACTTGTATATCACCTGCTAAGTTTTGTGCATCCTTACATAATCTGTCTAAATCTTTAAGTAGACTTCTTGTGACATCCACACCACGTGCCTTCCTACCATTTTGTGCCATCCACAAATTTGATTGTAGTGCATTCACTTACCTCATCCAAGTTATTAATATATATTGTACATTATCATAGCACTGCACTGATCACTGTGGCATACTACTAGATACAGGTTGCCATCCTGAAAATATGCCCCTTACTCCAACTCCTTACAGAAGCCAACCAATCCTCTATTCATGCTGATATACTACCTCCAACACCATGAGCTCTTTTATTGATGAGGTAGTGGTGACATGATGTTAATGTCACTGGACCATTATTCCAGAGCTCCAGACTCATATTCTGGAAATACAGTTTTGTATCCTACGATGGCAGAAAGTGACAGTTTAATTTATAAAATTCTGAAGATGAAGATTCCTCAAGATAATCATGCAAGCTTGTCATTAAAAACCTATCTCGTTCATGATTGTCCTTGTAGAAAAAAATCTGTCATCCTCACTTGGTCTGGCCTACACATTGATTCCAGATCCCATAGCAGTGTGATAGATTTTGAATTGCTTTCTGTTTTGAAATTCTGACAGAGATTAAACTAAATGTAATTTGTAAATGTAATCCACATTACTTAAACTGGATTATAGTCTGAGGCATTGTGCATTGTTTTGTATAACTGGGCAAGATGTAACAGTGGGACCTTGTTTTCTTTCTGTTGAAACAGAATACAGGTTAATAACCAGATGAGAGATTTATCAAGGGCGGGCTTAACTCTGCATCAAGCAGCCACTTGGTTTTCAGTACTTAGTTTATAGCTGGGAATCGATGTTGTCTATATTTGTCTAGTCAAATTGTCTCACCTCAAACAGTTTAATTATGTTAAGGATTTCGCCATCGACCTCTCTCCAAGATCAACAGTGATCTCGAGTTAACCTCCTTTATAATGAAAGAAATCACACAATGAAGCAAATAATTACGACCTTTTTGTAAGCATTGGAATCCTAATTGCAGTGCTTAAATGAGTATACAAGTAAGGTGTAGATGAAGTTTGTTTACACAAGTTTCAGAGACAGTCCAGTTATGTAAAGTAATTCATCAGTCATGATTCGGAGATGCCGGTGTTGGACTGGGGTGTACAAAGTTTTAAAAATCACACAACACCAGGTTATAGTCCAACAGGTTTAATTGGAAGCACACTAGCTTTCGGAGCGACGCTCCTTCATCAGGTGATTGCGGAGGGCTCGATCGTAACACAGAATTTATAGCAAAAATTTGCAGTGTGATGTAATTGAAATTATACATTTGAAAAATTGATTGTCTGTTAAGCCTTTCATCTGTTAGAATTCAGTGATAGTTTCACTCCTTTCATGTGTAACATGGAATTTGGCGATCCGATGGCATAATGTCACGACCTCCAAGCCAAAGGGCCTCTGTTCAAGTCTCATTTGCTTAAGATTGGTTTAAAAATATGTAGATTCCATAGATAGTTAACAGCGATAGTTCTTATTGTGTTAATAGATTCATTGCTCACTGTTAGCAATATCTCCAGAACCTTTACAATCGCTTCCTTTCCAAATGGAATTTAATCCTGAAGAATGAGTGATTATGCATTTTGGGAGGACTAACGAGGCAAGGGAGTACAGGTTGAATGGTAGGGAGGAATAGCAGAACCTTTAAGTGCATGTCCATAGACCCTTGAAAGCAATAGGACAGGTGGATAAGATGGTTAAGAGGGCATATGGGATATTTGTCTTTATTAGTCAAGGCATTAAATACAAAAACAAGAAGTTTCCTGTTGAATACTTTGTGTAATTCTGGTTGCAACACTACAGAAAAGATGTGATTGCACTGGAGAGGGTACAGAGGAGATTCACGAGTATATTGTCTAGGCTGGAACAATTCAGCAGTGAAGAGATCTGATTGAGTTGTGCAAAGTTCTGAGAGGAATAGGAAGGGTACATCAGGAAAATGTTCACTTAGTGAAGGAGCCATTAACTGGGGCACAGTTTTAAAGTAAGGAGCAGGCGGTTTTAAGGGGATTTGAGGAAATATCTTTTCACCTAGAGGGTGACATGTATCTGGAACCCACTGTCTAAAAGATTATTAGAGGCAGGAACTGCCAAGACCTTTAAGGAAAGTTTTGATGAACCCTTGAAATGCCATATCATACAAGGCCCAAGTGCCGGAAAATGCGATTAAAGTAGATAGGTGAATGATAACTGGTGCAAACACGATGGGAGAAGGGTATTTTTTTTTGTTGTCTTATGACTCAATTGAGCTATCTTCATGTCTTATGCCCTCTTTGGATATACACTGCTCAATATACTGAATGTATCAGCTTCTAATCATGCTAAATGTTAATTAGTTTTTGAAAAATATTATCATATCAAAATAAATAATCCTCTCAATGCGTTTAAATCATTGCTTAGGTCTTGGTGCCCTGGAAGTGGAGCGAAGTTACTGACACAGCTAGGTTTATCAGAGGATATATTAACTGGTGATGTGCATCCAGAAGAATACAAGGAACTCTTTGAAGCAATGGAACACTCCCAGGATTTCAGTCAAAGTTGGCTTTATGAGGAAGTATTGGAGAACATGAATTCTACAGTATCACACATCTGAATGCATAACTGGGATGGGGTGGGGTGAGGGGGGGGGGGGTGGTGCGGAGGAATTGTCCTGCTCCTTAATCCTTCATAGTGTGAATACTACCTAGATGCAATTGAATCCAAATCACAACATCCCTTCAGGTGCTTCAATGTGCATTCTTATAAGTGTGGTCCATTTCTGACATGTACCACGTCAGTGAAGACTTTAGTCTTGATCAGAGCCTACTGATCAATTTGGCCTGCTTATAAATTACAAGCAATATTAATCTTTGTAGGTCATTTGAATTCCTGCACAGAGCCTCACTTGATAATTATGAAACGAGGTTCAAACATGAAGACAGCATATTGTACAGAAATGCAGATTGCAGTACTCCGTGTTGAATCAAATCATCCAAATGCTCTATTTTATTCAATTTCGTTTTTATTGAAATGTAATATAATCCTCATTAAATGCTCTTTATTCAACAGTGAAGTTGTTTCAAATGAATTTTGTTTGATTTTGTTTCGTATGGTACTCTTGATGGAAGGTCAGCAACAAGATTATGACTGAGCTATATTCACTTTCATTTCCATTAGGGCCATTATGTAGGGCAGTTAATCGTCAACCACATTGCACCACTGTTATCCAGTAAACTGATTCAGCTCATTTGTTGAATAATGGCTAAATTCAAATAAATATGTTCTTGAAAATCTGAACATGCCCATAGCAACCTCACCTTAGTTTTCAGCATATTCTTGAATATACTTATTATTTGGTAAACTGTTGCTTTTGATCAAACGTGAGAGCTTTTCACAAATTATTTGAAATTGATTCTCTCCTAAGCTGTAGTCACCATGCTTTCAGCTGGGTAAACTGTAGGCCCCTGTTTATTTTTAATTTGAGGATATGGAAATAATTGTCATCATGGTCCAATGTAAAGCAATAAACTTTGTAATTTACATCACCTCTCTCAGTACTGCTTTAGTACATTGTAATTCCTCCCAGTCACATTTAGTGACCGAAACTGAAGTTCCACCTCCATGTTGAATGTTGTATGAATGTTTGTAGGTAAATAGATAGTTACTTAAGTCCTCAAGCACCTCTTTGTCACTTGCACTGTCTTATTTGCTTTACTTTGAACAGAGGAGAAAGTGAGGTCTGCAGATGCTGGAGATCAGAGCTGAAAATGTGTTGCTGGAAAAGCGCAGCAGGTCAGGCAGCATCCAGGGAACAGGAGAATCGACATTTCGGGCATAAGCCCTTTACTTTGAACAGAACCTCAAGTTCCATAATTTTCAAGTTCTGTCTTTCAAACATTGATACTGATATGAGTGTTGATAAGAACTGTCCTCTCATGGAGTTTGAAGTCATTTGTGTTTCCTTTACTGAGTTGCTGGGTGGAAGCAAGAGACTGGGAAGGTTGGAAGTAGTTGGTGCTCTAGTGGAAAATGCAACTGTACGTTAGCAGTAAACCAAAGCAACAGATATCACTTCAGATGGAGATATTTTGCTTTCTATACAATACTGTTTACAAATTGTCATGAAATATTATAAGACAGCAGAAATTAGGGTATTCAGCCCATCAAGTCTGCTCCACCATTCAATCCCGTAACCCATGATCCCAATCACAATCAAGAATCTATCTGCATCTTAAATATACTTGATGACTTGGTCTCCACAGCTCTCTCTGGCAGTGAATTCCATAGATTCATCATTCTCTGGCTGAAGAAGTTCCTCCTTCTCTCCATTCTTAAAGGTCATCCCTTTACTCTAAAGCTGTGCCCTTGGGTCTGAGTCTGTCCTACCAATGTGAAAAATGTTCCCAACATCCATTCTATCCACACCGTTCAGCATTCTGCAAGTTTCAATTAAATCCCTCCTCATCCCTCTAAACTCTGTCAAGTATGGACCCAGTGTTCTCAAACGTACCTCCCATGTTAAGCTTTTTATTCCTGGGACCATTCGCGTGAACCTCCTCTGAACATGTTCCAACTCCAGTACATCATTCCTGAGATATGGGGCCTAAATCTGTACACAATACTTCAAATGTGGTTTGACCAGAGCCTCCGAAGTACACTTATGCTTTTATATTCAAGTCCTTGCAAAATAGAGTCATAGAGAGGTACAGCATGGAAACAGACCCTTCGGTCCAACTTGTCCATGCTGACTAGATATCCCAACCCAATCTAGTCTCACCTGCCAGCAGCTGGCCCATATCCCTCCAAACCCTTCCAATTCATATACCCATCCAGATGCCTTTTAAATGTTGAAATTGTACCAGCCTCCACCACATCCTCTGGCAGCTCATTCCATACACGTACCACCCTCTGCATGAAAAGGTTGCTCCTTGGGTCTCTTTTATATCTTTCCCCTCTCACCCGAAACCTATGCCCTCTAATTCTGGACTCCCCCTCTCCAGGGAAAAGACTTTATCTATTTATCCTATCCATGCCCCTCATGATTTTATAAACCTATATATGTTCACCCCTCAGCCACCAATGCTCCAGGGAAAACAGCCCTAGCCTATTCAACTTCTCCCCATAGCTCAAATCCTCCAACCCTGGCAACATCCTTGTAAATCTTTTCTGAACCCTTTCAAGTTTCACAACATCTTTCCGCTAGGAAGGAGACTAGAATTGCACGCAATATTCCGACAGTGGCCTAACCAATGTCCTGTACAGCCGCAACATGACCTCCCAACTCCTGTACTCAATACTCTGACCAATAAAGGAAAGCATACCAAACGCCTTCTTCACTATCCTATCTACCTGCGACTCCACTTTCAAGGAGCTATGAGCCTGCACTTCGAGGTCTCTTTGTTCAGCAATACTCCCTAGGAGCTTACCATTAAGTGTATTAGTCCTGCTAAGATTTGCTTTCCCAAAATGCAGCACCTGACATTTATCTGAATTAAACTCCATCTGCCACTTCTCAGCCCATTGGCCCATCTGGTCAAGATCCTGTTGTAATCTGAGGTAACCCTCTTCGCTGTCCACTGCACCTCCAATTTTGGTGTCCTCTGCAAACTTACTAACTGTACCTCATGGTCACATCCAAATCATTTATTTAAATGACAAAAAGTAGAGGACCCAGCACCGATCCTTGTGGCACTCCACTGGTCACAGGCCTCCAGTGTGAAAAACAACTCTCCACTACCACCCTGTCTTCTAACTTTGAGCAGGTTCTGTATCCAATAATGTGATCATTGCATTTGCCTTCCTCACTACTGACTCAACCTGCAAGTTTACTTTAAGAGAATCCTACACTAGAACTCCCAAGTCTCTTCGCACATCAGATTTCTGAATTTGTTTTCCCATTTAGAAAAGTCTATGCCTCTATTCTTCCTACCAAAGTGCATGACCTCATGTTGTACTCCATCTGCCACTTCTTTGCCCACTCTCCTAACCTGTCCAAATCCTTCTGCAGCCTCCCTGCCTCCTCAATACTACCTGTCCTTCTACCTATCTTTGTATCATCTGCAAACTTAGCCAGAATGCCCTCAGTTGGTTCATCTAGATTAACAATGTGTAAAGTGAAAAGGTGTGATCCCAACACAACCTTGCGGAACACCACTTGTCACTGGCTGCCATTCTGAGAAGGACCCTTTTATCCCCACTTTCTACTTTCTGTTAGACAGCCAATCTTCTATCCATACTTGCACCTTGCTTCTAACACCATTTACCCTTATCTTACTCAGCAGTCTCCTGTGCAGGACCTTGTCAAAGGCCTTCTTAAAGTCCAAATAGATAACATTAATTGGCTGTCTTTGGTCTAACTTGCTCAAAGAATTCTAGCAGATTTGTCAGGCATGACTTCCCCTTGATGAAACCAAGCTGACTTTGTCCTATTTTACCATACACTTCCAAGTATTCAGAAATCTCATCCTTCACAATGGACTCCAAACTCTTACCCACAACCGAGGTTAGGCAAATCAGCCTGTAATTTTCTGTCTTTTGTCTTCCTCCCTTTTTTAATGGAGGTGTCATGTTAGTGATTTTCCAGTCCTCTAGGAACTTCCCTGACTCTAGCAATCCTGAAAGATCACCATGAATGCTTCCACTATCTCTTCAGCTGCCTCCTTTAGAACTCTGGGGTGTAGTCCATCTGGTCCAGGTTATTTATCAACTTTCAGGCCATTCAGTTTTTCTAGCATTATCATTTGTAAAATATTATTGGTAGCTTGCCTTAGAGGATTACATTGCAAAGTAATTTTTGGATTTGTTGACATAATAGAAAACAGATTTCTGAAGGAGTTGTACTGAACTAGAAATGTTAACTGTCTCTCTCTTTAAGGATGCTGCCAGACGTCTTGAATTTCTCCAGCACTTTGTTTTTATTTCAGATCTCCAGCGTCTATAGACTTTGCTTTTAAACCCTTGTATTTATGTAACAAATCAAAGAACAGATACTATCTTATATTAAAGCAATACAAATTCTTGTAAACACTGGAAAGGCAGGCATAGAAAAAAATAGTACCAATTTTAATGTGGAAAGTTGACAATGGAATGTGACTGAAAGACTGCATGTTGACTACTCCAGTTATTTCTTCATAAATTTAGTTTTGATACAGCAAATCTGGTATGTTCAACTAAAATCTCATTTATACTACATCATGGTGCTGTTCTGTTGGTAATGTTTAATAGTGAACGCCATTTAGAATTTCTATTTAGAAAGAAACCATGGAGCAGTAAATAATGCCTTAAGTAAACCAAATAATATCTCAGCTTGTTGGAAACTGAAATGTCATTTTTAATTTAACTTCAATATTTATAATAATTCAAATTTTTATTCAATATAGACAAACGTTACATAGAGTCATAGAGATGTACAGCACGGAAACAGACCTTTCGGTCCAACTTATCCATGCTGACTAGATATCCCATCCAATCTAGTCCCACCTGCCAGCACCTGGCCCATATCCCTCCAAACCCTTCCAATTCATATACCCATCCAGATGCCTTTTAAATGTTGAAATTGTACCAGCCTCCACCACATCCTCTGGCAGCTCATTCCATACACGTACCACCCTCTGCATGAAAAGGTTGCTCCTTGGGTCTCTTTTATATCTTTCCCCTCTCACCCGAAACCTATGCCCTCTAATTCTGGACTCCCCCTCTCCAGGGAAAAGACTTTATCTATTTATCCTATCCATGCCCCTCATGATTTTATAAACCTATATATGTTCACCCCTCAGCCTCCGACGCTCCAGGGAAAACAGCCCCAGCCTATTCAACTTCTCCCTATAGCTCAAATCCTCCAACCCTGGCAACATCCTTGTAAATCTTTTCTGAACCCTTTCAAGTTTCAAAACATCTTTCCGATAGGAAGGAGACCAGAATTGCACGCAATATTCCAACAGTGGCCTAACCAATGTCCTGTACAGCCGCAACATGACCTCCCAACTCCTGTACTCAATACTCTGACCAATAAAGGAAAGCATACCAAACGCTTTACTATCTTCTTTACTATCCTATCTACCTGCGACTCCACTTTCAACTCTTTAATATTGGTTGCCACATACTATTAACACAAAGGACTGTTTTCATGTGTATATTTGCTAATACTTCTAGTATTCATAAGTTTCTGTGCAGCCAGAAAAGGTAAAACCACAAGGGCAACTTCAGCTGCCAAAGAATGACAGTACCAAGTTGGAAAGCTAATGTGGATCCAGCAAAACATTTTAGTTCTCTGTCTAATTTATAAACAGATGACATATCACAGACTACAATTTCAAAGGGAAAGAAAAATAGGGCTTATGAATTAACACAGTGCATGAGAAAAGTTAACAATATAAATTTAAATATCTTAAATGAAGGATGTAAAACTGCTATATTGGATTACAGAATGAACAAACATTAGTGACTAATGTAAAGAGATTGCTTGATGGTTTTCTTTATTGGTTGGTGGTGTGTTACATTTCATTCAGCATTCAAGTTGCTGTGATAACAAACACTTATGGTTACATAAAGGGTGATCAGGAGCAAAGTCGGCTGCCTAAAGTAGGGATATAACCAATGACTATGGGAGAGTATTGAATAATTACCTCCATATTTATGGTAGAAAAGGAGGATAGTTTGGTGTAAGTCCCAAGGAATTAATAGTGGATTAAGGACAGGGATGAAATAAAATGAATGTAAGTAAAAGAGGGGTAATAATGAAATTAATGGAAATAAGTGGTGACAAATCCCCAGGACCTGACAGTTTCTGTCCAAGGGTGTTAAGGAAGTCAGGGAGCACATTGAGGACACCCTAACTCCAATCTTTTGGAGTTCCCTGGATTCATGTCTGGTAGATCATGCCTGACAAATTCCATTTTTTGGAAGAGGTGACTCAGGTAGTGAACAGTGGTATGTCTGTGGATGTTGTTCATATGAATTTCCAGAAGGCATTTCATTATGTCCCATATATGAAACTAAGGTAGAAGCCCATGGAATTGAGGGCAAAGTACTGATGTGGCTGGGAAATTAGTTTGAGTAGTGAGTGGCAGGTGACAGTAGAATAATGGGTAGATACTCAAATTGGCAGGATGTGATCAGTGGTGTCCCCCTGGATCCATGTTAAAGCCTTAGTTATTCACATTATTTATTAACAACTCAGATAATGGCAGAAAATCATACCCAAAGTTAGGCAGCACTGTAGACAGTCTAGATGATTGTCTGTCAATATCCCTTTGTCATTTTTATGCTAGGTGAATGGGCATAACTGCACCAGAGTTCTTTGTAAGGAAGTGTAAGAGATATCAATTTTGGATTGAGAAAGGATAGATAAGGGTACTTTCTGGATGGTATGAAGTTAAATACAGTCCGAGAGACTTGGGGTTCAGGTGCATATATCTTTAAAATGACATGATCTGGTGTAGAAAATAATCAAGAAAGCTAATGGTATGCTGGACTTTGTATCTAGAGGACTAGAGTATAAGGATGCACAAGTTATACTGCACTTATATAAAGCCCCAGTTCGAACCCACTTGGAGTACTGTGAACAAATTTGGGCACCACACTTGGGAAGGAAAAAATGGTCTTGGAGGGAGTAAAATGTAGGTTTACAAGAATGAGCTAAGGATTTCAGGGATTAAGTTATGAGAAGAGATTATACAAATTAGCCTGTTTTCTCCAGAATTTAGAGGTTAAATGGTGATCTAATCTAAGTCTTCAAGATATTAACAAGAAAAGACAGGGCAGATGCAGACAAACTTTTTCCACTGATTGGCAATTCTAGAACTGGGGTAAAATCTGAGAATTAAGTCCAGACTGTTCAGGAGTGATCTGACCAAGCACTTCTACACAAAAAAGGTGACAGATGTTTGGAACACTCTTCCATAAATGGCAGTGGATGCCTGATCAGTTAATTTTAAATCTAAGATATATTTTTTTGTCATGCAAAGGTATTAAGGGATATTGGCCAAAGACAGGTTTATGGACCTCGGCCTCAGGTCAGCCACGATCTCATTGAATAGCCTACTCCTGTTCCAATGTAGTCTACAGCAACGCATTGTGATGGTAGGGGCTGCAATATTTTTTCCATCATGTGGCTGACCAGGAATGTCTCAGTGATCCTCGTAACTGCTATTGGCATGTGTTGGAAGAATACACAAGTTGAGGCTCAATCTGTTTGATCATGTTACATGTTCCAAATGCATCTTCCTTGGTCATCGGCATGGAATGTACTCTAAATCCCAAGCTTCTTGCTCAAGCAGGAATGCTGCCCATTGTGCCACATGACCTCCCATTGTTGGGTAGAGGGTAGATGTTCAGTTATAACCTTATATGTATGAATGCCTTTTTGTTTCAATAACACGCTTACGTTTGTTGCCAACATGTCTTTGGTCACTTGATCTGAATTTCTTACTTTTTGATGTCTATCTCCCTCATTTTCCAACCCTAAAAATACTCAAGTTATTCCAGTGTAATGAGAAATTTCACTTCTGAAATTGCTGAGGTTGATGGAACAAAATATGCCCTGTGCATTCTAGTTCAATCACTGTTCATCAACAGTCAACCTGTTTATATGGTGTCTTTAATGCAGGGAAAGTCCCAAACTCTCTTACAGAAGTGTAATTAATAAATTCTACTTATTGGGGTGCAGTGTATATCCTGACATCTAAATTGTCCTTGTGTTTTTTTGAGACATTATGGATGGAAACGTCTAAGTTCGACAAAACTCATTTTACCAGCAGGATAGATGGTTCACTGTTGTCCCAATGAATGGTATATCATAAGGATTTCCTAGTTCTCCTCTGAGAAACAATGATGTTGTTCCATGTTGTGCAATCTACCAAGCCAATCAGCTTCCCAAACACCTGGATGGCAGGACACATGGACCTCAGGTTCTGACATGTTCTTAGATTTAGCCTGTGAGACATGAATTTTCTGTCTGCCTAACCCGAACTTTCATATTTAGTGTGGCAAGCTACCCCCTTCTCTAGCTCCTCTCATGTTCAGTTCAGGTGTCTCTGCATTGAGAAGCCTCAAGAATCACATGGTGTAATGATTGTTGTTCTCCCTCCTGATTTTGCAGTGCTCAAAGCCAAAACTGCAAGTCCTGATCATTTTGTTTTATAGTCGAAGTAACATGCTTTTAGATAAAATCCAGGTAACATTTTCTCCTTAGAATTTCAACCAACCACACATCATAACACACTCCAAACTTCTGCCAATTTGTATATATTTTAATACAATTCACTAATTAGTTCACAACATTCTGTTGACTTGTTATCTCTAATTTCTGGAAAGCTCGGATCTTTTAAGCAGAATTAGATATGAACATTCTTTCCCAAGCTGTCTGTCTATAACGCTCCTTCATTTCCATGTGATTTCATGATTAAATGGATAAATAGGCTCCTACTTCCTTGAACCCTAGAAACCAAAATATTCCAGGCAAACTCTGGTCATAACCTTTGTGGTCATCAATCCTCAAACTTTTAGTTCTCAAATTTAGGTGGCATCACAGTGATGGGCCTTCATCAGGGTGTCATATACAATTGTGAATGAGCAATTTTCATCCCAGAATTTCATCTTGTGTGTAATATTCACCAAGAATGTATGAAGGTAAAGGGGCAATCTCCCTCCATCACCTTTAGCAGCAAACAGTTTTGTTATTCCAAGCTGGTATGCCTTAATTGCAAGATTTCTGAAATGAGTAGTTGTTTGTTTTGCTCTCTTCTGCCCACTTTCTGGCCTTTTAACCAGGAGTGGTGTGAATAACTGGCTCACTAAATGACTTAGCTGTGAACAATGTGACCAAACTAGTGTGGCTGCTAATCTGTGTTTACGACCATGGAACTACCTGCATGTAAGTATAGCTTCTAGTTTTTTAAAACTATTTCCAGAAAGTTGAGCATTGCTACCAAAGGCTTTCATAATTCTGCCTTATCTTGGATCTGAATAACCATTCATCTGAAAGAAGTTTCATGTGTTTCTTGTATTTCTGCCTGTACTTTTCAGAAAATGCATCAAAATCTCTGAGAACAGTTCATTTTACATCATCGTAACCCATACATGATTGGCAGAGATGTCAAGGAAACACCACGCAACCCACAAACAAATATCAGCATATTGTCTTCTTTCTGATGAGGTTGTGATGCTTGACATATTCAACTGTATTCAACAATAAGGGGTTGGCCATTTCAACCTGAAATTAGATATTTCTTCATTCAGGTGGTTAAGAACCTTTGGAATTCTAAATACCAAGAGACTTGTAAATGTTTGGTTGTTAGGTCTATTCAGGACTGATTGATTTTTTTTCAGTCAGGGTTTGGAAAGGAATGTGGAGTTGAGGTAAATCACTGGCCATGATTTAAGGACCAGCAGAATGAGCTTGGGAGATCATATACCCTGCTTCTGTTTCTGTTGTCAAGTTATTTCAATTGTTTGTACAGCTGCTTTAATTATTTGTATAACTCTTTACAGTACCAGTTATCATAAACTGATCATGTCAAAAAACATGCTGTTTTTGAATGGCTTCAGTGTGTTCATGGAGTCTAATGATGCTTTCAAAATTTCAGTTAGTTCTAGCTTCCCAAACTGAAACTGAATTGCATTAATAAGTAACAATGGATGAACGTGGCAAACAAAAGACAAACCTGTGAAAATTCTGTATTTTCTGAAGAAAGTTTTACAATAAACATTGAGAAAGAGACAGGAGAGTGTTGTATCCATCAAAGTAAAATTAGGAGTGTATGTTGCATGGCTGTGGTTTTAAACGATCAATCAACGTATATTACCCAGGGCTCTTTATACTTCTACTTCATTTGGGTCCAAGCAGGGAGCTGGGGCATTCCTCCTGATAGAGAGCTAAAAGTGACATTAGTTATCAGTCTCTGTTCATTTCTCTCATCGCAAAAGTTAAAACGGTGCAACAGGTACAATTCATGCTACCCTCTAAAGTGTAAAAATGGAGAATCAATATGATGTGTGCTGCGACTGGAGGTCAATGGATCCTAGCAAAACAAAATGAAATTTACAAATTAAACTGACAAACTCTAAAATTTTACATTACAGGGTGTAGGATTGTGGCAATGATACCTCAACCTTACCTTAGCAGTAAATCCTGTTGAAGGCCAAACATTTCTCTATGAAAAGAAAGAGAAGATTTGTCGGGCATGTCAATCCCAGATACAATTGTGAATTTACACACCATTAAATGCACCAACATTTTTGTAGGTAAATTCTGGAATGATGCATATTTCTACCAGATTTATGTTCAGGGATAATATCATTGTAGTTTCCATCACAACCGAGGCCATAGTTATTGGGAGATGGAAAGGCATTAAAATCAACAAATGCTGTGAACTGGGTACAACATCTTTACTTGGCCGTGTGCCATAATTTCTTCTTTACTGTTGGTCACCATCAGGAATTCAAGAAGGCCCAACTCCTTGGGAAGTGGGAAAGGCACTATCTTATTATCAAATAATTAATTAAAATTTTCCTGATTGATTTGATTTACCTTCAAGAAAACAGCAATGAAGTCTTGTTTTAATACAATCCACAGCCTTAACATAATTCTCAGAATCTTGCAGAATTGTTTCACAATATTTGAAGCATGACCTAATTGGAACATAGGACTTGGGAGCGGGAATTGGCCTTTCCAGCCTTCAAACCTGCTTTGCCATTCAATTGGTCATGGCTGATCTGATTGTGGCTTCAGCTTCAGTTTTCTGTATGCCATTCCCCAATAACCTTTGACTGTCTTGTCTATGAAAAATCTATCCAACTCAGCCTTGAAGAAATTAAATGTCTCTGCTTCTACTGTTTTCTTGGGAAAAAAAATTCCATCAGCTGCTGACCCACTAAGAGTTTAAAGAAACTCTTCCTTCTTGAAAATGAGATATAAATATTTAGTACATGATGGCTGTGCTGATTTATGAGATGGATAGTATAATGTGCTCTTTAATAGTTACTCCTGAACAGCAGCTCAGTTTAATGTTGAATGTGAAGAATTGCATTTCTCCCAAAGTGTAGCTCTCATTCAGTACGTGTTAAGGTTTTGGCATGAGTTTAAACTCACTGTTACTTTGTTATGTTATGTGTGAAGAGGTTGGAGCTAATTGTTATGCAACTATATCTTGAGGTGTCACATTGACTGTCATACTGCAGTCATGTGCTGAGTAACAATGTATTTGTCCGCCAATCCACAAGTCATATGGAGAGCTGAACAAAATATGTTTGGTGAAGTTCCAGTGTTTTTGATTCCACAAATGTAATTATTTTTAACTGTGAGAACCAAACGATTACGAATGTAGGTTTGCTTGCTGGAAGGTTCATTTCCAGATGTTTCGTCACCCTACTAGGTAACATCTTCAGTGGGCCTCCAGGCAAAGCACTGTACATGATTCCTGCTTTCTATTTATATGTTTGGGTTTCCTTGGGTTGGTGATGTCATTTCCTGTTCTTTTTCTCAGTGGGTGGTAAATGAGATCCAAGTCAATGTGTTTGTTGATAGAGATCCGGTTGGAATGCTATGCTTCTAGGAATTCTCATGCGTGTTTCTGTTTGACTTGTCCTAGGATGGATGTGTTGTCCCAGTTGAAGTGAGACAGGGTCATGTCATTTTGTGGCTAGTTAGTGTTCATGTATCTTGGTGGCTAGTTTTCTGCCTGTTTGTCCAATGTAGTGTTTGTTACAGTTCTTGCATGGTTCTTGCAACCGAAACAAGTAGACAAAACACGTCCAGAAACCCTAGCCACTCTCCCCTACACCAAAGACCTCTTGGAAATGACTGTCAGACTACTCAGACCCCTTGACATCATGGTAGCCCACAAACTCACCAACACACTAAAACAGCAGCTAATGAACTTGAAAGACCCTATACAGTCAACAAGCGAAACTAATGTCATTTACAAAATACCATGCAAGAACTGTAACAAACACTACATTGGACAAGCAGGCAGGAAACTAGCCATCAGGATACATGAACACCAACTAGCCACAAACGACATGACTCTCTCTCACTAAAATCCTTACATATAGATAAGGAAGGACACCACTTCGACTGGGACAACACATCCATCTTAGGATAAGCCAAACAGAGACACGCACGAGAATTCCTAGAATCATGGCATTCCAATCGTAACTCTACCAACAAATACATCGTGTTAGACCCCATTTACCATCCCCTAAGAAAAAGAACAGGAAATGACATCACCACAGGAAATAACATCACCAACCCAAAGAAACCCATACATATAAATAGAAAGCAGGAATCATGCACAGTGCTTTGCCTGGAGGCCCACTGAAGATGTTACCTAGTAGGGTGATGAAACGTCTGGAAATGAACCTTCCAGCTCAGCAAGCAAACTTACATCCAGAACCTCAACCTGAGCTACAAATCTTCTCAAAACTTGCTATTACATAAAACTTTTTGACTCACTGGTAAGAATGCTATCAACTGGGCTGAAGTGACACAAAAGCTTAAATAGACTGACATGGAGTTTCCAGTGTTGGACTGCGATGGACAAAGATAAACGTCACACAACACTAGGTTATAATCCAACAGGTTAATTTGGAAGTACAAGCTTTCGGATCACTGCTCCTTTGTCAGGTAGCTCGTGGGGCAGAATCATAGGACACAGACTTTATAGTAAAAGACCAAAGTGTCATTCAACCGATGCGATGTATTGAACAAACCTAGATTGCTGTCAAGTCTTTAATTATTTAGAATGGGATTGCTGGTTTGATTCATTAATATGTAAATCCCAGAACTTCTCTCAAGTCATGTTCCCAAGATAACTTAAGATTTTGTAAAAAAAAAGTGACATCTCAGCTCAGACAATACATTAAAGATGTGAGGTTAGAATCTGTCTGTATCCCAACCTGGAGTCAGACTGGTTCTATTTCCAATGCATGGACAGGACCTGTTCAGATGAGGAGGAACGCGATGGACACCTGATGGTGCTGAAGAATGCCCTCATAAGAACAGGATACGATGCTCGACGCATTGATCGCCAGTTCCAACATGCTACAGTGAGAAACAGTAATGACCTCCTCAGGAGACAGACATGGGATTCAGCCAAGTCACATGAATACCTGCCGAGCACGTGGTGGCTGGTGTCCTCACATGTAATGGTAATATCCATGTTGACACTCTGACACATCTCGCAATGGTTGCCATGACAGGGTGAAATGGCATTGTGGTTGATGTTGTCCTGAAGGCTGGGCAGTATGCTGCGAACAATGGTCTGTTTAAGGTTTGGCGGTTGTTCAAAGGCGAGAAGTGGAAGCGTCAGGAAGATCTTGGCGAGGTGCTCATCCTCATCGATAAGTGTTGCAGGCTGCGAAGAATATGGTGCAGTTTCTCTGCTTCCAGGAAGTACTGGACAACAAAGGGTACACTATCGGTTGTCTATCTCATACTCTGCAGGCAAGGATTCCACGAGGCATGATACATTGGCAAGACCAAGCAGACGCTACGACAATGGATGAATGGACACCATGCAACAATCACCAGACAGGGATGTTCCCTCCCAGTCGGGGAACACTTCAGCGGTCAAGGACGTTTGGCTTTGGATCTTTGGGTAACCATTCTCCAAGAACTGACTTCGGGATATGCAACAATGCAGAGACACCAAGCAGAGGCTGATAGCCAAGTTTGGTACCCATGAGGATAGCCTCAACCAGGATCTTGGTTCATGTCACATTACAGGTGACCCCACTACACTAAACACTCACACAGACCCTCTCTTATACACACGCTCTCAGACACACACACCCCCACACTCGGACACACACCCTCTGACAGGCATATACTCCGTCATACTCACAGACACACTCTATCAAGCACACACTCACTCTCACACGCATACATATACACACTCCCCCTCTCTCTCTTTCACACACACACATAAGTCTATGAGTGGATTTGCATTTGCAGATACATTCAATTTTGTTCAAAAAGCACACACTCTGTAGACAGTCAGTCCAGGTGGCATTTTATAAATTCCTACTTTGGAAATAGAACCAGTCTGACTCCAATTTGAGATACACATCTTTAGTGCATTGTCTGAGCTAAGATGTCACTTTTTAAATAAAAACTTAGGTTATGGTGGGAATGTGAATTGGACGTAACATATTAATGAACCAAAAGCGGCATTCTAAGTGATTAAAGACTTAACAGCAATCTAGGTTTATTCAATACATTGTGTTAGGTGTATCTTTTATCTTTTACTCTAAATTCTGTGTCCTATGAGCCTGCTCCACTAGCTACCTGATGAAGGAGCAGCGCTCTGAAAGCTTGTCCTTCCAAATTAACCTGTTGGACAATAACCTGTGTTGTGTGATTTTTAACATTAAATAGACTGTACAGTACAATGGGGAAAAAAAGTGACTGCATGCTTTCTCAAAGATTTAAGATATTCCAGACTAATGGTGGCACAGTGGTTAGCACTGCTGCCTCACAGTGCCAGAGACCTGGATTCAATTCCCACCTCAGGTGACTGACTGTGTGGTTTGCTCTGGTTTCCTCCCACAGTCCAAAAATATGTGCAAGTTAGGTGAATTGGCCATGCTAAATTGCGTGTAGGGGAATGGTTGTGGACTTGTTGGGCTGAAGGGCCTGTTTCCACACTGTAAGTATTCTAATCTATTTATTGCAAATCATTTCATGCCCAAATTTTGTTAAGCTGATAGCAATATTGGGCATGGTACTGTCACTGGCATGATCATGAATTAGTCACCTCTGCTAGAACTGGGAGGTCTTATAGCACAGTGGATTGTGTCTCTGCCTCTGGGCCTGAAGCTTCAGGTTTGAGTTAAAAATCACACAAACCAGGATATAGTCCAACAGGCTTAATTGGAAGCACACTAGCTTGGTTTGAGTGCTGCTTTGGGACTTTATGGTTGATCATGTCCATTATGTTTCTTACAAATGGTAAGATCAGCAGAGTCTCCTGGTTGGCATAGCTTGATGTTGAGTGGACCCTGTAAGAAATGGGGAAGTGTGTTGTGTTTGCAAGAGTGTGTATGTGCAGAAAAGGGGTACAGGGAAAAATATCAGTGAGGCAAGCATTAGGGAAATGTATCTTTATCTTTAATGTATAATTGTGGATAATTGAATACTAACTTTAGTGCAGAATTATTAAAGCAAATAATTTCTTTCATCATAATGTTTTAAATAATTTAGTCTCAGCCAAATAGCTGAGATAGCTGAAACGCATAAACTAGGCAAGAAGAGATACATTGTCAAAACGTATGTTCAGGAATGGAATGTACCTATGAACAATGGAAGGTGTTACAAGCAAAGTAAAAGAACATCAAGATACAAGTTTAGCCTTATGTCAGCACTTACTAAGGGAAAGGTTGCCAACTTGGAGAAAAGATTAGATTAGATTAGATTACTTACAGTGTGGAAACAGGCCGTTCGGCCCAACAAGTCCACACCGACCCGCCGAAGCGTAACCCACCCATTCCCCTACATTTACCCCTTTACCTAAAACTACGGGCAATTTAGCATGGCCAATTCACGTGACGTGCACATCTTTGGACTGTGGGAGGAAACCGGAGCACCCGGAGGAAACCCACGCAGACACGGGGAGAATGTGCAAACTCCACACAGTCAGTCGCCTGAGTGGGGGCAATAAGGGCGGAGCGCAGCTGGGTAGTGGTAGAATACAATAAGATTGGGTAATGTAAGAATCGGGAGAGGTGACCTCACGCAGCTCAAAAGTATAACTGTGTACTAGTTTGAATGTTCATTGCTCATTTGCTTCTGCATTTGATGCCCTTTCTTGCAAGATTGTAGAATAAATTGTCTTGTTTCCAGTTTTGGTGGTCTTGTCTAAATTAATTCAAATTTATTTCTAACAGACCCCTCAAAATTTAGCCTCTGATGATAGGCACTTATGCCTTGCGGGTGGTGATAGTTATGGAAACGGTCGTAAAAGAGATATTTTAGGTATGGGAAGCAAATAGATGCTATAACTGGTCAAAAATGGCCATACTGAAATAGAGGACAAAAAACATAAACAATTGAGTTAAGGCACGAGATTAACTTGTTGAGTGGCCGAACAAGCTCAAACAACCGAAATCTCGCTGCGATTTCCTATCTGTAGCGCCAACACAATGAAGAGGAGACCAACATACTGCTCCTCGGATGCTGCCTGAACTGCTGTGCTCTTCCAGCACCACTAACCCAGTATCTGGTTTCCAGCATCTGCAGTCATTGTTTTTACCAAGTGTGGGTCGGAGTCACGCTGCTCCTCGCTCCCTTTTCCGACAGAGGGTAGCATCGGTGGAGACGGCCGCCATCCCTTCGGTCTCTCGGTGTTCGAACAATGCCACTCAGGTGAGAACTCTTCGGCCGTTACCTTCAACAGGCAAGTGAATGCGCGGGCTCGAGCTCACGCGCGCACTCGCTGCTTGGTTGATGACCCGGATGCTCAGTGCTGCGAGCGGGAGAGAGAAGCGCCAGAGGCGGACTTCTCGAGCGCGCCCGTGGGCAAGCAGAGGCGAGGACTGCGCGCGTCCCCTTTTCCTTCCTCATTAACGGCTCGGCGTTCGGAGTGCGGCTCGTGCGGGGTCCGTTGGAGGGGAGGGCGGACTGAGCGAGAGGTGGCTGGGCGGGCGATGGAGACGGAGTGTAGGTGTTCGCCTGTCGCCGCTTCCACCGTCATTGCGGGGTGAGAGACTTCTCTTGTTTTTATATATTTCTTTCCAGTGGGGTGGCATGGCTACTGTTTTCATTTTTTTTTGTGTGAGTTGTGGGGGGAGAAAAATGGGATGAGAGACGACATTTCTACCTCCCCGTGTCAGGGTTGGCCTGTGCGCAAGGAGCTCAGTCAGACTCCTGTCGACGGCCGATGTTCAAGCCTCTGTCTTTCTGTGTGTGTTGTGATGCGAACGTTGTCAGCAGGCAGCTACTGTCCGATGAGATTGCTACAGCCACAGCAAATGGAGCCATTTATCGGTGCAATTCTTATTTTTCTGCAAATATGGTTTAATTGAATCAGACCGTGTGTGTGTGTCCCCTTGTCGTGCCTCTGTTCCTCGACTTCTCATCCAGTTAGACCCAAAGCTACAGGCTTAAATCCCAAATCTTTCAGCTGTCAACATGACGATTCTGGGATTTGAGCGCAGAAGTCCCAGGCTGACATTCCGGTGTGGTGCTGAGGGCAGTGCTGCGCTGTTGCACGGTGCGATTTGACGGAGGAGGAGGCCTTTCTCCGATCTTGGTGAACGTTGGCAGTGCTCGAAAGAAGAGCAGGAGTGTCATCCCTGTGCCTGAGCCAATATTCATCCTTCGGTCAACATGCATTCCCCCCCCAAAAAAAAACACACGCCATTCGATCACGATCGCATTGATGTTTGTGGAAGATTGCTGTGCATAAATTAGCTGCTGTGTTTCTTGCATTGCATCGGTGACTGCACGTCGAAGAAGAAAAAAAACCCACTTATTTGGTCTTTTTAATCTATTTTTCTCATCAACTTGTTGAGAGACGTTATTACACTTCTCTGGAGCAGCTGGGACGTGACTATGGGCTCCCGATTCAGGGACGCTGCCGCTGCACCACAAGAGGGTCACCTTTAAATGGTCGTGAAAAGCATTATGTAAAGATAAGGTTCTTTTTTTCCACCTCAATTCTGCATCACCAAGCATATCGTATAAGCTGCCGGAGCTCTGCTCCTTACTCAGGAGCGTTCCGAAAGCGTGTACTTTCCGAAGGGTCTGTTTCCATGCTGTACATCTCTATGACTCTAAATAACGGCGGCACTGTTGCTTCACTGTGCTAGGCACCCAGGTTCGATTCTAGCCTCAGATTCTAGTCTGTGTGGTTTCCTCCCGCAATCCAAATTTGGGCACATTAGGTGAATTGGCCATGCTAAATTGCCCATAGTGTTCAGGGATAGAGCATAGAATATAGAACATTACAGTGCAGCATAGGCCCTTCGACCCTCCATATTGCGCTGACCAGTGGAACTAATCTGAAGCCCATCTATCCTACACTATTCCATTTTCATCCATATGTTTATCCAGTGACCATTTAAATGCCCTTAAAGTTGGCGAGTCTACTATTGTTGCAGGCAGGGCGTTCCACGCCCCTGCTACTCTCTGATGTGTAGGTTAGTTGCATTAATCAGGGTAAATGTGGAGTAATAGGGTAGGGGAAGGGGTCTGGATGGGTTACTCTTCAGCAGGTCAGTGTGGACCTGTTGTGCCAAGTGGCCTGTTTCCACACTGGTTTGCATGAAACCTGTTGGGCTATAACTGGATGTTGTGTGATTTTTAACTTTGCCACCCATCCCAATCCAACCCTGGCACCACCACATCACTCATATCGTATGGCAGTCTGGATGGGTTCTATCCTCTAGCAAAATAATTTTAATGCATCTGCCGGCCTTTGATTTGATTTAACAGTTATCACATTCAAAAGGCATTTGGCTGGGTATATGAATAGGAAGGGTTTAGACAAATGGGCCAAATGCTGGCGAACAGGAAAAGATTAATTTAGGATATCTGGTTGACATGGATGAGTTGGACTGAAGGGTCTGTTTCCATGCTATGCAGCTCTAAAACTCTCTAACAGGTTTTTTCCCCAGGCAATTTTGTGTTTGTTATTTTATGCCTCAGATGTTACTGTTGTGGCTTCTCACTTTCAGGAGTTTGCTAGGGTATTTACCCAGTTTTCGCTATTGTCTGGTTAATAAAAGCTGCTTGTAAGTGTTATTCTAACGACCAGAATTCTGTTCACTGCCCACTCTTGATTCTTTGGTTGCCTATGATTGCACTCTGACATCCAATATTGAATGAGTAGAATTTACTTCCAGTTGTATAATGGAAAAACTAACATCATTGCGGTGACATAATAACACCAGTAGTTTAGTATTTCACTCTGGTACATAGTTTTGAATCCAACCATGGCAGGTGGTGGTGATAGAATTTAATAAAAGCCTAGAGTGAAAAGAAAGCTAACCTTATGGTGACTATGTAACCACTGTTGATTATTGGAAAGGCCCATCTGGTTCATTCATGTCACAGACTCCTACAGCATGGAAACTGGTGCTTCAGTCCAACCAGTCCATGCCGACCAAATTTCCCAAACTAAAGTCCCATTTACCTGTGTTTGGCCCATATCTCTTCAAACATTTCTTATTCATGGACTTATCAAAATGTTTTTTGAATGTTGTAACTGTACCTGCATCTAGCACTTCCCGTGACAGCTCATTCTACATACAAACCACCCTCTGTGTCAAAAAGTTGCCCCTCAGGTCCATTTTAAATCTTTCTCCTCTCACCTTAAAATTATGCCCTTAAGGTTTGAACTTCCCAACCCTAGGGAAAAGACCTTTGCTATTTGCCTAATCTATGCCCTCAAACCTCTATGTACGTAAACCTCATACCCTCCAGTGAAGAATGTCATGGTGTGGTTGACATGTACAGGTGCAGTTGCTGATAAAGCAGAGGCAGTCTGGTTGATTTCCACAGGCGCAGTGGCTGGTCACGCAGGGGCAGTCTGGTTGACATGTACAGGCGCAGTGGCTGGTCACGCAGGGGCAGTCTGGTTGACATGTACAGGCGCAGTGGCTGGTCACGCAGGGGGCAGTCTGGTTGATGTGTGCAGGCGCAGTGCTGAATTAGATCACTGAGTATAGATATATTAGGGTGTCATGTTGTGATTGTGCACTGGTGCGGTCACATTTGGAGCACTGTGTACAATTCTGGTTACCCTGCAATAGGAAGGTTTTTATTAAATTGAACAGGATTCAGAAAAGATTTACAAGGAGCTAGTCTTTTTAGGAAAAATATCTGCCATATTTATCTGGTCAGGCTTACATGTTGCTCCAGATCCACAGAAATATGATTGACTGTCCTGTGTCCACTTAAGGTTTGGCACTAAATGCGGGCCGAGCCAGTAACTCTCTTCTCATGAATGAATTAAATAAAAATGTCTTCAGCCCCCATTTTAAACTTTATTCCCCAACTATTGACTTCATCCAACTTTCTGGTTGCTTTCTAAGGTTGAACCTGACTGTTCCCAGACTCTGTTTATTTGACGCTGAACTGAACTTCTAACCCAATTTCTTTCAATTTCACAGTCTTAAGTTGCATTTCTACGTCTTGTCTCAACTCATTTGCAACTGATATTCTTATTTGTGCCATTGTAACCTTGAGACTTGATATTCTGATACTCTCCTGGACATCCTCCCAACTTCCACCTTGTATATGAACTTCCGCTCAATATTTGGAGAGTCGGAGTTGCAGTCAGACTATACTGAGTGTGAAGTCATGTCACAAGCGGAACTCTTAATATTGGAAGTCTTAAAATTTTTGGGGTTTGTGTACTTCTAGTAACTTTATGCCAATATTATATTACTTGGTTTAAATTGATATTAAATTGAAACCATAGCTTAACTAGGAAATTGGTTGCATCGATATAACTTATCACTAGGTCATTGTTTTGCTTGGTAGATTAATTTTATAACAAGGTTATGATTGCAGTTTATTTGTAAACTGGAATCCTTTGTATTTGTGCCATGTGGTCCTCCAGTTCACAATTATTACAAATTGCACACACTACTTGTTGAGTGAATTCTTAGCAAGCTCCTCATTGGTGCCCTGTCAAATATGCTTTGGGCAGATCAGTGACAAAACGGTGTCTCCCTAACTTTATCAAAAGTGATTAATAAGGAATCAATAAGTTGTCGCTCCAGTTCTGTTTTACATTTCTGATTCGGAGTGAGTAGGTCTCAATGTCAAAATTTCAGACCGTGGACCTGAATTTTAATCCTTATACATTTATATCAATATATGGGCAGTTTAGAAATTTCTAAGGATTTAAATTCAGGTTCACAGTCTGAAATTTTGACATTAAGACTATTCACTGTATATTGGAAGAGGAATTGGTTAAATAACTGACCTAGTTTTACCTTTAAATCTCGTAATCATGTAGTTCTTTGGTATCTCTATAATGTTACTTAAAATTTATCCAAGCTGGCCCCTCTATGATATACCTAATTCAGCAAATTGCTTTCGAAATACATGTTTAATTTTATACTGCCTTGGAAAATGATTCTGGCCCTGTTGTAGTCGTCCATGATTTGATACCATTCAGATTTTACTTTGGAAAAAAGGTGATGTATTTTGGAAGATCCAATTCAAGAGCAAACGATACAGTAAATGGAAAAGTCGTGGGGAAAATTGACGTACAGAGAGATCTCAGTGTTCAGGTCCATTGTTCCCTGAAGGTGGCAACGCAGGTCAGTAACGTGGTCCAAAAGGCATATAGCATGCTTTCCTTCGGGCCGGGGTATTGAGTGCAAGAGTTGACAGGTCATGTTACAGTTGTACAGGACTTTGGTTCAACCGCATTTGAAATACTGCGTACAGTTCTGGTAACTACATTATCATAAGTCTGTGGATGCTTTGGAGAGGGTGCAGAGCAGGTTCACTAGGATGTTGCCTGGTATGGAGGGTGCTAGCTATAGAGGTCAAATAGATTAGGATTATTTTCATTAGAAAGACGGAGGTTGAGGGGGCGACCTGATTGAGGTCTATAAAATCATGAGAGGGATAGCAAGAAGCTTTTTCCCAGAGTGCGGAATTCAATTATTAGGCGTCATGAATTCAAAGTGAGAGGGGAAAGGTTGAGGGGAGATATGGGTGGAAAGTTCTTCACACAGAGGGTGGTGGGGGCCTGGAATGCACTGCCAGCGAAGGTGGTAGAGACTGGAACGATAGCGTCATTTAAGATATATCTAGACAGATACATGAATGGGCAGGGAGCAAAGGGGTACAGATTTTTAGAAAATAGGCAGCAGGTTTAGATAGAGCATCTGGATCGGCACAGGCTTGGAGGGCCGAAGGGCCTGTTTCTGTGTTGTAATTTTTTTTGTTCTTTGTTCTTAATGCAATAGTTAAATCAGCATTGAAATCTATAGCTTTCTGACGTAAAACTCAATGTTATTACAGATTGAGGCCATCAATGGCCAGCACACTTCTACATTTGAGATAGTGACAACAGAGCTTTAACATGCATGTAATTCTTTTACAACAGCATCTAATTCTGCAATTTAAACAGAATGTTGCAATGTGAAAAGTGAATTAACGTGTCTACTTAACTGTCAGACAGTTTTGTAGCAACTGTAGTTGTGGTTTCTTTTTAAATGCTTGTACCAGATACTTCATGTAATGCATAATAATTCCTAAATTGCTTAGAGTACTGTTGTATGTTTAAATTTTCCCTTTCCAGTTAGGGAAATCCTCCTTGTTTTCTTCGTCAATGTGGGTTATTTTCTGAGAGAAGATGCATTGTGCTATTTGTCCTACAACTGCATGGAGTGAATATGATACTATGGCATTGACTAGAAGGCCTGTAGTAGATTCTGCCAGGCCAAATCAGGAAGGAATGTGTCTAATTATTGATGGAGAAGATTCCGCATTTAACTGTTCCTTCTGACACACAATCCTAGTTTGAAAACAAAACTACATGTGGCTCTAATGTACAATACTGCAAGTTTAGCGATTTAGGAGTGTGTGCTTAATCTCAATATGCATACAGCTGTGTGTTTATAAGAAATTACTGGCTGAAAGTCAGGCACAAAATATTGCAGAAGTTACATGGCTGGTACTTTCAGACCTGATAGTCTAGTTCATAGAATTACAGAATCTCTACAGTTTGGAAACAGACAGTTTGGCTCATTGAGTCTGCACTGACCCTTCAAAGAGCATTCCACAACACACACCTCCCAACCTCTCTCTCTACATTTCCCTATGTCGAATCTTCCTGACTTCCACATTCCTGGATACTGTAGGCAATTTAGCTTGGCCAACCTGAACATCTCTTGGACTGTGGGAGGAACCGCGTGCAGAAGGTTGCCCAAGGCTTGAATAGAACACCGGTCTCTGGTACTGTGAGGCAGCAGTGTTAAACACTGAGCAACTGTGCCGCCCAGTATATGCACCAGCATTTTTGATTTCTTAACCAGAGAGCCTAGTTTTGAGATTCAAGTGTGAATATTCTCTGAAGCATGTTATGAATGACCTTTCTCTGTCACAAACGTCAGGGTGCTCCCACTGCCCAGCCTTCTGACTTGTGGCCTTATCCTGTGCTGCCATGTTGCCTGCAGTCTGCACAAAGAAACCCTACCCATAAGGCAACAGACTGCCTGCTATAGCCACCACATAGTCATGCACACACAAACCATCCAGTCACATTGCAGCTGTTGCCAAACTGCATTGCTCCAAGAAGCTGCACAGTCCATCACTACTGGAGATAAAGCACCTTGACATGAGATCTCCAACCACCTACATATGCACATACCTCTCGTTGGCCATAACGGAGTTGACGACCCCCGCCACTGCTTTCTGTAATAACAACTGGAGTAGCAAGGGCCCCACAGCTGGCAGGACAGTGCAGGCAATCAGGGGATCAAGAAACTCAATCTGGACCAACATGGCTCAAACTCCATCCTCAACAAGACCCTGGATGCACACCATGTGCTACAAAAACCCCTTGTTCCCAGCCAGCATCGTGTGAGGGTAGGAGAAACCACTAAGTACAGCCTCATGATACCCAGAATGGCCAAGGCTCTATAGTCGGTAAAGAGGAGCAGTCATGTTGAGTTATGGTCCTTACACCCCTGAGGTGGCAGCAGGCATCAAGAAAGGGTGCTGTGAATCCCCAAAAGGACGCTGTCACACAGACAGCCTTAGCTGGTAGCCCAAGGTCCAATGAGCAAAGGCTCCGCAGCATAGACCCTATGCTCCAACACCCAGTGCTCTACTCTTGGAGGGTCTGCAATTGAAAGTCCTAAAAGGATGTTACATTTAAAAATATAATAGAAACTGTATTTTATTTTAAATTGTTTCATATTCAGTATAGGAATTTAGCCATTTAAAGTATTGTATTCCAACCTAGAGGGTATGGATACAATTTCAAAATATTTTTCTGATTGGTAAGGCCTCATGGAACCTAACTGTAGTTTTAACATTAAATGCTTCATTTCAAAATGATTGTCACAGTTTTCAGGAAAACAAACACAACTTTAATTCAGGGCAGTTTCGAGAGTGTGGTGCTAGAAAAGCGCAGCAGGTCAGGGAGCATCCGAGGAGTAGGAGAGTCGACATTTCAGTGTCAGGAATGAGGTTTGTGGGCAGGGGTCTGAGAAATAAATGGGAGGGGGGTGTGGGGTTGGAGAGGAAGGTAGCTGAGAATGCGTCAGGTAGATGAAGGTAGGGGAGAAGGTGATAGGTCAGAGAGGAGGGTGGAGCGGATAGATGGGAAAGACGATGGACAGGTCAAGAGGATGGTGCTGAGTTGGAGGCTTGAGACTAGGATAATGGGGGGGAAGGAAATGAGGAAACTAGTGAAATCTAAATTGATCCTGTGTGGTTGCAGGGTCCCAATGTGGAATATAGGGCGTTCTTCCTCGAGGTGTCAGGTGGTGAGGGTTTGGCGATGGAGAAGGCCCAGGACCTGCATGTCCTTAGCGGAGTGGGAGGTGGAATTAAGTGTTCAGCCATGGGGCGGTGGCGTTGGTTGGTTGGTTGGTGCAGATGTCCCAGAGATGTTCTCTGAAACGATCAGCAAGTTGGCGTCCTGTCTCCCTGATGTAGGGGAGTCCCCTTCCCATGTCCCCAAAATTATTAAAACGAGATTGAGGAAATCAGTAGGCCACACAGTGGGGAAGAAAGTTTAACATGGTACAGCTTGAACATAAACATAGAGCGAGTCACTTATATACACTTGTGTGACAGTGCTCACTGGTAACCTTGAAGAAAGCTGCCAACAAAGATCCTAGTGAGCTCTGTGACACCTGTTTTGTCTTTTCCGATGTTTAATTTTATTCTCAAGCCAGCTGTGGAGGACCTCTGATATTGTCAACAGACATGCCAACAACCAGTTGAAGAGCACAATCGTACAGACAGCTAACCAGTTAGTAAGGAGCAAGTCTTATCATTTGCTTTTTATAGTATGCAGTAATGGAAACAAAAATTGGGATGTACTGGTGAGATAAAAGTAAAATCAGAAATATTTTCTTCAGACTTTGATATAAAATCTATGGAATTGTCACTGTTTGTGAATGTCAAATTTCTCCAACACAAAATTAATTCTTTGGATTTAAAAAAAATGTTAATGATAATAGCAATTTAATATGCTGTTTGAAAACTCGGTTGTACCTCACACAACAAAAAGCATAACATTTTTGGAGGATTTTACAGTGAGATGTGGATCCTAAAAAGTGGAAGTTCATGTCAGTTTTATGATTGTAATTGATTTCCCTCTGAAGATTTTAATACGCCCCGTGGAGGGGGAGATGATTGCTGATACCCAAGCCTGGTTTCAGTGTTCAGTTGTGCACAGCACTGTCAGAAGTTGCTATCAATTTTACAGGATAATACCACTGAAAGCTGATTGTCTCATTGACTTTAGAACCAGAAAGTCTAGAATATGTGCTTGATATTGTGCTAGTTAAAACTATTCAATGTATTTAAACAGATAAATGAATACTGATATGGTGTTATAATTCCTTTTGAAATTATGTTGATTGTTGAACCTCTGCTGTAATAAATCCAATTACCTTTTGAAGCCTAATGATTAGGTTTTCATTTGAATTTTCAGTAATGTTTGCAGAGTCACAATTCTATACATGAGATTAAACAAGTTGGTCTTAATTAAAAGTAAGTTGCTTTATGAAGTAAAGGTGCACTTAACACACAATTGATCAAGTGAAGTTAGTGGCAACTGCTTGTTCCTTTTCCCTCTGCTATTTTAATGAAGGCATGATGAACTTAAGCTAATGCAGCCATTAAAATAATGGACCAAGGAGTGCCTTTGTGAAGTGATCAATAATTGTTACTGCTCCCAAGTTTTATTCTTCATTTGAAGATTGCATTTTGTGGGAATTGTACCCTAAAGTAACTGAATTTGTCCCCCCATGGCATTTATTAATGTTAGTTTTGCATTATTTGCAAAGTATAGGTTTGAGATATTTTCAATGCAGCTACAAACTTAATCTTTATATTGAAAATCTCATTTGAATACTTTGTCAGAAGTTGATTTTCCTTCTACTTTCTAGTTTCTACTGCAGATTATGTTGCCAGGTCTCTTAAACATACTGCTTTTGAAAGCAATGATTTTCTAAACAGTGTAACAGTTTTACTTGAATGGAATGAGAAAGGAATACTTTATTTGGTGCAAACTATTCCAAGGTTTTAGATATGATTTGGAGATGCCGGTGTTGGACTGGGGTGTACAAAGTTAAAAATCACACAAAACCAGGTTATAGTCCAACAGGTTTAATTGGAAGCGCACTAACTTTCGGAGCGACACTCCTTCATCAGGTGATTGTGGAGGGCTCGATCGTAACACAGAATTTATAGCAAAAATTTGCAGTGTGATGTAACTGAAATTATACATTGAAGAATTGATTGTCTGTGAAGCCTTTCATCTGTTAGAATATAGTGATAGTTTCACTTCTTTCATGTGTAAATCACAAAACCCTTTTTTTTAAAGTTGCATTCTCGGGTTAGCTGTTAACAATGGTGACAGCTAGACAATATGTTGAAGGTGTTAGCCCCCTGTGTTCTCTGTCTATGACCTGATGTTTAGATTGATTCCAATCTAAAAAGTGAGATAACAGAGTTTTACATAAATTCATGCAGTTTTTGAGCTCAGAGTTCGACATGAATCTATGTGGTTTTTGAGCAAAGTGCAATGTAACTGTGCAGGGGCTGAAAAATTACGCCATGTTCTTCGTGACCTGCAACACATTATCAGTGGAGATGAGCACCTCACCAAGACCTTCCCCACACCTCCACTACTTGCCTTTAAACAACCGCCAAACCTCAAACAGATCATTGTTCGTAGCAAACTGCCCGGCTCTCAGGACAACTCCATACAACCCTATCATGGTGGACGCTGCAAAACGTGTCAGATTGTGGACATAGATACCACAATTATGTGTGGGAACACCTCCCACTGTGTACATGGCAGGTACTCATGTGATTCAGCCAACATTGTCTATCTTATACGTTGCAGGCAGGGATGCCCAGAGGCATGGTACATTGGGGAAACTGAGCAAAGGCTACTACAACGGATGAATGAGCACCGCACAACAATCAACAGACAGGAGGGTTCCCTCCCAGTTGGGGAACACTTCAGTGGTCCAGGAACACTTCAGTGGTCCAGGACATTCAGCCTCGGATCTTCGGGTGACCATCCTCCAAGGTGGACTTCGGGATAGGCAGCAGAGGAAAGTGGCTGAGCAGAGGCTGATAGCTAAGTTCGGTACCCATAGGGAGGGCCTCAACCGGGACCTTGGGTTCATGTCACATGACAGGTGATCACCATTGCACTACACACACACACAGATATTCCTACATACACATACACACACACACACACACACACACTCTCACGTACACACAGACGCGCACAGACACCCACACACACCCTTATAGACACACAGACTCCCACACATGCACCCCCTCACAGACCTAAGACACTCTGCACTCACTATACACACACACACACACACACACACTCTTTCTCACATTCACAACCCCCACCCCAGACAGACACACACACAGACAGACAAAGACCCACATGCACACATATATATTGTGTGTGGTGATTTTTTTTGGTACAAAGTTACATTGCACTTTGCTCAAAAACCACATAGATTCATGTCGAACTCTGAGCTCAAAAGCTGCATGAATTTATGTAAAACTCTGTTATCTCACTTTTTAGATTGGAATCAATCTAAACATCAGGTCATAGACAGAGAACACAGGGGGCTAACACCTTCAACATATTGTCTAGCTGTCACCATTGTTAACAGCTAACCCGAGAATGCAACTTTAAAAAAAAGGGTTTTGTGATTTACACATGAAAGAAGTGAAACTATCACTATATTCTAACAGATGAAAGGCTTCACAGACAATCAATTCTTCAATGTATAATTTCAGTTACATCACACTGCAAATTTTTGCTATAAATTCTGTGTTACGATCGAGCCCTCCACAATCACCTGATGGAGTGTCGCTCCGAAAGCTAGTGTGCTTCCAATTAAACCTGTTGGACTATAACCTGGTGTTGTGTGATTTTTAAGGTTTTAGATGAGTGGTAGTTTGTGTCACAATCACAATAAAACTTGAGAATAAGAAAAAGTCTTCTGTGCATCTATTCCAATAACTATAAATATTTGTAATAACTAAAGGTCTTTTGTCCATCAAGCTTACTCCATTGAGAGCATATGTATGATTACTCTAACAGGGACGTTCTTCCCACTGTCAACTGATTGACTGACTGCTTTAACTGCTTGTTAGAAGCATCAGGGCTACGAGGAGATGGAAAGGTCTCATTCACTTGTTAACAACCAATAATTGTTTCTGCTCCCAAGTTTTATTCTTCATTTGAAGATTGCATTTTGTAGGAATCATACCCTAAAGTAACTGAATTTGTCCTCTCATGGCAGTTATTAATTAGTTTTGCATTCTTTGCAAAGTGTAGGTTTATGAAATATTTTGCTGAGGTTTGCTAAGGTCTGCAAAATCTGTTTTTCACTGGGCCATCTTGGGACCTGTTTCATTAAATTTGTCAAGCTTATTTCACGGTTGCTGTTCACTGCATGAGAGAAAGGCACTTTGAGAAACCTAGTTTTAAAAGAACTTTTAAAAAAAAATTATCTCCACACATCAAAAAAACTAGCAGAACTGTTAATATCTATAATGTACTGCAACTACTTAATCAACTTTGGCAGAGACTTTGGAATTTATATATTTTATTGGCACTTATAATTCTTTACATATCAAAGGCATACCCAACTCTCTTTATGGTAAGCTTGCTTGTCTTTGTAAGATAATTGATTGCAAAATGAATACCTGTGCTTTTGGATAATCTTTGAGAGGAAATAAAAGCAGATCCAAATCTTTGATAGAGAAATAGAAATTATAGTACCACAGCATATAAGGTGGAACTTACCTGTTTCCACCACCCACGATCTCGGCTGATTCCTTTGAGACTGTGGCAATACAAGTTCAACAGCTGGAGCATGACTTGTTGGGTGTAACGTTTTCCGTAAGCCATCAGCTGTATTGTAAAATTTAATTATTGTAAAATTTTCTTTCATCAGTTCATAATCTCCACTCCTTTAATGCATTGTTTCTGTTCCCTGTGGTGCATTTGAACCTCTGTTATTAAATGAAAGAGCTATATTTCTAAAGCACCTTTTGAGTTCAAAGCATATCCCATTTTCTTTTCAGCCTTTTAGTTAGACAACTTTGAAATTAACTTTTGATTTTAAGGCAAACATGACAACAAACTTATACTGAATGATGAGATAAATGGGTTTTAACGTCCTTTCCCCATTAAAAAAGGCTGTATGCAACTTGGAAGATGTGACAAGGATGTTATGAAACTTGAAAGGGTTCAGAAAGATTTACAATGATGTTGCCACGGTTGGAGGGCTTGAGCTTTGGGAAGAGGCTGAATAGGCTGGGACTGTTTTCCCGGGAGCTTCAGAGGCTGGAGAGTGACCTCATAGAGCTTTGGAAAATCATGAGTGGCATGGATAGGGTGAATAGACAAGGTTTTTTCCCAGAGGAGGGGGGAAGCCCAGAACTAGAGGGCATGGGTTTAGGGTGAGAGAGGAAAGATTTTAAAAGAACCTAAGGGGTAACTTTCGTGCAGAGGGTGGTGTGTGTATGGAATGAGCTGCCAGAGAAATTGGTGGACGCTGTTACAATTACAACATTTAAAAGGATATATGTATAGGAAGGGTTTAGAGGGATATAGCTGGCAAGTTGGACCAGATTAGGTTAGGATGTCTGGTCGGCATGGATGATTTGGACTGAAGGCTCTGTTTCCATGTTGTACATCTCTGACTCTGATTTACTACAATATAGAATATGTATTTTCAAATTGTTATTCCTTTCATCATAACCTCAATAATGCACAGAGATGTTAACCAGCATGAAGTATTCAAGTCCTGGGTTGGGGCTTGATCCAGATGTATACGTTAGACTTGAAAGTGCTTCTGTTGATCCAAACCTGCACTAGTTTTTAAGAGTAAGAATTAGTCAATGTAGGGATTGTTATCTTGAGTATGAAGCATTGGATGGTTATTCCTATGTTTTGCAGGATTCAGTTTTCCTGTTGTGCCATTGATTGTTTGAGTTCATTTTAGCTCTCTTATTTATTTTATTCACTCGTGGGACCTAGTTGTCACTGGCTGCACTTGAGAAGGACTGAACCACTACAGTCTATGTGCTATAGGTCGGTGCTCAGTGCTGTTGAGGGAATTCCAAGATTTTGATGTGGTCTTACATTTCCAAGTTTGGATGGTGAATGGCTTGGAGGAGAGCTTGCAGGTGGTGATGTTCCCATATATCTACTGCTCTTGTCTTTCCACTTGGATGCGGTTGTCTTGCTGCAATTCTTATCTTCTTACCTGCCTTTGTAGCCACTATTTGTATGGCTAGTCCAGTTCAATTTCTGGTTAATGCTAATCTCCAGGATGTTGATTATGGGGGATTCAGTGATGGGAACTCTATTAAATATCAAAGAGTGGTTAGATTACCTCTTTTTAGAGATGCACTTTACCTGGCATTTGTGTGGCATGAGTATTATTTGTGATTTGTCAGCCCAAGCCTGGATGTTGTCTAGATCTTGCTGCACCTGGACATGGACTGCTTCAGTGTGTGAAGAGTTGCAAATTGTGCAGTCATCGGCGAATGTCTGCATTTCTGATCTTATGGAGAGAAGGTTATTGAAGCAGCTGAAGATGGCTGGGCCTTGAGCATAACTCTGAGGAACCTGTGCAGTGATGTCCAGGAGCTGAGATGACTGACCTCTGACAGCTAGAACCATCCTCCTATATGTCAGGTATGACTGTAATCAGCAGAGTGTTTATCCATTGATTCCAGTTTTGCTAGGGCTCCTTAATGCCACATTAGGACAAATGCAGCCTTGATGTCAAAGGCTGTCATTCATCTCATTCCTGGAAATTGGGTCTTTTGTCCATATTTGAACCAAGACTGTAATGAAGTCAGGAGGTGAGTGGCCTTGGCGGAACCTAAACTGGGTGTCACTGGGCAAATTATTGCTGTGCAGGTGTTGCTTGATAGCTCTGCTCATTACATCTTCCATCACTTTATAATGATCAAGTGTAGACTGATGAGGTGGTAATTGGTCGGGTTGGATTTGGCCTGGTGTTCAAGTCATAGCTGGGCAATTTTGTACATTGCCAGGAAGATGCCAGTGTTGCAGCCAAGATGCTGGAACACCTCTGCTATCCATAGGACAAATTCTGGAGCTCACATCTTCAGTACAATTGCCGGAGTGATTTTAGGGCTATTAGAATTTGCGGTATCTGGTGTCTCCAGCCACTTTGTGACATCACTTGGAGTGATTCAAATTGGTTCAAGACTGATGTCTGTGATGCTGAGGACCTGTGGAGGAGACCAAGATGGATCATTCAATTGGCAGTTCTGGCTGATTGTTGCAAATGCTTCAACCTTACGTTTCGAACTGATGTTCTGGGTTCCCCAACGTTGAGGATTGGGATACTGTTGGAGCCGCTGCCTCCAGTGAGTTGTTGAAATTGTCCACCACCATTCACAACCAGACCTGGCAAGACTGCAGAGCTTAGGTCTGATCCGTTTATTATGGGATTGCTGAGCTCTGTCTGTCACTTGCTATTTATGCTATTTGGCATGCAAATAGCACTGTTTTGTAGCTTCACCAGGTTGCAACCTAATGTTTAGGAATTCTTGGTGCTCCTGCTGGTATGCTCTACTGCACTCTTCATTGAAGCAGGGTTGGTACCTTGGCTTGATGGTCATTGTAGAGTGGGGAGATTTTTTTGAGATTTTGTAGCTGCTGATGCATCCGTGAGGTGCGGTGGGCCCAGTCTTGAGTTGCTAGATCTGTTCAAAGTCTATCCCATTTAGCACGGTGATAGTGCCATACGACACGATGTACACTATTCTCCATGTGAAGGTGGGACTTTGTCTCCTCAAGGATTGTTTGGTGATCACTCTTACACCTTCCTGTGGTGACATCAGTATCTCCAGCAGGCAGGTTGTTGAGGATGAGGTCAAGTATGTTATTTCTTATTGGTTCCTTCACCACCTGGTCCAGCAGTAATGTGTGATGCTGCTGCTCCTTGAGCCAGGTTATGTTGTCCT
This sequence comes from Chiloscyllium plagiosum, assembly GCF_037043375.1. Classification (NCBI taxonomy): domain Eukaryota; kingdom Metazoa; phylum Chordata; class Chondrichthyes; order Orectolobiformes; family Hemiscylliidae; genus Chiloscyllium; species Chiloscyllium plagiosum. The sequence continues at coordinate 19,367,647 of NW_028270148.1, forward strand.
TGGCTGTGTTTTTCAGAGAGTTTGTAAAAGACAGTGGTTTTGAAAAATCTGGATTTCGATGGGTTTTAGGGTCAATTTCATTACATCTACCAGACAGTGCCTCAGTCAAAAGGCTTTCACGTTATTGGAAAAAAATCACTTGTACAATGCAAGTGAAGTGGCTAGTTCTTCCAACTCAGTTTTTCTCTGGTCTGGCTATTCATTGAAAGCTGTCAGGCAGTTGTAAAAGCTGCTTGACCCAAAGAAGTGGTCAATGCTGATCCTCCTCTCTGAGTTCTCTCCTGTAAAAACCTGTTTGATTTTTGTGCTAAAGGATGTTTATGGGGTTTGTTACAAGTATTGGGAACAGCATCATTTAAGTTGGGATGATCTGTTGAACTTTCAGATAGTTATTTGGCATTCTGTTCTCTTTTTTGTTTGTGTTTTGTTTGGTAATGTTTTAAACAAAACAGAATTTATTTACAACTACATGGTTTGACCAGCAACATCTCTCATGCAATATCTGCTTTACACCTGCTTAAAACAACTAGCAAAGTTAGGGTCTGGGCCACTTTCTTGAAATGTTTTGAGGGCGTCTGGCCTGGTCCATATCAAATGTTCTTTAGGGCTTGACGAGCATGCTACTGTCAAATCATTCTTAAAATGGCGACCCTCATCTCACTAACCCAGTCTTTGCATCTGAAGGTCACTTATGGCCAGTGATGTCTTATCTAGTCTAGTTATTTCTATGCTATAAAGGGAGCATTGTCTGCTAATCTCTATTGAAAGAGTGTGGTTAGTGAATTGCGCAGCTATAGCAGAATTAAAAGCCATTTTATGCAACTTTTAGCAGATTGTCAATTTGCAACCAAGAAGCCATTTTATTGCCATCTAAGTTAGTCAGAACATCTGTTATGCGGTTGTTCCTGACAACAACTAGTTACCTCAGCCTGTATTCAGGTTTCAGATCCTCAGCTGGACCACATGTTACATTGTATCTTATTGAGAACATGGTGCTGTCCCTGCTAGCTTTTAACTCTCTTAAAGGTACAGTACACCAACAACTCATAACAGTCCATCACTGAAGGGAGTGATAGTATGCATGTGGTTTCCTTGCCCATGTTTGACCTGATGCCATATGACTCAATGTTGAGGACTCCCAAGGTGACTCCCTCCCAATCATATATACTGTGCTGCCCCCTGTGCTGGGCCTGCCTGCCAGTGGGCCAGGACACATCAGGTGATGGTAGTATCTGAGACTTTACAAGGTATGTTTCAGTGAATATAAGTGGTTCAGGCTGTTGCTTGACTAGTCTGTGAGACAGCTCCTAATTTTGGCACAGACTCCTTGATGTTCTTAAGGAGGCCTCAAATGGTCAACGGTGTTGTTTTTGCCATTGTCGTTTCTGGTACCGAGGTCGACTCCAGGTGGTGTATCTGTTTTCCTTTTTTTTTCCTTTTCAGGTCAGTTAAGAGTCAATCATGTTGCCGTGGGTCTGGAATAATGTCTAAGCCAGATCCAGTAGGATGGTAGTTTCTCTAACAAGAGGACATTAGTGAGCCAGACGGAATTTTCCAACAGTCGACAAAAGCTTCAGGGTCATCATTAGATTCTTGATTCCAAACTTCTTATTGAATTAAAATTCTACCATCTGCCATGATAGAATTTGAACCAGGTCACCAGAATGCCATCCAGGTCTTTGGATTAAGAATCTAGTGATAATTTCTCCTGAGTGGTATTCGTGTGAAGTGTAGCGTATGCAGTAGTGAAGATACATATTTAAATCAAAATCTCCTAATTTTGGGCGAATAGTAACATTTGGGTGACTCCATGAAGTTGTCTTAAACACAGTTGGTGATTAGGACGTTAGAGATCAAAAATTGCAGGTGCATTTTAAATCTACTGTAGCTTGAGAGACAATTTTGCATTTTCTGGGAGTGTGGATAACGTGTTGGGTTCTAGGGATCAATTCAAAGGAAAATATAGGGCCAATTTTATTTGATTCCCTGATACTTTGCATTTTTATACACTACTCTGATTTTAAACCCAACACACAAAATATTCAGTTTGGCTAGTGTAAAGCATCTTAAACAATTTTCAATGGGCTAATATTAACATGCAATGTTATGCAGTTGTCAGATCATACTTGTTGTTTTATCTTTGTGCAAAAATGCCAATGTGATAAACCCAAAATACTAGGCTGCCTTCTTACCCTTTCTATAAATGTTCTTGTTCCAGTCCAGAGTTAGCAAGAGTGAACTGATTTCTTTCCCTGTCTCACTCCTCTACTTGCCACAATAAAATTTGAATTTATAAATGGAAGCAATATTTCCAGTTTCTTTAGCATGTATTAGATGGATCTGGCTCAATACCTGAAAGACGTCAGTCAGGTCCCTAAATTCAGAAAAAGAAATCTGAGATTCTCCCAAATGCTCTTTTACAGATGAAGTAACTTTCCATATCATCAGAGAGAACTTTCATGACATTGGGATTTCTGGTTAAATGGGCTCCTAAAGAATGGACTCCAGCAATTTGGCATTATCCTCCATCCTATCCATGATGAGAAGCTAACCATGATCCAATCTCTATGAACACTGGGCTGAAACAAACTGTGAGATCCATTCCACATTCCTCATTGCAAGGCTGGACCTTGCTTCCAGCAAATAACTCTGGTGTGGAAATAATTGAACAATGAAGTAGGAAAATGTTCAACTGACACCGCCTCCAATCCAAAACTGAAATTATTTCATTTTTGATCACTGAGTGACAGTGTTTGTGAGAAATTGAGCCTTTCCTCTAAACATCTAAAGTCCTTACAGTCCATTTTTTCCCATATGTTGGAAACCTTGCCTTGATGAATACGGTAGATCTGCAATAGTCTAATTGAGACAAAGCATGTTTCAGAACCAGAGACATAAATTATGAAAAGTTATGAAAACAATGATGCAGTGTTCTGAAATGATTTTGGAGACTTAGGTAACCAACTACAGGTGCCTCAAAATGGAAAAATCTGGAGCCCAAGTAACTGTACATGTTTTAAGAATGAAATTGATTTCTCAAGACGAAAAGTGTCAAGTGGATTGGGGAGAGTATGATATTGAGATAGAGGATTAGCCGTGATCACGTTGTATGACAGATAGGCTTGATAAGCAGCAATGGCCTTTTCCTTCTCCTATTTTCTATTTCTATCCCTGAACAGCTGAAATGCATCAGGTGTTTCTCAAAACGTCCCTGAAGAGATCAAACCTGTCCATTGACCCTGGGAGTCCCTGGCTTGTGACTGACGCTGTGGCGAAAGTTAATTTGAGAAAGCAATGAATATGCTGAGTGACTTCAGAAATGCCGAAGCATGAGGTTGAGGACTTGCATCTTTTGATTCTGGTAACTATAAAGGCTTGTGGTGTATCTTCAAATATTTGTCCCCAGAAATGTACTGCCATTCCACCTGATCTGTGGTGATGTGCAAGCTGCCAACTTCACTGATGGATCTATCACCAACCCGACCTGAGTGAAGACCATTGGAGGTCTCAAAGCACTTTGCAGCCACCAAAGAACTTGCAAAATGTCACTGTTGTAGTGCAGGTTCTGAGTAATAATTATTTTTATTCAGTCATAGGATGTAGGCGTTGATGAATAGGCCAGCTTTTATTTTTCTGAAGAAGGGCTTATGCCCGAAACGTCGATTCTCCTGTTCCCTGGATGCTGCCTGACCTGCTGCGCTTTTCCAGCAACACATTTCCAGCTCTGATCTCCAGCATCTGCAGACCTCACTTTCTCCTCAGCATTTATTGCCCATCTATAATGTAATTGAGAATATGGTTTACCTCCATGCTTATTCTCTGCACTTGAGTGCAAACATTAATGCTTATCATAATTCTGGTGACAAATTGTTATTTTTTAAAAATTCAGTGTTTTTTTAAAAATGTCGTGGTGGTAATGTCATAGCTATGCCATAATGAAACAGAAAATTGAACTTTCCCATTTACAGATCATATTTTGTGTGTGAGACTCATGACACCCAGTCTGCCATGGCTTGGAGCAACTTTTCTCATGCAATCTTGCACTGTTCACCCTCTCTAGTTAGACAACTGGGTTCTTGGGTGCAATCTCGGGGATCTGACCAGCTGCATGGCTGGAAACGCTTAACCTACCTCTGGAGTTTTCTGGCTTGCATGCCTCTACCACCCGTTTTTGAAAAACTCAGGTGTGTGCCATTTCAAATGCTGCCAGAGAGGAACTGCGGTGTTTGACTGTTATTACTGTCGACATGATCTGGAGATAAAGAATAATTGCTCCCCACCTTGGACAACATCCTGGGGAGAACAGGGCTATCCTTTTTTGTTTCAGTCAACCACCTGAGTACTGTTTCCACTGGACACAGCCAGCCTGAACATCAACTGTAGCTTGGGTGAAAAGGAATGCCTGGCAGTGTTGAAAGAATATCACGGAACATTTGCACTCTGCAAGTTAAGTGCTATCATCTTCTATCCGATATTTCTCTCACACGGTACCAGCGCTCATTGTAGCTGTCATCACATGCATCTCATCAAGGCTTATGGACTACACCTCTCAGTACTGCATGCATCATGTCTGCTTTGTAGCTCTCACCTACCTCTTCCCAAATTGCTAATCTTCATGCCCTCTTCACGTCCTGCTCCCTTACTGGGGCACCTCACACATCTCATTCTTATGTCACCACTGACTGCTTTTACATCCATTTCCATCATACTCCATTCCCCCCACACTGATTGCAGGAAACATTGGCCCAATTCCCATGATGTCTCAACAGCACCTCATTAGACTGACTTGTAGTTCCTGGACAGCTTGCATTTGGCCTGCAGAACTAACTGTGGCCCAATACTTGGACTGCAAGGACACAGATCCTCAGATTCTAGTGGGATCAACTCCCTATCTGCCCGAGTGTTTTAATTGTACAAACTTCTTGGCTGACTGTAGTCTCCCTTCACTTAGAGAATTTCTCCCATTTAACTTTCGTACTTTGGAAATGCCGGTGTTGGACTGGGGTGTACAAAGTTAAAAATCACACAACATCAGGTTATATTCAACAGGTTTATTTGGAAGCACTAGCTTTCGGAACGACCACCTAATGAAGAAGCAGTGCTCTGAAAGCTAGTGCTTCCATGTAAACCTGTTGGACTATAACCTGGTGTTGTGTGATTTTTGACTTTCATACTGTCCTTGAATCACAGTACATTGGTTGTTAAGCTAATGGCAGATGCTTCAGGTCTGACATTGCTGTAGCATGGTGCCACACATTGACATGTTCGCCTCCGTGATAGTTTAATGCTCCCCATTGTCGAAAGCTGCCTGCCACCCTTCCATTGAGCCTGGCAGCCTGTAAGGTGTGTGTAATACGTACTACAGTGAACTGTATACTGATGCTAGTCACCTCCATGTGGTACAGGCCGTGAGTCCCAGCACAGCAATATGATGGCCGTAAAATGCTATCCCAAGGAGGCAAACAGTCAACTCATCAAAAATCTGACAGCTATCCAGCCTAATTCCATTGCAGCCGTGTAAATAGCACTCAAAATGCATTTCCAAGCACTTTTTAACTATGATGAAAAATTATTTATATCTGCAATGGAAAATAGAGCTTTTTCACATTCACTCTCCAGGTTCTCAATTTTACAAACTTCACCTTGAGGTCTTGGGTGTTCCAAAATCTATCCAGGTTGTAAGTTAAATTCTCCATTTGCTAACTACATCACTTAATCTCCTCTTCTACCCTTTTTTTAGGGTGATCATAACCTTCTTGTAATATGCTAATCAGAGCAGTGGCCTGATGTTTTATACAATTTCAACATAACTAATTGCTTCCCCAGATTGAATTATATTTTCTGTCTGCCTGACCAATTCGTTAGTATCTTCCTGCAATTTGCAGTTTTCCACCTCTCTATCAACCACAACATCGTTTTTGTCTCTTCTGAAAAAAAATCTTTATCATGCATTAAGTCTAATCATTCAAAATATTCCACCAAAACCTAAGGCCCTAGTATTGAGCCCCTTCCAGAAACATCTTGTTTGTCACAAAATATGTTGGCTTCACACTGCTGGCTGCCACTGTGTGAAAGGAAAATGATATGCATAACTCCTGGAGTGAGATTGTCAATCCTTCCTGCCATTTTTTTTTAATACTATTTTTATTAAGAGAAAATAGATTTTTAAATATTACAACAAATACAAAACAATGCAATTCAAAACAGTACAAAAATAGTACAAAACTAAACCCAAATAATAAAAACAATTCTTCAACCCACCCTCCTATACGAATGTATAAGCATATATAGAGAAGTATAAAATTTTAAAAAAACCTAAACTAGCTATTTAACTAACTAAATAAATACCTAACAACAAACAAATAAATAGTAATAACTCAGCCCAGCCAAACAAAACACTCATACATTCACAGTTCCTCCACAGTTACAGCTATATAAAAGCCCTTGTTAGTGTGGCAGATAAATCTGTGTCCAGGAATTTCAAAAAGGGTTGCCATGTCTTGTAAAAATTCTCAGTTTTGTGGTGTACCATATTTGTGAGAAAATCCAGGGGAATATGCTCCATAACAATCTTCCACCAACCCGACAGGCCTGGCGGGGTTTTCTGATATCCAACCTAGCAAGATATTCTTCCTTGCACAGAATGTAAGAATATTGAAAAGTTTTGCCTTATGCGAGTCTGCAGGAAATACAATGGGTAGGCCCAAAAGGAGAGAAATAGGGCCCTTCTCCACCTCTACACCTAAAATCCTCTCCATTGCACCCACCACAGCGCTCCAATATGTTTGAAGCCTGTCACAAGACCAAAGACAATGGGTAAGAGTACCCGTACAGACGGGTATGCTGAAGATGCCCCTGGTTTAAATTTTGACAAACGGTCTGGGGCTAAGTGGACCCTGTGGAGAATCTTCAACTGTAAAGCATGGGTCGTATTGCAAATTGATATCTTTCTTGCATTCTCCCAAATATCCTCTCATGCCTCTGAAGAAACTTCAACACCAAGCTCTCTTTCCCACATCTTGCAGAGTCGATCAGACTCCTCTGAGGTGGCACCCCCAATTGGTGATATAAAGTACTGACAGAGAGTGTACTCTTAGCCCTTAGTACCCCTCTTTCTATGTCAGTTTTGTAGGGATCAGTCAAAAGTGTGGTCTTTTTTTTTAATAAAATCCCTAACTTGAAAAAAATGAAAGAGGCCTCTATTAGGTAACTCGTACTTCCGTACTAACTAATCGAAGGACATCATTACATCTCCCTCTCATAAATCACCCATGCAAGATATACCCCTAGCTGCCCAATGTTTAAATCCTGAATCTATCATACCTGGTTGAAAACTTGGCATACTCACTAAAGGTGTAAACAAAGATGTTTTGCCAATATTACCTTCCCTCTGCCAAATTGCCCTCCATGCTTTAACAGTATTGATGACTATTGGGTTATGGCAATATTCCCTTACTGTCCTCACTTTGTCCAAAAACAGCAAAGTAGTAAGGGGGCACCTTGCCTGGGAGACTTCGATATCTAGCCATATTGAAAGAGGGTCCTCACAAACCCAATCACTCACATAGGTCAAAAGGGAGCTTAATTGGTAATTTTTAATGTCCGGAAGGTCTACTCCCCCCAATCTGTGAGGCAACTGCAGTTTGGCTAATGTAATGAGGGGCCATTTACGGTGCCAGATAAAGGAGCTGAACCAACTGTTCAGTCTCCTGAGTGTTTGTTTATTGAAATTCAGGGGGAGCATCCGTATAGAGTATAGCAAACAAGGGAGAATATTCATCTTAATAAGTGCTATCCGACTCAACCATGAGACTGGAAGTGCCTCCTATCTTTGGAGATCTTGTTTAATTTTTTCAAATAATTGAGTAAAATTGGCTTTGAACAGCCAATCCAGAACTGGAGTAATGAATATGCACAAATACACACAACCCCCCTGTGACCACCTAAATGGGAATCTATAGTCACTCTCAAGAGCCAACTCTTTCGTAAGACCACCCATAGGCATAGCCTCTGATTTAGCGAAATTAATCTTATACCCTGAAAAGCGCGAAACGCGTGAATGCATTGCATCAGGCAAGGCACTGAAACTGCTGGATTTGTCAAGAAAATTAGAACATCATCTGCATACAGCGAGATCTTATGTAATTTTGACCCCACTTCTGGAGCTGATATATTGAGATCCCCACGAATGGCCTCTGCCAACGGTTCAATCACCAACGTAAAAAGTAATGGTGAAAGGGGACAGCCCTGCCGGCTACCCCTAGAAATATTAAAATTGCTTGATTGTACCCCATTGGTAATGACCGCAGCGAGAGGTACACTGTAGAGAACCTTTATTCATCTTATGAAAACTTCGCCCAGACCAAACTGGTCTAGAGTATAGAAAAGGTACGGCCACTCAACTCGGTCAAATACCTTCTCTGCATCTAAAGAAATCGCCAATCCCTGTATTGACTGCTGTCTGCATGCTTGAATTACGTTAAGCAGCCTCCTAATGTTATTGGAGGGTCTTTGTCCCTTTATGAAGCCCGTCTGATCCTCTTTAATAATAGAGGGTAACACAGTCTCCAGCCTTAACGCAAGAGCCTTCGAGAGGATCTTAAAGTCCACATTTAAGAGCGAGATGGGCCTGTATGAAGCACAGTCTTCCGGATTCTTCCCATTTTAAGGATAAGTGAAATATTGGCCTCTCTGAGATGGTGGGAGACAAACATGACTGTATGAATCATTAAACATATTCAGCATCGGGCCTGACAGTATACTTATAAATTTCTTATAGAATTCCCTGGGAACTCCATCAGGACTGGGCGCCTTTCCACTCTGAAGCTGCCTCACAGCTTCCTGCACTTCTTGCTCTGATAATGGGGCATTGAGAAAGGACTGTAGTTCGGGAGTCACACCCGGGAGCTTCAGATCTCTAAAAAAGGATTCCATTTTGGCCTGCCTCTCCTCACAATTCTCAGATTGATATAACTTAGAGTAGAATCTCTGGAACGCCACATTAATCTTTTTAGAATCACATGTTAGGTTCCCAGACCCTTCCCTAATCGCTGTAATGGTTTGTGGGGCACTTCTCTTTCTGGCAAGGTATGCTAAGTATGTGCCTGGCTTGTCACCATGCTCGTATAACGTTTGCTTTGCAAACACCAGCTCCTTCTTCGCCGTCTGCGTGAGCACGGAATTTAGTGTGACCGCAGTGCCGTAATCCTCTGTAGTTTGGCCAGCGAGGGTCTGTCAAAATAGGCCTTCTCGGCTGCCTTCAACCGTGCTTCAAGGAGACGTTGCTGCTCACTGTTCTGCCGCTTCCTACTGGTGGAATATGAAATAACTAACCCTCTGGCATAAGCTTTGGCAGTTTCCCAGAGAACAGATGAGCTATCAACCGAGCCTATGTTGATGTCTAGGAATGCCCGAAATTCCCTCGAGAAATACTCCACAAACGTTCTGTCCAGGAGAGTAAAGGGGTCCATTTGCCAGTACCTTGAATCCACTGTAACATTCTTAATTTTAACCATGAGGTACACTGGAGCATGATCAGAGATGGCAATATTATCAATCGTACAGGATGCCACCAGATCCAGGGTTACCGCAGGGGTCAGAAAAAAATCAATCCTCGTGTGACATCTATGCAGATTGGAGAAAAACGTGAAATCCCTACCTATAGGGTGGAGACACGTCCAGTCGTCCACCAATCCTAATTCCCCACACACACCCAATGACTGTTTAGGTTGTGCAGAGGGTATCAAGGGACCTTTAGGCAACTTGTCTACTGTGGGGTCCATGAGGCAGTTAAAATCTCCCCCGATAATGATGTGCTGAGACTTGAGACTTATCAGTTTAGAAAAAAGCATCTACCAAGAATTTAAGAGGATGAGCTGGGGGACAATAAACATTTAAAATGCCATATTCTTCCCCATTTATCAAGGCTTTAAGAATTACAAATATCCCGTATGTGTCTTTAACACATTCCAACAATTTAAATGAGAGATTTTTCCTTACCAATACAGCCACTCCCCTACTTCTGGAATTAAATGATGAAAAATAAACTCGGTCAAAGCCATTCTGCTGTAATTTCAGATGTTCCTTGTCATCCAACTGTATCTCCTGTAACAAAGCAAAATCCACCTTCTCCTTTCTAAGACTCAAGAGTACCTTCTTCCTCTTAATTGGTGAGTGACTTCCCTTGATATTCCAGGTACACCATTTAATCAAATCATTAGCCATAATCTCCTGCAATTACATTTAAATTCCAGAGAGGAGGAACCTGAACCACAAATTGCTGAGCCTTAGTGTCGCATGGTCCACCAAATATAAAAACTACATAAACTAAAACCACAACATTTAACAAATATACTAAATTATTAAAAATAAAAAACAACAAAAACCAGAAAACAAACCAACATATAAAGCCCCAATAGCGCTGAGTAGGGGAACTCACCCCCTGCCCGGAGGGAACAACTACCCATCCCGAACTGCCCATAAATAGGCATCTAACCATTTCAACCCACCTTCACTTCTCCCAGCTAGAGCCGCGTAGCAAGCACAAGCTAAAAAGAATAAACACCCCATAGAATATCAATATGAATAAAAAAACATTCTTTTATAAAAAAAGAAGAGGGCGAATAAATACCCCACCCGTCCTTTGGTATGTCCTAACTTAGAAATTTAACATGTACATCTTAACCACCGCCAGACATAGTTTGAACCAAATTATTATCATTAGAGGAAAAAAAAGGGGAAAAACAAAGCTCCAACCGGACTTCCTCCATTTCTTTTACAGAATGATAAACGCATACCCAAGCAACAATATTTATACATACTACAATTGTTTAAATTAGGTTAGTTTGTCCACAAAGTCTCTTGCCTTCGCCGATGTGTCAAAGAGATGCATGGATCCATCTAAGGTGATCCGAAGCACTGCCGGATATCTCAGGGAGTACTGAATCCCAAGCTCCTTCAATCTTCTCTTGACACCATCATACGATTTTCTTTTCTTGATCACTGCCACTGAAAAGTCCTGAAAAAACATGATCTTAGACCCTTCGTAAATTAGGGCCTTTGGATCCTTCCCCTGGAGTCTGGAAGCCTCCATGACTCTCTCCTTATCCTGGTAATGATGGAATCGCACCAGGAAAGGATGTTGACCCAGATCCGACTTCCGTGCTGCGACCCGGTGAGCCCTCTCTATCTTCAATCCTCTCATGCCAGTCTCCAAGTCAAGGAGTTTTGGAAGCCAATCTTCAACAAATTCCGCAGGCCGCTCACCTTCCTTACCCTCAGGCAACCGATGATCCGAATGTTTTTTCTCCTGCCCCTGTTTTCAATATCATCCACTTGGTCACGCAAATTACGAACCTGCGTCTTCAGGGCTTGGATCTCTTCCTTGAATGAACTGGCATCAGCTTCCACCACTGTGACCCTGTGCTCCATCTCATTCGTCCTCTTCTCCAGGTCTCCCAGCTGCTGCTCATGCTTCTGCAGCATGAGCGAGACTGGAGCCAGCTTCTCTTCAATCTGTTTCCCCAACATCTAGCGAGATTTCGAGAGATGGTTCACCAGGTCCTGGAGAGTAATTGGCTCCGAGGCTGCTGCAGACTGAGCTGCAGGCCCGGCCTCAAATGCTGCTCCTCCCTTTTTAGGCATTTCTGGACAGCTGAAAATACAGGTAAGTCAATTTTTAAATGTTTCTTGGGGCTCCACAATCTTTCCAACGCCCCAAGAAATCCTGATGACCTGGGTTGGGTGGGTTAAAGGACTGTCCTGCTCCTGCTGCGATGCAAAGCTCTGCAGTGTGATCTTCTCAGATCGCTGCCATCTTAGGTCCCCCTTTGCTGCCATATTTAACGTTGGTGTCAGTCAGAGGCTGTATGCTACTCACAAGGTGAAGGGAATTTTTGGCATACTGAATCATTGCTTGCAATTTCATCTTGAACTGCAGCATTGATGACTTGGTGACATGGTGAAAATAGATTATCTTGGTTGTTAAAGAATACAGTCATATTGGAAATTTTCTAGACAAAGGCAACTAAAAAGCCATTGTATTTTCATGTCTCAAACACTACATGTGGGAAATTGCATGTATCATGTTTTGTTTAATACTGACACCTCTTGTGTTGTAAGATGGTATGAAACTGATATGATTTTCTGCAATGTCTTAATGATATCTTTGGATGTGAAAGTGAAAAAAATATACTGTACCTTTAGTTAAATATTGCTTTTAAATGACATATCAATGTGACATAATATAAGTACATTTTGTGATTTGTAAGTTAAACTACAGCATTGGATTTATGTACAGTAACTGTATACTATATTAGGATGTTGACACAATTCTAATATGGCTATTTTAAGTTAATAATACTTTTATTGACTTTTTAAAATTAATTTTTGCCAGGCACTCTTTATTTTAGAAAAGCTGAAGAAAATTGATGGTCCCCAGCTTGAGTTGTTGTAGAAGGTTCTCATGGATGAAGGAGGTTCACATACGATTGGTACAACGGAGAAAAATGGCTCTCCCAAGGATGTAGAAAAGCTCGGTGCAACCAATCATCTTTCCTCATTAATTTCTGACGAAAATGAAAATCGGATTCGTGAAACACAGAGTTCACCATTCACTAATGACAGAATGGGAGAATTTGAGCAGACCGAGCAAGATGTAATCAATAACAATGATGACAATGATGATAAAACTGGCTTTGAGCTTACACAAAATAACTGCATGGATGCAGGTTGTGAGATTTCGAACAGCATTGCTAATCAGAGCGCTGAACTTCCACGAGGGATAGAAACAGTTAAGACTTGTGATTCAGAAATGGAAAGAAATCTGAAAACTGCCACTTCTGGTAATTTTTCGCTTAGGATTTTTTGCAGCTCAGTTGAACAAAAATAAACATTGTACAAGGTTGCCAGTAACAAACTTAGAATAATAATTAGTTCAGTCTATTTTTATCTCTTAAATAAATTTACTTGCTACTTTTTTTCTCCTTCTACAAATCCCACCCAAACATGGAAACTTTGGCAGAGGCACAGTTCCAAGTTTAGCTACCAAGATTTATTGACTTGTCAACCTTTATCATGTTTGAATCTAAAACAAAAGTGACTGAACATCAGAACACATCTCTAATTATCATATGACTTTAACCACTATGCCAACATAAATCATCTGACCTGTAATCTGGAGCTGTCTCCCATGGTCAGTTCCAAAACCACCTTCCTTGCACAATATTTAAACAGCATTTTAACTCTATGTTGCAAGTTGCATTCTTCAACTTTTTGATAGAGGGTAAACGTTGCCTGGAGACCAAGTTGTTTAATATTATTCAGCCCAGAGGACCCCAAGTTTAATCCAGGACCATGACCATGTTTGTGTAGGTTGGCATTATCACCTGTGAGTCAGCATGTTGTGAATTCAAGTCCCACTATCGGACCTCACCACAAAACATCAAGGTTGACAGTCCAGTACTGTAGTGTTAGAGATGGTATCTCTGAATGTGACATTAATAATGACCATGAATTAATTGTTAATTGTTAGAAAAACCCACCTGGTTTACTAATGTCCTTTAGGTAAGAAAACTGTCATGCTTACCTGATCTGGCCGACATGTGACTCCAGATCCATAGCCATGTGGTTGACTCTTTACCCAGAGGGATGGGCAAAAAATGCAGTCTAGCCAGTGACACCTTCATCCCATAAAGGAAAAAAAATTAACCAAGGCTCCTTTCTACCACCTCAAATGGAAACAAACGATCCAACAGCTCAATTTTAAAGAAGTACAAGGATGTTATCTATCCCTAGTATTCTGGTCAATGTTTATCCCTCAATCAACATAAAACTTTTTCTAAAATCTGCTCATTAGCACCTTGTGCAAATTGGTTGCCATGTTTCTTAGCTTACAACAGTGACTTCAGAAGTACTTAATTTACCATGAAGTGCTTTGCAACAATGTATGGTTAGAAAAGGTAATAAATAAATGCAAGTTGGTTTTTTACATGTTAGTCAAAGTGATTGTTGGGTTCCAGATTTCTGAATCAAGGATGTTGCTCTTGATTTCTGTCTGTAGTGTGGACCTGAGCAAAATAGAGGATCTTGCTGAGCTATGATACTCTTAGCAATCAAATAACCTGTAAACATTCAATTCTTTTCTCTTGGATAAAGGTTGGATATTTGGATGAGCTACTTGAAGGTGACCATAACTAGCAAGGAGCCAATACACTAATTGGTTTACTTGAAATGGGATGGTAATTTTCTTTTTGGAGTAAAAGGAAAAGTGAAGAACAAACTGGTGTATTGATCTCTTTTGCACAAAACTTACATTTTTGTAATAAGACCATAAAATGTAGGACCATAATTCGGCCTATCGAGTTTGCCCTGCCATTTGATCATGGCTGATGTGTTTTTTTAAATCCCATTCACCTGTCTTCTCTCTGTTACCCTTGATCCCTTTATTAATCAAGAACCTATTTATCTCTGTCTCAAAGATGCTCAATGACTTAGCCTCCACAGCCTTCTGCGACAGTGAGTTCCACAGATTCACCGCCCTTTGGCTAAAGAAAATTATCCTTATCCCACTTCTTTACAGTTCTTTCACTCACAAGGCTATGCCCTTGCATTCTAGTCTCTCCTACTAATGAAAATGTCTTTTCCACACCCACTCTATCCAGGTGTTTCATTATTCTGTAAATTTCAGTGAGATCCCCCTTCACCCTTCTAACCTTCATTGTTTACAAACCTAGAGTCCTCAACTGCTCCTCCTATGACAAGCCATTCATTCTTGTGATCACTGTTGTAAACCTCCTTTGTAAATCTCCTCTGGACCCTTCCAGTGCCAGCGCATCCTTCCTTAGATATGGAACCCAAACCTGCTCAATATTCCAGAGCTTTATACAGCCTCAATAGTACATCCCTGCCCTTGTATTCTAGTCATCCTAAAGTGAATGCTAACTTCGCAAATGACTTCCTGACTGCCAAATGAACCTGCATATTAACCTCAAGAGAATCCTGAACTAGGGTCCCGAGTTCCTTTGTGCTTCAGACTTTCAAAGCCTTTCCCTGTTTAGAAATTAATCTACACCTCTATTCTTCTGACCGAAGTGCATAACCTCACAATTTCCCACATTTTATTCCATCTGCCACTTCTTTGTTTACTCTCCTAGCCTGTCCAAGTCCTTCTGCAGCTGTTCCTTCACTTATCTTCGTAATACCTTTATCATGAAATTTATCATGAAATGTTCCAAAGTGCTTCACAGGAGTGTTATGAATAAATATAATACCGAGCCACATATCTATTAAGATAGATGACCAAAAGGTCATAGAAGTAAGCACAGAAAAAGCATTTTTAGATGAATAAAGATATTCAGGGAAGAAATTCTAGAGTTTTAGGACTGTGACACCTTAAAGTAAAATGTTTAAAATTGGTGATGATCGGATTTGAGGATTTCTTGGTCATAAAGTCATTGTCTTCGAGTTGTACAGCATGGATACAGACCCTGCGGTCCAACTCATCCATACCAACTAAATATTCTACGTTAATCTAGTCCCATATGCCAGCATTTGGCCCCTCTAAACCTTTCCTATTCATATACTAGGTGCCAAATAAATGTTGTAATTCTACCCGCCTCTATCACTTCCTCTGGCAGTTCATTCCGTACACCCAGCACTGTGTGAAAATTGCCCGTTCGGTCCCTTTTAAATTTCACCTTAAACTTATGCTGTCTAGTTTTGCACTCCGCTACCCTGGGAAAAGACCTTGTCTATTCAGTCTATCCATGTCCCTCATGATTTTATAAACTTCTATAAGATCAACCCTCATCCTCCGTGCTCCAGGTCTGGAGAACTCTGTAGAGTTATGGAGTATTGACGTTTTGCAGAGATTTGTGAACAAGATGAGTACTTGAAATCTCAAGTAATGCTCAACTGTGAGCCAGTAGAAGTCAGTGAGAATAGCAACAGTGTTTGAACAAGTCTAGGTGTGAGCTTGAATATTGTTAGCATTGTTAGATGAGCTGATGTTTGTGTGTGTGGAGGATGAGACTAGCTATGAGTATGTTGTAATAGTCATCATAGGGTGTTACCTCAGTTGGCTGGACAGCTGGTTCACAGTACAGAGGGATGCCATCAGCACTCGTTCAAAACACTGAGGTCACCATGAAGGGCCTGCCTTCTCAGCCTCTTCCCCTCACCTGAAGCATGGTGACTGTCAGGTTAAACTCGCCATCAGTTTTGTGCCTCCAATGAAAGAACCACCTTGTGGTCCCCTGGGCCTATGGCAATTTTATCTCAGCTGCAATAGTCAAGTCGAGAGCTGGCAAAGGCTGAGGTGAGGTTTTCTGCGAGGATGAAGTGAGGTAAGGATGCAATTCAATGAGGTAGACAGTTTTAGTGGTGTGAGTAAATGACCATAAGTTTATCTGTGAGTGAAATACAATATCAAATTTGTGAATAGTCTGATTTAGGCTGAGGCAGTAATTATATTTTAAGTTACGTGATTGTGTGACATCACTCAACATGCGCCCTTTAGAACCCCCCTCCCCCCAGCTCTCTCTCTGATCCTCATTCTCCAAGGAGTTTGCTTGCAGGAGACACAGGGTGACTGGTTCACAAAAGCTTGAGCTCAAATCCCAAAGGGGAAGAGTGTGCTAATGTCACATCTACAGTCGGGCATAATTTCTAAATGGTGTTGTTTTCCTTTTGTGTGTGCTAAGCTTTTGTATTTTCATTTACTTGAATTATATATTTCAAGTCAACTTCTTCTTGTGGGTTTACAGGAGCCTCAGAGGAAACCACAGACGACTCTTCAGAGTTTTTATGTAGATCACTGAACACAGTTTTAATTGACAGAAGTTCTCAACTAGAAGTAAACTGTCAGCAAGTCGACAGGAAACGACTTCTTCAGACTCTGCTGAGCTCCGTTCAGAGAGAAACAGAGTTAAATGATTCCTATAGACTGCCATATTATCTTCATCAGGTACAATCAGTTCTAACTTTCTCCAAAACCACCACCCCTCACTCTGAGTAGATTTTGAATAAAAATAATTTCCTGATAGTAGACAGATTCACTCACTCAATTAAAATGTTACAGCTTAAGTTTCTGAAAATGAAAGGCAAGTCTAAAGAAGTATTTATGGTTGAAATATAATGTATTAAAGAAAAAGTACCTGCAATTGAACAATGTGAAATGCTTCTCCATGGCATCAGTGCTGAATAAAAAAAAACAAATTGTGTCATTAATTTTGTTTCTCCGAATCCAAAGCTCCTTATTCATTTGCAGTTACTCTAACAGCAACATTGTTTCAATATTAAGTATCAAATTTTCTGTCTTCTGAATGAGAAGGTCGTCAATACTTTAGCTGTTTTCATGTTTCCAATAAACATTTAAGATCCCACATTGCTACTTAAATCAGAGAAGGTTTTGTCACTAGGTAATGATGCTCATTTAATGAACTAGTGCATGCATGAATTGGTCAAATGGCCTCATTTTGTGCCATAATACTCATGTGATTCTGTGTGACATATCACTCGACACCCACCCCTTAAACTTCCTACACACAGACTCATTGATCCTCATTCTCTAGGGGCTTTTGCCTACAGGAGGCATGGGGTGACTGGTTCACGCTTAGAATGTCTTTGACTTTTTGGAAAGAACCCACAGCTTTTAACATCTGGTGAGGGAAATTAAACAAACTTTCTTCACCCTTGAGGTATTTTGTTTTTAAACTACAGAATGTACTGCTCTTTCCTTTTCAGAGGTCTGATGGCTTCTGACCCATGAGCTGGTTAGCTACCTGGGAGCCAATCACACAGTTCTTCGTAGGCAAAAGGTCTTTGTCTGATAACAGGTCACCATTCCCCAGACCAATTAGCTACTTGTTGCCAGCTGAAAAATCCATGCATACACAGCCCTTGGTTTCAGCTTGTCTCCTGGTGATTCTTCCACCCCCACCTAAATATGCAGACAGGAGGGGTTAAATGGGTACTTTGTTTGTTTGTACCAACAAGGTGGATGCTGCTAGGGTAACAGAGGAGGGAACTCAATCACCAGAAGGGTTTAAAATTGATGAGGATGTGATATTGGATAAGCTGTTGGTATTTAAAGTTGGTAAGGCAGTGGGCCATGTGAGATGCATCTAAGGATTTTGAAAGATGTGACAGCAGAAGCTACAGAGGCATTGACAGCTTTCTTTCAATTTTCTCAAGACTCTGGTGGCTGCAGAAGACAGGAAATTTGCAAGGATTAGATCCTTGTTTTAAAACGATGTGAAGATAATTCAGCAATTATAGGCCTTTTCAGTTGAAGGACACAAGTATCTGAAATCTCTTGAAAGCTGCACTGATATATCATTTTAATGCTCTATGCTAAGTTATTAATGATGTACTAACTTAATTGAAGCTATCTTCTTAATCAGAATAAGAAATGTCTAAATAATGAATTGCTCCTGATTTTTTTTTTGCAGCTTTTCTTGATTCTACATCCTTTTTTAAAAAAAAAGCAATAGATTTTCAATCTATTTAATCATTGTAATTCACTGCAGTGTTTAACTATGCTGAGGTGACTTTAAGACAGGTCCATGCAGTGTAACATGTTATAACCAGTTACTTATGTACAAGACAAAATTGCGGCAATCTGTCATCATGGATATTATTTTCTTAATTTCAGATTGCCGAGATCTATTTTGATGAAGAAGAATGTATCCTTTTCAACTTTTCAAGCAATTCATGACTCCTTGCAATTTATCTTATTTACCCTTACGTAACTGATGCAAGTGGCAGTTTGTGCAAATCTAGATCTGAAAAACATTGCAAGACACCAGTGGGGGCATCATAAGCGAACTTTACCTTGTCCTCATTCTATATCAATTTCATCTTGTTGAAAGTGCATATATAATTGTCTGTATTGGGAACCAAATTTGTTTTCCCCTCAACCTATGGGTTTGAGGTCACTTGAAAGCTGAAAATGTATTGCTGAAAAAGCGCAGCAGGTCAGGCAGCATCCAAGGAACAGGAGAATCGACGTTTCAGGCATAAGCCCTTCTTCAGGAAGGGCTTGAAACCCAAGTTTACCTGGAAGAAGCAGATTTGCATAGTTTCTCCTGCTTTATTAATCCAGTTTCACAGAGATGGGCTATACTGAAACTTGATATCCACATCCTGGCTATAAGGAATGTAAAGACTCAGGTACTCCGCATGTAGCTCATTTCTTGATTTCTCACAGTCTCTGTATCATCTAAATGCTTGCAACAGAAGTGTGATATGGTTGCAGTAGCACTCTGGAAATTCTATGCTGCATAGGGTAAGGCAACCTACTTAATTTCTTTTTGATTTTTGAATCTTTGTATTTCTGACAAGACCTGTATTTGTTGCCTATCTTTAACTGCTTTGGGAAGGTATTGTGAGCCACTTTAACCACTGCAGTCCAATGAAGGATGTAAAAGTTCCAAGTCAGGATTGGGGTAAAAGTGGAAATGTTTGGCTAAAATGAATGTTCTGTCCATTACAGACAAAGCCATGAAAATTTATAATGGGATATAGAGGAATGGAAGATAAGTTTGATTACCTTGTGTCTGTTTTCACTGAGGGAGATACAAAATATCTTCAAGCATTAGAGATCTAAATGATATGGGAGAATGAGGATTTGAAGGAAATTAGTATTAATAAGAACTGGAGAAATAAATGGGGCTGAAAGTGATAAGTTCCTGAGATCTGATACTCTGCATCCAACAATGTTGAATGAAGTGGTTTTAGAGATCATCAATATATTGGAAAAGCTTGCAAACTTTTCTGGATTGAGAATTATTCCTGTGTATTGGAAGCTACCATATGTCAATTCTCTATTTATAAAGACAGTGGGAGAAAAACCAAGGAAATACAGATCTGTTAACTTTATGTCAGTAGTGGGGAAAATAGAGGAATCTGTTATAAAGGATGTGATCACAGAACCACAGAAGTATATTGTGCAGGAGGAGGTCATTTGATTCGTCATTGTTGCAACAGCTCTTTAAATGATTATCATTACCCACTGCTAATTTTGTGCCTTTCCCCATTTTCCCCTTTGCACGTTTATTCCTATTATTTCTACTTCACTTGAAATAATTATCCATAATCATCCAACATCCTCTTAAGTACTTCAATTGAACTTGTCTCCTCCACACTTCCAGGCAATGCATTCCATGCTCAAACTACTCATAGTGTGAATATTTTCTCTCTCATATTTGCTCCTTTTGCAAATCACTTTACGTCTGTGTCCTCTAGATCTTGATCCTTTTACAAGCAGGAATATTTTTACCCTACTTACTCTATCAAGTTTTGAAAGCCACTATCCGATCTCCTGTTATCCTCCTTTTCACCAAAGAGACTAGTCTCGACTTCAGTCTGTCCTCGTAATTGGCACTTTTCATCCCGGAATTATTCTTGTAAATTGCTTCTGCATGCTCTCCAATGCATTTTCTATAATGTGGCGTCCATGACTGTACCCACTACTTCAGCTGTATATATAGTGTATAGAGGGTATATGTACAAGAATATAGGTGTAAAGAGGAAAGAGGTTTTGCTGAGGGAATATGAGTAGCTAGGGGTTAAAATACAAAACCGAACCAAAAAGGTGATGATCTCCAGCTTATTACCTGAGCCACAAAAGAAATTGGCCCAGAATCAGCAAGATTAAAGAAATGAATGGGATTGGTATTGGAGTATTGGGGCAGACATAGCAGAATCATAGAGATGGACAGCATGGCAACAGACCCTTTGGTCCAACTTGTCCATGCTGACCAGATATCCCAACCCACTCTAGTGGTAGAGCCAGGGAGCAGGCAATTCTGAATTTGGTGATATGTAATGATTAGATGATTACTATGTTTAAGGAACCCCTAGGGGCAGTGACCATAATGTGCTAGAATTCACCCTGTGGTTTGAGAGTGAGAAGCTGGAATCGGATGTAACAGTATTACAAATTGAGTAAAAGTAACTGCAAGCAAATGAGGGAGGAGCTGGCCAGAGTTGATTGAAAGGGAAACCTAGCAGGGAGGACAGTGGAGCAGCAATGGCAGGAGCTCCTGGGAAAGGGAAGCACAGCAGAAATTCTTCCCAATGAAGAAGAAACATGCTAAAGGAAGGATGAGGTAACCATGGTTGACAAGGGAAATCAGGGATAGCATAAAAGCAGAAGTAAAGGCATAAGATGTGATGAATGTTCGTGGGAAGCCTTTTAAAAACCTGGAGAGGATAACTTTAAAAAAAAGAGCAATAACTGGGAAAGGAGATGAAATATGAGAGTATGCTAGCTAGTATTACAATAGATGAGTGCAGGAGCTGGCTTTCAGACCTCAAAGGTAAGAGAGAGGCATAAGGGGACATTGGACTGCTTGAAAATGAGGCCAGAGAAATATTAATGGGGAATAAAGAAATGGCAGAGGAATGAACTGAACTGAACTGAACTCAGCAAGGTACTTTGCATCAGTTACGTCAGCATTTGTGGAAGACAGCAGCAGCATACCAGACCTTAAAGAGTTCAAGGCAGAAATGGTAAGTGTAGAGGCCATCACTAAGGAAAACGTGCTAGGGAAGCTAAATGGACTGAAGGTGGATAAATTACACAGACCAGTTGGGCTAAGAGTTCTGAAGGAGATAGCGGAGGAGATAGTAGAAGCACCAGTGAGGGTTTGAGCGGATTGGAAATTGGCTTATGCAACACCCCTGTTTAAGAATGGAGGGAGGCAGAGACAGGAAAGTGTAGGCCGGTTAGCCTGACCTCTGTCATTAGGAAGATTTTAGAGTTCTCTATCAAGGATGAGTTGAAGAGTACTTGGAAGATTGCATGGTAAAATAGAATTGAATCTGCTCTGCTTTGGGAGATCATGCCTAACAAATGTGTCACAATTCTTTGAGGAGATAATGAACAGGTTAGACTAAGGAAAGCCAATGGATATCATCTATTTGGATTTCCAGAAGGCCTTTGACAAGATACCAGGCTGCTAAGTAAGATAGGAGCCCATGGTGTTCGGGGCAAGGTACTGGAGTGGATAGAGGATAGGCTGACTGGCAGAAGGCAGAGGTCGGGATAAACTGGTCTTTTTCAGGATCACAGCCGATGATTAGTGGAGTTCTGCCTGGGGCTGTGTTGGGACCACAACTATACATTTACATTCGTTATCTGAACAAAGAAGCTGAGGGCATTGTTGCTAGATTTTCAGATGACGCAAAGGTAGAATGATAGATAGTGTTGAGGAAATGGGGAGGCTGCTGAGGACTTGGGCAGGCTAGGAGAGTGGGCAAATAAATGGCAAATAGAATACAATGTGGGAAAGTGTGAGGTTATGCAGTTTGGTAGGAAGAATAGAAGTATAGATTTTTTTCTAAACAGGGAAATGCTTTGGAAATCTGAAGCACCAAGGGACTTAGGAGCCTGAGTTCAGGATTCTCTTAAGTTTAGCATGCAGGTTCATTTGTCAGTTCGGATAGCAAATACAATGTTAGCATTGATTTCAAGAGGGGTAGAAATGCAAGAGCATAAATGTACCGTTGAGGCTGTGTAAGGCTCTGGCCAGATTGCATTTGGAATGCTGTATACAGTTTTATGCCCCAGGTCTCAGGGTAGATGTGCTGGCATTGGATGGTGCCCAGAAGAGATTTACAAGAATCATTCTGGGATGAAGAGCTTGTCATACGAGGAGTGGTTTAGGATTCTGATGATGGTGACCTCTGGAGGAGGCTGAGATGAACTTTATTGGTACTTGTGGCTGAAGGTGGATTGGAATGTTTCAGCTTTGTTGCTTGCACTGGACTGCTAAGGTTCTCAGCCATTGATAATGGGAATGCTCATGGAACCCCCTCCTATTTAATTCTTTAACTGGTGCCCCTAGCACAGGACTATATGTCAACTTGTTCCACCACTAGTGCTGTGTGGCTGCTGTGCATATGAACTATAGCATGCACTGCAGTCGCTCAAGGCTTGATGGCACCATGCGTGTCTGTGTGGGTTTCCTCCAGGTGCTCCGGTTTCCTCCCACAGTCCAAAAATGTGCAGGTTAGGTGAATTGGCCATGCTAAACTGTCTGTAGTGTTAGGGGCAGGGGTAAATGTAGGGGAATAAGTCTGGGTGGGTTGCGCTTCGGCGGGTCGGTGTGGACTTGTTGGGCCGAAGGGCCTATTTCCACACTGTAAGTAATCTAATCTCCACTGTCAAGAAATGGATCAGCACTAAGACAGGAACCTGACCACTTCCAAGTTGGGCACATTTGCTCATGCGTTGCCATAGCTAATTATCATAAAACATTACTTTAAATTTTGTTACCAAACATTGACATTTGAAGTAAATTTCTTTTACTTTTTGTATAACATCGGAACATTATCCATGTTGCCCGCCATCAACATTTCCTTCCAAAAATAACGTTTGTGGTAACACCTCAGAATGCCTCTGCCATGAGGTGCATTTTGTTTTATGTATGTACTTTGCTTTTAATATGAACTAGTGGTGTTTTGGAGTTAGATAAGCTGTATGATTTTCCTTTATTGTACATCCAGATGAAAAAGCAATACAGTTTATTCAGCTGGAAAAGCTGTACCATCAAAAATTCCTGGCAAACCTTGCTGCTATTCAGGAGGACTGGGGTATGTACATAGTATACATATCCATAGTGAATACGTGAACTATAGGCTGATTTTTTCCAGTCTGTGAGATTCTCAATATCAAGGGGGTACAAAGGTCTGATTTTGCATACAAGGTTTTAACATCACGATGAACATCTTGCTCGTGAGTGGCAAGATGCCTATTTGCAGGCATTAACAACTTTATCATTACCTATTCTAACCTCGTTTAAATGCAATTTTCTTTTCTCCTAAGCAGCAAAGAGAAACTAGATGATAGTTCCTAACATGAAAGACAAGATGGGTACCTGCCACTGCAGCTTGCTGCTTGCTTTTCTGTGCCTCCATCTTAGCCAACAGTCCCCAGCATCTCCCAGCACACTTTGTGGGTAGCAACCATCTGCATTCCCCCATTTACAGAGGTTGGCATTAGACACAGATCAGCCCCTCGGCATATTGTCACAGCACATCTCCCACTTAGTTAGAATACAATTTTCCATTTCATCACTAGACTTTGGAGCAAGTCAATGCCTTTCGTTATAATGCTGCTGCCAGGCCAAGGTGTGTACGGAATCGGGAATGCATCTCCTGCATTGGAACAGGATGTATCTTGGAGCTCATCGTTGCTTTCGGAGCACTTATTCATTCCTCACCTATTTGTTTGCAAGGGTATCTCTACCTTGCCTTGTTTATTTGCACTTTGCCAACTTATTTAGAACTGACAGGTTCGCAGTACTTTTGTATTTTTTTGCCTTTTAGCACAAGTGCAAAACCAGGCAGTTTGTCACTGTCACCCATAACTCTGAGGGGGAGGAATTCCTTCATCCAGAGGATGGTGAATCTGTGGAACTCATTACTGCAGAAGTCTGTGGAGGCCAAGTCATTGTGTGTCTATAAGACTGAGATAGATTCTTGATTAATCAAGGAGAACGGAGTTGAGAAACATTATGATCCAGTAAATAGCCTAGTCCTCCTCCAATATCTTATTGTTTATCAGTGCTCAGTTAACGGCATGAACATGTTGCTGTACAGCACGGTCCTACTTTACTGTCACACCTGCAACATGAGCCCACAGCTTACACAGCAAACACTTTGACTGTACTTCAACTAAAGGCCATTTCTTAAGTCTAAAGGGAGTAGTTCTCAGTCGAGGAAAGAGAGACTGTTGTTAGTCAGGAGGTACTGCCACCTTCAGACCAGAGCAGCTTCCAGTCTTAATCCAGGCTTTGCCACTGTCAGCCAGCGGCTTGAGGCAGTCACTAGTTCTGTATCTGGGCTACAGTCAATCCTGAAGAGTGACAAAGTGTTACAGAACACAGAATATTGGGGAAACAGAGGAAGTCTCTTACACAGGCTTCTAATCTAGTAATATGTTTCTCAACCCTATTCTCCTGTGTTCTCTTAGCTGCAGTTGCAATTACGGTTAATCAGACAGGCCATATTGGAAAGTAGCAATGCATTTTAAAAATGTGATTTCTATTTCTGATGAAAATTTCACCTGTGCCTTTGGAGGCTTTACTGTCTCATTTCCCTCTCACTGCGTGAATGAAGGGCGATTTGTGGTTAATAAGTATGGTGCCAGTGGCAAAAATACCTCAAAATCACGGTGGATACTTCTGCCACTAATAAATGCACGATCGCACAGCAGTGACACCACAGAAGTGTGGTTCATACATAATGAACTTAACAATAAGGAATTGTGTGAGAGAATTCGCTCAAATTTATGGAGAAAATGCCCGTGTGTAAGTGCCTGAAATTTGAAGCCCATTTTTGATAAAATTCAGCCCTTTGTTTTCAATATTCTTTGCAATTCAAATATCTGTCAGCAACAAATCTCCAACTGTTCAGTATTTTTAAATTTTGGATTGGGTTTCAACATTGAACAATTTAGTTTTACTTTTACGGTTTTAGTTTTTATAGTCTTGATTTCCTTTTACTCGTTTCAGTGATGGTACCCCAGATGAATGTTGTGCAAAGCTTAAGTTAAAAAACTCCCTTGTATTTGCTATTGTATAGTTGAAAGTATTGTTGTAGATGCAGCAAGTAACTATTTTGCTTCTAATGAAATTAAATAGAGGGAAACTTTTTGTGTTGCAAGAATATTCAAATCATTTCATGCCTGAATTCCAGGAGATGTATGTCTTTGTGAACTGTCAGTATTGACCTATTTGGTTACAAGATTCCACCAGGACCATTGTTATGAAGTGTACAAACCTATTATAGGAAAACAAAATGTTGGTTTTGAGGAAAAAGCAGGGAGTGGGAATAATTTAAACAGCTCTCCTGAAGAGCTGGCATTCAGAGTGAGATTTCTTTCTGAGCTGTCTCATTGTGTGATCTGATGAAATAATAGAGAAGTTAAGTTTAACAGCATAGAAACTCAGTTTGACCCCAATGTGCACAATTCTGGCTGCTATTTTATATGACATCAGATTATGTTATGAATACTTATAAAATAGTTATATTGTAACTAACAAGGGTTGTTAAAGATTGATGAGAATGTGGATTTGAGGCTACAATTAGATCAGCCCTGATCTTATCAATTGGGGGAAGGATGTTAAAGTGGCAGAATGGCCAATTTGTATGTTAGCATTTGAAAGATGAAAAGTTTTCCAAGAATCAGAATCATAGAATCCATACAAAATCTACAGTGTGGAAACGGGTCATTTGGCCCCACAAGTCCAACCGACCCTCCGAAGAGTAACCCACCCAGACCCATTTCCCTACCCTATATTTACCCCGACTAATGCACCTAATTTACACATCCCTGAACACCATGGGCACTTTTTTAGCACAGCCAAGCCACCTAACGAGCACATCTTTGGATTGTGGGACGAAGCCAGAGCACCAGGAGGAAACCCATGCAGATACTGGGAAAACGTGCAAACTCCACAGAGACAGTCGCCTGTGGCTGGAATTGAACCCAATTCCCTGGCACTGAGAGGCAGCTGTGCTAACCACTGGCCCACCATGCCGCCCCATATATAGGGGCTGTACATACTGGGATAGGTGAAACAGGTCCAGTTGCCCTCTTTCCTGTGAAAACTATGAAAAGTTAAAGACAAAATTGAAACACTAAATCCGATGTACATCTGAAACAAGTCGAATCGATAATTAGTCAGGGAAAGTTTGTGAACAAACAGAATTCATATTTCGGGTCTGTGACCTTTTAACAAAACATAGAGAATATGTTCCCACTTGTGAGGGAGGCCAAAACTGTTGGCAAGAAATATAGTAATCTAGTAACAAATACAAGTGAAATGTGTAATTTCAGAGATTGCCAGAACTTTTCACTCGCTACTAAGTAGAGATGACTAGTGTAGATATTTTTTAGAAAACTTAATTGTATTAGATTAAATAGGTTCATGTGGAGCATACAGACAGAGTTAGACCTGCTGAGCCAAATGTGTGTTTCTATGCTGGGCATTCTGTGAATTCCTTGTTGAAGGATACCGTGAGCAGTTAAAAACATCACCTACGTGTGGAACAAAATTAAAGTGTAGGGAACTACTGTTCAAATTGTCAGTTTGAATGAGATTGTTACATAGAGATTTTTGTTAAGCAAGGGGTGAAAGGTTATCAGGAGTAAGCAGGATTGTGGATTTGGTCACAATTAAAATCATCCATGTTCAACTTGAATAGCAGAGTAGGCTAAAAGGGCTGAATGGCCTACTCCTGCCCAAATTTGTATGCTTTGGATTGAATACTTTTAAAGCATTATTAGTGAGAATGTCCAGACACAGTTTCTTAATTTTTGTCTTTGCCTAGATAGTTTAAGTCAGCAACAAGGCTGTCTAGGCAGTTAGGCGGCCATCAATGCTGGCTAGCCAACGAAGCCGTAGTCCCACAAATGAATTAAAAAAAATTGTTCATAATGTTTTGATGATCATTACAAGCCTATATCCTTGCCTGCTCTGTATTTTTCTCAGCTTTTCAGATTTTGGTGTTTAGAGACTTCATGTACTGTGGGAAGTACTATACAAATGGGAATGTATATATGCAGTCCTAAATTGAGAATTTCAGTGAAAATCATAGCAAAGCCGTTGGGTTTCTTTTCATTCTGATTTGTCTGAAGTAGAAAGGATTAGTTTCACTGAGCCTCTCAGGAGTTCATGGATCCTGTTTGCAAAGAAAAGTTTTTTTCTAGTGAACAACCCTATAGTATTTCCAGTGATATAAACGTGACCCTATTGTTTATTTTCATGTGATTCCCTATTTTGCCAATTTGTGGTGATTTTTTAGTTTGATCGTTCTTCTTCTTCATCGTCATCATCATCATCATCATCATATGTTCTTTTATTAGAACTCACTTCTTACCCTTGTGATTTAATGTTGCTATCAATTCCTGGGTGAGCAAAGAATGTGAAAGCAGTTGAACGTGGGAGAACCAATGACTAAAAATCATTATAGTATACATATGCATGTCTTCTGAGAAAAGCATTCATTTGAAACTCGTGTTCAACAAAATCTAACTGCTGTCATAATGAAGTAGGGACACGTGGGATTGCGTACCACTAAAATATGACCTGGTTGCAAAGCTGATGAATTTTATTCCCATTTCATTAAATTCCTGTTGATCATTTTAACAGCCAAAGTTTTGATGCATTAATTTTGATTGCAATATGTTGCTGTACGGCTGACTTTTTGTTTCTTGCAGAAGTGAAACAGAAGGCAGCAATCGCAAGGGAGGTGACAGAAGGGAGGTCTGTTAAAGCTTTAGATGACAAAATAGTGAAACTCTCAGAATTCTGTGCATCACACTCTAGGTAAGTTCACTATTTGTGATTGTCATCACGATATGTAGATTTAATGTTTCAATTGTGCAATTTTGTAGTTTTCACCTTTTTTCTAGAAATTGGCATGGTCCAAAGAATTAACTCTGGAAAGTGCTGTTTTAATTGCAGTGAGCAAAGCGATTGAGCAAACCTTGCATTGAGCCTCTCAGGAACACTCCAGTCAACCTGAGACAGAGATTTTGGCATTAGAACACTGATGTGTTGAAGTGGCAGACAACTGGAAATTACAGGTCATTTTTACGGATAAGTCTTAGGTGTTCAGCAAAGTGGTCGTCCAGTCTGCAGGTGGGGGAGACCACATTGTGAGCAGAAAATACAATAGATTAGATTGAATGAAGTATCAGTAAATTCCTCCTTCAGCTGAAAGGTGTACCTGGCACCTTCGATAGTGAGAATATAAATGGGCAAGTGTTGCTACTTCCACTATTGCATGGGATGGTGCTGTGGGGTGGGGATGTCATGAAGTGTTGGGAGTAGAGGAGGAGTTGAGCAGGGTTCCTGAAGATATGTCTCTGTGGAATGCTGATAATGGAGGTGAGGAGAATATGAGAGGATATGCTGGTGGCATCCTGCTGGAGGTGGTAGAAATGGTGGCTTATGATTTTTTGGATGTGAAAACTGATAAGATAAAAAGTAAGAACAGGCAATCCCTATGATTGTTGTGGGAGAGGAAAGAAGGCGTGAACATAGTGCGGGAAATGGGTCAGACGTGACTG
The DNA here is from genome assembly GCF_037043375.1 of Chiloscyllium plagiosum. Classification (NCBI taxonomy): domain Eukaryota; kingdom Metazoa; phylum Chordata; class Chondrichthyes; order Orectolobiformes; family Hemiscylliidae; genus Chiloscyllium; species Chiloscyllium plagiosum. The sequence goes on from NW_028270148.1 coordinate 19,396,733, forward strand.
AGGGACCTATCACCATGCTGGCAGGGAATCCTCTTCCAAGGAAACAAATTAACATTTCTGAGGCTCCTGCAGATGATAGCATCATCAGAACAGATGAGGCCGAGTTGGAGAACCTGGAAGAATGGAGTTCTTACAGGAAACTGGGGTAGAGTGGTGCTGGAAAAGCACAGCAGTTCAGGCAGCATCTGAGGAGCAGGAAAATCGACGTTTCGGGCAAAAGCCCTTCATCAGGAATCTGCAGTAATTGTTTTTACCTTCTTATAGGAAACAGCATGTGAGTCAAGGTAACAGAGTCAGTGGGTTTGTAATGGTTATTAGTGGTCAGCTTATCCCCAGAAATGAAAACAAAGATATCAAGGAACGGAAGAGAGGAGTTAGAGATGGACGAGATGAAGATAAGAGCAGGGTGGATAAATTTGATAAATTTTCCAATTTTGGACAAGAGAGGGAAGCAGCACTGATTATTTTTTTCATCGATGTACTGAAGAAACGTTGTGGGGAGGAACCTGAGTCAGGCTGGAACAAGGAATGTCCCGCAAAGACACAGACATAACTGGAGCTCATGTGGAGATACATGGCCATACCGTTGATCTGAAGAAAGTGAGAGGAGTTAAAGGAGAAGTTGTTCAAAGTGAGAACGAGCTTGACTAGGCAGAGAAGGGTGGTGTGGATGAGTACTGTTTAGGGAAGAAATGGAGAGTCCTCAGACCATCTTACATGTGAAGAGGGGGTAGCTGCTACTGGTAAACTAGAAATTTTGAAACCGATGTAAAGCATCAGGCGCTTTGTGGATATAAGTGGGAAGAGACAGGACAAGGGGAGAGAAAATGGAAGAAAATGAGGACTGGAGATTAGAGTTGAAGAGTGTGGTGCTGGAAAAGCACAGCTGGTCAGGCAGCATCTGAGGAGCAGGAGAATCGATGTTTTGAGCATAAGTCCTTCGTCAGGAATGAGGTTTGTGGCCCAAGGGGCTGAGAGATAAATGGGAGGGGGGTGGGGCTGGAGGGAAGATAGCTGGGAATACAGTAGGTACATGAAAGTGGAGGTGAAGGCAATAGGTCAGGGAGAAGGGTGGAGCGGATAAGTGGGAAGAAAGATGGACAGGTAGGACAGTTCAAACGGGCAGTGCGAGTTAGAAGGTTGGATGTGGGAGATGGGGAAATGAGGAAACTGGTGAAATCCACATTGATCCCATGTGGTTGGCGGATTCCAAGGCAGAAGATGAGGCATTCTTCCTCCAGGCATCAGGTGGTTAGGGTTTGGCAGTGGAGGAAGCCAGGACTTGCATGTCCTTGGCGGAGTGCGAGGAGGGGTTCGTGTTTGGTACAGGATGGTGGGGTTGTTAAGTGTGTGTGTCCCAGAGAGGTTCTTTGAAGTGTTCCGCAAGTTGGCGTCCTATCTCCCCAATGTAGAGGAGACCACCTTGAGAACAGCAGACTCAGTAGATGCCGTGTGTGGAAGTACAGGTAAAGCTCTTCGAATGTAGAAGGATCCTTTGGCGCCTTGGACGTAGGTAAGTGGGTAGGTCTGGTCGCAGGTTTTGCACTACTTGTGGTAGTAGGGGAAAGTTCCGGGAGTGGAGAATGGGTTGTTGTGGAGCGTAGACTTAAAAGGGAATCGTGGAGGAAATGGTCTCTCTGGAACGCAGATATGGGTGGAGATGGAAATACCTCCCTGGTGGTGGGGTCTGTTTGTAGTTGGTGGAATTGGCGGAGGATGATGCAATGTTTCTGGAGGTTGATGGGGTGGAAGGTGAGGACCATAGGGATTCTGTCTTTATTGCAATTGGAGGTGTGAGGTTCAAGGGCGGAGGTGCAGGAAGTGGAGGAGACCACGTTGGAGGGGAAATTGCGGTCTTTGATGAAGGAGGCCATCTGGGATGTTCTGTGGTGAATTGGTCCTCCTGGGTACCCACGTGGGCCCCAACTATGCCTGTCTCTTTGTCTGGTACCTGGAACAGTCCATCTTCCACCGGCATCATTCCCTACCTTTACCTCTGCTACATCGATGACCTTCAGCACTAACTCATGCTCCCAAGAGGAGGTTGAACAGTTCATCAACTTCACTAACACCTTCCACCCTGATCTAATTTTCACCTGGACCATCTCTGACGCCTCCCTCCCCTTCCTGGACCTCTCCATCTCCGTTTATGGAGACCGATTCAACACGGACTGCCATTGCTACCTGGGCTATACTTCCTCCCATCTTGCCACCTGTAAAGACTCTATTCATTATTCCCAATTCCTCTGCCTCTGCTCGCATTTGCTCCGAGGAGGACCAATTCCACCATAGAACACCCCTGATGGCCGCCTCCTTTAAAGACCGTAGTTTCCTCTCCCACATGATCAATGATGCCCTCCAAAACATCTCCTCTACTTCCTGCGCCTCCTACTTTGAATCCCTCACTTCCAATCGCAACAAGGACAAAACACCCCCCGGTCCTCACCTTCCACCCGACCAATCTCCAGATACATCGTATCATCCTCCGCCATTTCTGCCACCTACAAACAGACCCCACCACCAGGGATTTCTTTCCTGCCCCACCCCCATATGCTTTCCAGAGAGACCATTCCCTCCGCGACTCCCTTGTTAGGTCCACCCCCTCCCCTCCACCCCGTCTCCACTCCTGGCAACTTGCCCTCATAGAACAATACAGCACAGAACAGGCCCTTCGGCCCACGATGTTGTGCCGAACATTTGTCCTAGCTTAAGCACCCATCCATGTACCTATCCTCCTACCGCAACAAGTGCAAAACCTGTGGCCATTACTCCCCTCACCACTCCTTCCCACCCCCCCCCCCCCCACCCCGCCTTTACCTTCATACAAAGTTCCAAAAGATCCTTACACATCAGACAGAAATTTACCTGTACTTCCCACACGTCAAGCACTGTGTCCGTTGCTCCTAATGTAGTCTCTGGTACTTTGGTGAGACAGGACGTCAACTTGCAGAACGTTTCAGACAACATCTCTGGAACACATGCACTAAACAACCCCACTGCCCTGTGGCTGAACACTTTAATTCCCCCTCTGCCAAGGAAGTGCTAGTCCTGGGCCGCCTCCACTGCCAAATCCTAGCCACCTGACCCCTTGAGGAAGAATGTCTCATCTTCTGCCTTGCAACCCTCCAACCATGTGGGATCAATGTGGATTTCACCAGTTTCCTCATTTTCCCCATCCCAAAACTAAACTTCTAACTCTGAACTGCCCTCTCACCTGTCAATCCTTCCCACCTATCTGCTCCACACTCCTCTCTGACCTATCACCTTCACCCCAACCTTCATCTACCTATCGTATTCCCACCTACCTTCCCCATTTATCTCTCAGCCCCCTTTGGCCCCAAGCTTCAACCCTGATGAAGGGTTTATGAGAGAAAATAGAGTCAAGGTAGAAACAAATAAGTTCTGTTGGGCAGGAACAAGCTGAAACAATGGATGTGCATGGGCCATCTTGTTTGCGAGTGTGAACTAACCTTTGCAGTTCTGAAGATATCAATAACTGACATGTACTGTTTTTCCCACCTAAGCTTGTCCTTCAAATAATTATTCAAGCAATATGCAAAAGTAGGTAAAAAGAAATGTTCTCTTAATTGGAATATTGTGAGTGAGACCTTTTTTAATTTCGAGCTATTCTTGTGGTATCCATACTTTTGGGTCTCGTTAATAGAAAATTATTCTCTTCAGTTAGAGACTGTTTGCTGATTAGCCATAAAAATAGATGTGACCCAAATATTTAGTCATGACATCATTTGTGTTTTCATATTTGATTAGTAGGCTTTAAAAAGTTATGAACTAGACATTTGAGCAGCATGCAGCTTTCTCGGATTTGACCACTAATCACTCGTTTCATCAGCCAATAATTTGGATGTTATTATGTCGTTTAGGTTCACCTCCTTACCCTTCTTCCATCTGCTGCATTTGCTTTTACAGGAAAGACAGGATGAGTCAGCGTGAGGTTTAGAAGCAATTTAGAGGAGGATAAAAATGGAATCAAAAACATACAAAAAGAAGCATGACTAGCAGGCTATAAAAAGAAGAACCGAAAACAGATGACCTAAATAAGAAAAATGCAGACAAAGGACAGTGAGAAAAATAGATTTAATTGAAATATAAATTCATGAAGTAAAGAATGTTGAGTTGAAAGAAATATTTCCAAGCCACACATCCAAAGCTAGGCTAGACACATGCTTGAAGATTGGTTTTTACAAAATATAAGACAACAAGTTTGCCTTCTGTTTGGAGTTGTGAACTTGTGATACTTAGCATATGTTGGCTTGGAATTTGTGATTTGTAATGGTAGCAGCACTGGCAACATTCACTGTTACTTTGTGAAAATGAGAGCACTATCTTGCATCCATGCGCGTATAGTTTAACACTGACATTGAGGTTGTTTTCATTGATTGTGTTCCTCCACAAATTGTGCAGTTGAAATCCCCAAAGAGACAAATATGTAGAAACAAATGAAAACTTCCCACTTTGCTCCCTCCTGTCACTGTTCAAAACGGTATGCCATGCAAAATAGCTGAGAATAAATGGGTCTTTTTCCAAATGGCAGGCAGTGATCATTACTTAAATCCTAGCTATTCACAATATCTATTAATGATTCAGATGAAGGGATTATTTGTAACATATCCAAATTTGCAGATGACCTAAAGCTAGCTGGGTGAGTTGTGAGAAGGATGCAGAGATGTTTCATTGTGATTTTAACAAGCTGAGTGAGTGGGCAAATTTATGGTCGACATGGTAAATGCGGATAAATGTAAGGTTATCTATTTTGGCAGTAAAAGCAAAAAGGTAGGTTATTATATGAATGTCTATGACTTTAGAAGGGAATTGTAACAATGCTCTGGTTTCCTTGTACACCAGTCACTGAAGAAGTACGCAGGTGCAGCATGCAGTCAAGAAGGCAAATTCTATGTTGGCCTTTCAAAGCAAGAGGATTTGAGTACAGGATGTCTTGCTGTACATATACAGGCCCTTGATGAGATGATACCTGAAATATTGTGTACCATTTTGGTCTCCTGATCTGAGGAAGTTTGCTCTTGTTATAGAGGGAGTGCATCAAACATTCATAGAATCATTAGAATCCCTACAGTGTAGAAGCAACCCATCGAGTCCACACCAACCCTCCAAAGAGCATCCCATCCCCAACTCATCCAATCAATTTGGTAAAACTTAACTGTATCCTCTCTATAATAAATGCATCCTTCCTCAGACAGGGTGACCAAAACTGCATTCAAAACTTCAGCTATGGCCTCACCAGTGCCTGTTTACCAGATTGAAACCTGTGATAGCAGGAATATCGTCTGAGAAGAGTTGAATTGTTTAGGATTATATTAGCTGGAGTTAAGAAGAATGAGAGGGGGATCTTATAGAAACCTATAAAATCCTAACAACACTAGACAGGGTAAATGCAGAAAAGATGTTCTTGATAGTGGGCAAGTCCAAAACCTGGGGTCAAAGTCTATAAGGAAATGGTGTAAACTATTTAGGACCGAGATGAGAAATTTCTTCATTCAGTGAGTGGTGAGTGGAATTTGCTACCACAGAAAACAGTCAGGGTTAAAACACTGAATGATTTTGAAAAGGAGTTGATGTAGCACTGAGGACTAAATGTACCAAAGGATAAGTGGGGGGAAATCGGACGTAGGCTATTGTGTTGGGTAATCATAATGAATGGTGCAGCAGGCTCAAAGGGCTGAATGATCTCCTATTTTCCATGTTTCTTTGTTTCAAATAGAATGATGCTTTCACATAGAGAGATGTCTTGCTAAAACTATATAAGGCACTCATCAGCCGTAGCTGCAGTACTGGTCCTCTTAGTTAAGAGAAGATATACTGGCACTGTCGGCAGTTCAGATAAAGGTTGATCCCAGGTTTAGAGGGATTTTCATAGGACAGGCTGAGTAAGTGGGGCCTGTTCTCATTTGAGTTTCTAAGAATGAGTGGGGACCTTACTGAAGTATAAAGGATTTTCTTGGGGGCTTATCAGAGTAGATGCAGAGAGTTTGTTTCCTCCTGTGGGAAAGATTTAGAGCAGAGGATATAATCTCAGAATAAGGGGTTGTCTATTTAAGACTGAGATGGGGAGTTCTTTCTCTGGGAGTAGTGAATCTGCAGAATTCTTTACTGCAGCGGCTGGCTCATCAAGCTTATTCAACGCTGAGACAAATTTTTAATCACAAAGGGAATCAAGGATTGTAGGGATAAGACTGGAAGGTGGAGATAACAATTATCAGGTCAGCCGTGATATCATTAAACAGCAGAGCAGATTCGAATAGCCTATTTCTGCACCTGCCTCTTAAAGTTTATATGGGTTTGCTATCAGCAGGAGATCATGATTACTACTCAGCAAACTTTCTGGCCCTGGAAACGTATTCTTATATTTGTGTTTTGTTACTTCTTTCCACTATGATTGTTCCATAGTTTATTGCAAAAAACTTCTTTTATGATATTAAGACTTCTAATATGTACATGCCACACTCTAACATTTATATGCAAAAGACCATTGGGGCATGTTATCTGCTGGTTTCCTATATTATAACACTTCTAAGTGAGTACCCATCTCCTTTTTTCTGCTTAATGACATCACTGCTTCTCGAAACTTGAGATCATTTTGAATTGGGACTAGATTGGGTTGGGATATCTGGTCGGCATGGACGGATTGGACCGAAGGGTCTGTTTCCATGCTGTACGTTTCTATGACTCTATGATTCTAATTGGGGCTTGATTCAAATTAATATTAGGAAAAGTGAATGTTTCTCTGACTTGGGCTGTTTTGAGGCTGCATCAGCAGCTTGGGATGACTTTGAACCATTGATAGCCTGAAAATATACAAAAACTAAATTTGCCATTCCAGGCTGGATCTCTTCCTCTGAACTTTACCTGCTTGTGGACCCTGGCCACTTGTCTCTTGTAAAGTTCCACTTAATAAACAGGGCAACAATATCTCACCAGGTAGCTTATTTCGTCATGTAATTTAAGACACATGATTTCTTGGAAACATTGTCTTTAACTTAGATTCAAATTACTTTCTGAAATATTACAAATTACAGCACCAAAAACCGATTTATCCCTACCTTGGAATCCAATGTTTTCAAATGATCTATCATAAACTTCTATCACAGCCCTTACTAGAACTTTATACAAGCTGGTCATTGCTTCGTGATTTGATATTGTATTCTTCTTTTGACAACATCTGTAAAGTTGTTTTCTTTTTTCAGTGTCCTGTCAACCTTTGTTGCTTCCTGTTATATCCTATGAATGTGTATCCTCACCCCCACAATTTCTTCTTTGTCAGCTACAACAAGTTTATTGACTTTTTGGTAGTCATTATGCATTAATGGATCATCTTGGATTGACTTTGAATTTTCCCCATTTTATCAATGTTCCTTTGCACCTTCTTTTGGTATTCTGAAATATTAACAGTACCTAAAATTTTAGTGTGTTGTCAAGTTTCAGGACCATTTTTCAAATAATTATTTTTTATCCCCATTCATGGGATGTGGGCATCACTGGCTAGACCAGCATTTATTTGCCATTCCTGATTTGCCTTGAGCCAACCACATTGTTGTATGTATGGAATCACAAGTAGGGATTGCAGATTTTATTTCCTAAATTACACTAGAGGACCAGGTTTGCTTTTACGACAATAGACAGTGGTTACATGTTCGCCGTTAAGCTGGCTTTCAGCTCCAGGTTTTTTATTGAAGTCAAATTTAACCATTTGTCATGGCGATTCAAACCCATTTCCCAAGAACCTGGGTTTCTAGATGACCCGACCAGTGCTGCTATCATTCAACTCCACTCTCCCTTGAATCTGTTCCGACAAACACTGTCATCTTATAATACCAATTGATCTGTCTATGGTGTAGTATGTTAATTTAAATGCTTATTAAGTTGCTTAATAACAACAAATATGTTGCTGCAGTGACCTGTACTATTATATTGGTATGTGCCTCCAGCATTTTGAAAATTAATGCTACTCAGCCAGTATTGAAGTCCAAATTCCTGGCTTAACTTACATTTTGATTTAGTCAAATTTTTTGTGAAAATCAATATTTATGGAATTTTCCTTGTTCTTCCAGACCAAATATATCCGAAGACAAGGTAAGAATTTTAACTTATCTTTCAAAATAAAAAGGTAGTACAAGGTGTGTAGTGTTTGAGGAGGGTGTGTCGAAGGCAGGAAACACAATGCAGAATGGAGCAGCCACTGAGAATAGAAAACTTCGAAGTAGGCTTGTGTCAAAAAAGTGGAGGGTGCGTGCCCCTACACAGCAATCATTTACAGATTATTTTGAATGTTTGATTATTTTACCAACATTATGTTCAGATGAATTCTAAATTTCAAATTAAGTATAAGTTTTTAGTTAATTTTTGTTTGTTTGAGATGAACTGAACTCCTTTGAAAGGATATGTTAAAACTTATACACATTCCACTGTAATGCTTTCCTTGAAGACAGTAGAAACTTGAAACCTAGATCAGTGAAGTCTTCCATTGAGATCTGTTAAATTAAAAGCCAATTACTGTTAGGTATTGACTATTGAAAATAACATGCTGCAGTTTTTTTGAACTTCTGAATAAAATTTTAATTTCCTTGTCCTCAGTAACAAATATCTATTACCTTCCCCAGCTTTCACTTTGTGATTTCCATAGTCTTATATCTTCGTACTACCACCTCTGCTAATCCTACCCCAACTTTCATAGCTACACTGAAACTCTTCAGTTATGTTTTGGCTTGTTTTTTTCCACGCTTGCTTCCTTATCCTTCTCATTCTGAGCTTCTTTTGTTCACTCCCTGTAAAGTGCTTTGAGTCATTTCGTTGCATGTAAAGGGTTCTGCAGGAATTACAGTAGGAGAGACATTCATGTTATATAATGCAGTACAATCCATTCAGTGAACACTGGGCCAAATTTTAACAAATCTCTAGGGTTTGATCTAAATCCAGTTCAGATTTATTCATTATTGATTCCTAGTTTTAGTTAATTTGGAACAAATTGAAACGTTTGTAGGGTCTTAACTATCTCACAAACCATTCTTTTTTATGTGTTGATTCTACTTTTCATGGGAGATTTCATTAGACTGGAGAATATTGAATATCAAGGTGGCCAGAAAGTAGGGAATTTTGGACTGATGAGCTTAACACCTGTCATGGGAAAATGTTACAAGCTAACACTAAAGATATTATAGCAGGCCACCTTGGAAAACTGTGAATACTTAGTTAGAATCTGCTTGGTTGTGTGAAAGGGAAATGTTTAACCAACTCATTGGAGTTCTTTGAAGAATAATATCGACTGTGTATAAAAGGGAACTGGTAGATCTACTGTTTGGATATTCATAAGGCATTTGGTAAGAAGCTCTTTCAAAGGTTATTATGGAAGCTAGAAGCTGATGGTCTTTCAGGTAACATAGTGGATTAGATAAAAGTTAATGAAAGGGAAACAAAGGCATAAACGGTCATTTATTAGTTGGCAAGATGTAACTAATGCTGTTCCATAGGGACCAGTGCTGGGACCTCAACTGTTCACAATTTATATAAATGACTTTGATGAAGGGAGTAAAGGTATGGTTACTAGATTTGTAGGTGACAAAGATAAGTAGGTAAGATAAGTTAATAGTGAAGAAGTTCAAAAGACTCTTTCCAGTGGGATATGGACAGGTTAAGTGAGTTAACTGGGAAAAGATCTGGCACATAGAGTATCATGTGGGAAAATGTGAAATTGTCCATTTTGTCCGGACAATAAAGTATGCTGTCTCAGTGTTGAGAGATTGCAGAGCTTGGAGAGAGAAATCTGGATGACCTAGTACATGAGTCCCAAAAAGGTTAGTTTACCAGGACAGCAAGTAACTCAACGTCAATTAAATATTGGAATTCACTGCAAGGGAAATTGAATACAATGTGGGAGTTTTTAGTTGATGTTGAAATCACATCTGGAGTATTGTATAGAGCATTGCTTTCTTTATTTAAAGAAAGATGTACATATGTTGGAAACAGTTTAAAGAAGGTTAACTGACTAATACCTGGAATGAGGGTTGTGGAGAGTGGTGTTAGGTATTGCCTGATGAAATAAGGTAAGTCTTGCATCCAATACAGTTGGTGTAAGAAGTGACTTGGTTGAGTGATTAAAACCTGTCCGATCCTGAAGAGTGTTGAAAGGATGGATATGGAAAAGGATGTCTCCTCTCGTGGTAGAATCCAAAACTTGGAGCCACAATTTAAAAATAAGAGGTCGCTATTTAAAACAGATGTGGAGAAAGTTTTTTCTCAGTTTTGAATCTTTGAAGCTCTCTCCCTCAAAAAGTAGTGTTTGTATGTCATTATTAAATCTATAATGTAGCTCTAATGTTAATATAAATTGCTGTATCCAGTCTGGATGTTGGAAGTTTAAGTATTCTGAATTAGAACATAGAACAATACAGCATAGTACAGGCCCTTCGGTCCTTGATGTTCTACCGGCCTTTTATCCTACTCTAAGATCGGATTAACCGACATACCCTTTATTGTACTGTCTTCCATGTATCCATCCAAATGTTCCTAATGTGTCTAATTCTACTACCACTGCTGGCAGTGCAATCCATGCACTCACCACTCTGAGTAAAGAACCTACCTCTGATATCTTCTCTACACCTTCCTCCAATCCCCTTAAAATTATGTCCCCTCACGATGGACATTTCCACCAAAGGAGAAAGTCCCTTGCTATCCACTCAATCTATGCCTCTCATTATCTTGTACACTTCAATCAAGTCACGTCTCATCCTTCTTCACTGCAATGAGAAAAGGCTTAGCTCCCTCAACCTTTCTTCATAAGACATGCCCTTCATTCCAGGCAGCATCCTGGTAAATCTCCTCTGCACCTTCTCTAAAGCTTCCTCATCTTTCCTATAATGAAGCAACCAAAACTGAACACAATATTCTAAGTGTGGTCTAACCAGGGCTCTGGAGAGCTGTAGCATAACCTCTTAAACTCAATCCCCCTTCCAAGGAAAGCCAACACCATACACCTTCTTAACAACCCTAGCAAATTGGGTGACAACTTTGAAGGATATATGGACGTGGACCCTAAGATCCACACTGCGAAGAGACCTGCCTTTAACCCTGTAATCTGCATTCAAGTTCAACCTTCCAAATGAATCACTTCACACTTTTCCAGCTTGAAACCATCTGCCACTTACCAGCCTAGTTCTGCATCCTGTCAATGTCCTGTTGCAAACTACAACAGCCCTCCATCTGTGTGAATTGTTGAGAGTTGTACTCCATTGGTAAAATATGTTGCATGGATTATCCACCACTCCTCCAATCTTAGTGTCTTTGGCAAACTTACTAACGCACCCTTCCACTCCTCATCCAAGTCATTTCTTAAAATCACAAATAGCAGAGGTCCCAGAACAGATTCCTATGGAATACCACTGGTCACCAAGCTCCAGGCTGAATACTTTCCATCTACCACTACCCTCTGTCTTCAATGGGCCAGTCAATTCTGTATCCACATGGTCAAATTTTTATCCCATGCCTCCTTAGTTTCTACCATGGGGAACCTTACCAAACACCGTGCTAAAATCCATGTATGCCACATCCACCGCTGTACCTTCATCAACGCGTTTTGTCGCATCCTCAAAGAATTCAATAAGGTTTGTGAGACATGTCCTGCCCCTCACAAAGCCATGCTGACTATCTCTAACCAAACTATGGTTTTTCAAGTAATCATATATCCTGTCTCTCAGAATCCTCTCCAATACTTTGCCCACCACAGACATAAGACTGATTGATCTGTAATTCCCAGGATTCCCTATTCTCTTCCTTGAACAAGGGAATAACATTTGCCACTGCCCAATTATCTTGCTCCACTCTAGTGGACAGTGAAGATGCAAAGATCATCACCAAATATTCTGCAATCTCTTCCCTCGCTTTCTGTAGTAACTTAGGGTATATCGGTCTGACTCAGGGGACTTATCTATCCTTATGTTTTTCAAAGTATTCAGCACATCCTCCTTAACATTCTAGCATATCTGTCTGTTTTATGTTGTCCTCAAACGTCAAGGTCTCTCTGAGTAGTGAAAACTGAAGCAAAGTATTAATTAAGGACCTCCCCTACCTCCTCTGATTCTAGGCACAAGTTCTCTCCACTATCCCTGATCGGTCCTGTCCTCACTGTGGCCATTCTCTTGTTCCATCCAATTGTTGAATGCATTTGAAAACTGGATCAGGAATGGGTTGTCCAGCTCTTCAAGCCTGTCCTCTTGGTGAAGTCTGACACAGCTGAACTCTGTTATCTCACTATTGTTCCATTTTTCTTGATGGCTTTTCCCAACAAAAATCAACCTAAGTCTTCAAATTTTCATCGATTGAGCAATTAATGTATTTGGCAGTACCCAGGAATATAATGCACTGTAATGAAGCTAAGCATTTTGACGCCTTTAATTGATTGTGTTTTAGGGAAAAAGGTTCAAGGAAAAGACTGCATATCCAAATGCTGACTTTTCATTTGCTTGGTTAGCATATACTCCTAAATGTGTGTCAAGCTTCAGTAAAGGCCCCAAAAACATTTGAAGGTTTGCTTTGTAGAATAGCTGATGTACTGACAAATCAATATCATTTCTGATATAAACTGAAGAATTCTTTCATGTTTCAGATTTCTGTGTAAACAGCACGTTTCCACAAATGAGTATTATTTTCCCTTCTAGGGAGAAGATGCTTACAGGAAAGATACTGTGGAATGCAACTCACGTAAGTGTGGAATGATTGGAACTGTTGATTTATGCTCAAATTACCTTTGTGGGTTATAGCTAAGATTATGCAAGTGCACCTTTTGTTATTGAATATAGGCAGTAATCAAAGTATGTTAATTGCACTTATTTTTCAATGTTCACTGTGTGAATTGTTGAGAGTTGTACTCCATTGGTAAAATATGTTGCATGGATTTTAATAGGTACTGATGGACATGTAGAAGTTAAAATATTTTGTAATTAAGGACAGGCAGTTCCATTGACTCGAGTTTAATCTATTTATAATTTCTTCCTGTGGTCCAGGCTCCCATGGACAGCAACATTGTAAACTATCAATTATATACTTAAACAAAAACTAAGGTTTTGAGTAGAGAATTTGTTAATGGTATTTTTTAACATGTAAAAGTTAAGAAAAATATTTTTTGTGCTGTTAATGAGCTATTTTCACTTTGTCTGAGATTTGCTGATGGGCAAGATAACCTTAGTAAACTAAGTTACTTTCATTGAAAAATTAAATATTGAATTTGATCATTTCAATCTGAGCAAGTATATTCATCCCCATTTGTGTGCAACAATAGAAACATTTTTGGCTTCTAGCTGCTGTGTTTCTTTTCAATCCAAGCAGACTGAAAACTGCCTGTGATATTTGGTGATACTGTAGGATAGCCTCTAACCTGATTTTTGCGATAGCCTTCTTTGCATTCTTCCCCATGGGAACATGAATCACAAGCATCTTCTACCTCGGTAGAAAGATAATTAGTTATTCTTGGTGAATCTTGGAACTAAGTGGATGTTTTAAAGCACAAATATTTACAATTAGATATTCCGAAAGCTTTGCTGGGATTCTGGAGTGTTCCTCCAGTGTTCCTACACCGGCTGCTGCCGTTGCTTTCAAATGTAAATACCTTGTATCACCTTCCTGAAAGAACTATCTTGATTCTTCCTTGATGTCTAACAATCACTTTGGCTTTGTGTCAGACAGACCTCAGAACAGGCCACATAACCCCTTTTATTTCATCTTGAAATGGTATTTTGGGACTTTCTTTATAACTATAAACTCTCATAATTTGTTAGTGTAGGGATCATCAAATTGCTCTTCCATTGCAAGACATAGGTGTTTAAAGATGCTGCTTATGTGGCTGGTGCAAGAATTCCAAAACACAGACTGGCAACTTTCAAGACTTGGATTATGGTTTTTTGCATTATCATAGGATGATAGAATCCCTACAGTGTGGAAACAGGCCCTTCAACCCAACAAGGCCACACCAACCCTCCAAAGAGTAACCCACCCAGATGCATTCCTCTTTCCTATTATCCTCTATTTACCCCTGACTAATCAACCTAACCTACACATCCATGAACACAATGGGCAATTTAGCATGGCTAAGTCACCTAACCCCACATCTTTGAATTGTGGGAGGAAACCAGAGCACCCGAAGGAAACCCATGCAGACGCTGGGCAAATGTGCAAACTCCACACAGACAGTCTCCCTAGGTTGGAATTGAACCGAAGTCCCTGGAGCTGGGAGGCACCAGTGCTAACCACTGAGCCAGCGTGCTGCCCATTATAAGAAGCCATTGCAGCATTTACACCTTGAAATGGGCGACTTTGATAACTTCTGCTATCACATTCTGTTATCTAAATATAATGGAAAGATTAGTAGAAATATTTCAAACAATAGAGAATGGAAGAGCTGGGAATAGGACCTTAATGAAATAGAGGGGAGGAGAAGGACTTTGAGCCTAACATTGTGGTGTTGCATTAGGTCATGGCTTTTTTTTTTTAAATGGTCTACTGTCTCATGGAATATGGGAGTCACTGGTCAGCATTTATTGCCCATCCTAACTGCTTTTGAGAAGGTGGTGATGAGATGCCGCCTTGAATCATTGTAGTCCATCTACTGTAGGCAGACCCACAGTGCTGTCAGAGAATCCAATGGTTTTGACCCAGTGACTGTGAAGGATTGGCAAGACACTTCAAAGGCAGGATGGTGAGTCACTTGGAGGGGAGCTTGCACATGGTGGTGTGTCGGCAAATGGTGGTCCGCCCATGTATTTACTTCCCTTGTCTTTCTGTATGGCAATAATTATGGGTTGGGAAGGTGCAGTCTCGGGAACTTTGGTGTATTTTTGCAGTACATTTTGTAGATGGTACACACTGCCACGACTGAGTGTCAGTGATGGAAGGACTGGATGTTTGTGGATGTGGTACAGTTCAAGCAGGCTGCTTTGGCTTGGATGATGTCAGGCTTCTTGAGTGTTGCTGCACCTGCACACTCATCCAGGCAAGTGGAGCGTATTCCACCACACTCCTGATTTGTGCCTTGTAATTAGATAGGCTTTGGGAGTCAGGAGATGAGTTACTCACTTCAGTATTCCTAGTTTTGGACCTGCTCTGGTCAATGTATTTGCAAAGCTGTTCCATTCAGTTTCTGCTCAGTGGATGTTGATTGTGGATGATTCAGTGTTGGTAACACAATTGAAAGCTAAGAGTTGAGCGTTAGTGTCTATTTTTCGAGATCATTGCATAACAATTGTATATTGTTGGTCTCCTTTTAAACAAGGTGTCATAAAAATAAGGAAATATTATAGTTTATTTTCTAGAATTTAGCCCTCTTTAATTTGCACATAAATTTTCAGATCTTTCATTACTCTCAGTTTTGCTTCAATTGAGATGTCTGGCTTATTTGCTGTTGGTCTCCAAACCACATGTGGCCAGTTGTATCCACTTAGTTGTGACCACCTAACTTCTAACGACATGAACAAAATTTAGAAGTACTGACTGAAACTCGAAGACATTTTATAATAAAAGCTCCCTATTCAGTTCAGTTATTTTGATTCCAACATTCTTAGATACTATAAAACATTTACCATTGGGTATCATAGAATCCCGACAGTGTGGAAGCAAGCCACTCAGCCCATTGCATCCACTCTGACCCTCTGAAGAGCATCCCACCCAGACCCATTCTTCTGCTCCCTCCCTGTAACCCTGTATTTCCCATGGCTAATCCACCTAACCTGCACATCTTTGGACTGTGGGAAGAAACCGGAGCAAACCCATGCAGACAGTGGGCGAATATCTGTGTAGTTTTCACAGTTGCCCAAGGCTGGAATTGAACCTGGATCCCTGGCGTCATGAGGCAACAGTGCTGTACACTGAGCCATCGTGCTGCCCCTTTTTGTTTTGCTCTTTTTACAGATTAGCTCATTTGAACAATCTCGTAGCAGTGACACGTTTGTGAGTAGCCTATCTATGTGAGGTTACTTTCTCTTATGGGATTAGAGAGAAGTAGGAATCGACATTGCAGCCCCTTGAGCCTGATCTGCCATTCTGTATCATGGTTGATTATCTACCTCAATGCCGTTTTCCTATGTTATCCCTGTATTCCTTGATGTCATTAGTATTTGGTAAACATTTATATCCCAGCTGCTGGAAAAATTGGACATTTCAGATCAGAGTGAAGCCTGGCTTGAGAGATGAG
This sequence comes from Chiloscyllium plagiosum, assembly GCF_037043375.1. Taxonomy (NCBI): domain Eukaryota; kingdom Metazoa; phylum Chordata; class Chondrichthyes; order Orectolobiformes; family Hemiscylliidae; genus Chiloscyllium; species Chiloscyllium plagiosum. Next base: position 19,412,940 of record NW_028270148.1, read on the forward strand.
AAGTTTTAGTTTTTTTTACAGTTGTTTACTGTGGTGGTTAATCGTTGAAATATTTACACAAGGCTGCCATGTTCTTAAACACAAAATCATGATTTCCTTATACATTTTTTAAAAGCCATATATGTAATGTAGTTTACAAAGTAGCCAAAACAAAGTTTCAATCTGTTTCCCAGCAAAACCATTCACAGATATTCAGTCCCAGCAAATATCACTCCTATCCCCTGTTTCCAGTTTTCCTCCTTGGACTGCTTTAGCAATTTCACAATTTTCTAGTCTGATAACGTAAACATCTTTTTAGTTGTGACAGCTTGCTCATAGCTTAGAATTTCACAAACTAAAACCCATCTGCTCAAATGAAAACTGTTTTCCTGAACTGAAGACTGACTTCTGCTAGGAGAAAATTTCTCTTCTGACTGGAGGCCTGTGACAGTGGAGTGCCTTAGGGGTCCGTGCTGGGCCCATTGCTATTTGTTATCTATATCAATGATTTGGATGAGAATGTACAAGGCATTAGTGAGTTTGCAGATGACACTAAAATAGGTGGCACAGTGGACAGTCAGGAAGGTTATCAGAGATGCAACAGGACCTTGAACAGCTGGGAAAGTGAGCTGAGAATTGACAAATGGAGTTTAATATAGATAAGTGTGAGGGCTTGCATTTTAGAAAGTCAGGTCGGGATAGGAGTTTCATAGTGAGTGGTAGGGCCTTAAGGAGTGAAGTGAAACAGAGGGACCTTGGAGTTCAGATGTATGGTTCTCGGAAAGTGGAGTCTCAGGTAGACAGGAAGAAGGCTTTTGGTACCTTGGCCTTCATCAGTCAGGGCATTGAATACAGAAGTTGGGAAGTTATGTTGCAATTGTACAGGATGTTGGTGAGGCCGAACTTGGAGTATTGTGTTCAATTTTGGTCACCTTGCTCTAGGACGTATGTTATTAAACTGGAAAGAGTGCAGAAGAAATTTACAAGGATGTTGCTAAGACGCAAGCATCTGAATTATAGGGAGAGATTGGACAAGCTTGGACCTTTTTCTTTCGAGCGAAGGACACTGATTGGGAATCTTGTGGAAGTGTATAAGATCATGAGCGATACGGATAGAGTGAGTGCACTCAGTTTTTTTCCCAGGACTGAGGAATAGAGGATAGAGGGGATCAAGTTGAAGGTTCAGGGGAAAAGTATAAAAGGGAACCTTAAGAGTCACCTTTTTTTTTTTACACAGTGTGGTATGCATATGGAATGAGCTGATAGCAGAAGTGGTTGAGGAGGGTACATTCCAAATATTTAAAAGATATTAGGACAAATGCACACAACCTTTTACTGCAACTTTTTGACAGGTTCCACCCCTACCCTCTACAGGACAATGCTGGAGAGATTTAGGGAAGAGAGGTTTAGGGTACACCCCTGTGTAGTACTCCAGGGAAAGTGTCGGGGGCGAGAGAGAGGGCTGGAGGTCAGTCATTTGGAGACGGTGCCTGGACTGTCCAGGACTGTTCTCGGCAGCATTTCACTGAGGCGAGTTCATTTTTAATCATTGTACCTGTAAACAAAAAATGCGATCAGAGTTGAAACAGCTCTTTGACGTAATGTTTCTATCGGGATCTTGAGATCCCCTTTCGATAATGCGAAATTCGAATAATCGATATTCGGATAATCGAGCTTCCTGTGTATTTGTGCAACTTCCAAATGACTTTGACCTCTTTTAAAAAGAAAAGTTACCTTCACAGAACTGAAACCAAAGCCCATCTGCTTACTAATTTTAAATTTCAAATGTGTTATATCCTTTATCATACTACTGATCTCTATTTTCAAATTAATTCTGTCAAAGCTGGGATTCCACAAACATGTCATCTTTTAGCCACATTTTGTGATTTAGTGTTGTCAGGCTTCAGACCAAAATTAGAAGTAATTCTAAAATCTCACGAAATTATAATCATTTTTTAAAATTCAGTCATTTTTCCATACTGCCAAATCATGTATCCTGAATCTTGCATAAAGAAGCCTGTTTATTATGTGCCATATTTCCAGGTTTACCAAAGTGTTCAATTGCATGAGTTAGTATTGTGATAATTTAGATACAGCACATGTTAAATATATATTGTAATTTGATGCTGGTAAATTAGCACCTAAAAAAAATCAATGAATTGTATGTTAATGACATTTGCTTGATCTCAGGAGACAGAGACAAAGTGCAATCTGATCAATTGTATTCTTTTAAGAAATATGAGAAATTATTTAGCTCTGTGGCCTCCTTTATTTCAGGATGATTCATTAGAATTTATTTTTCCATTTGAATGTCCTACATATTACTTTAGTATTTAAAATTTTGAACGTTAACTACTAGTTCATGCTAAGTGTTGAGCCTCTTTTTGACACTAAGTGCTGATCTTGCAATTCGAGCTGAACAGAGCACTGAAATTATTCCATTCAAGACTCATAAAGTACAGTAATATTTATTTTTCATCCAATTCATCGTGTTTTTGGTGAGTCTGGTGAATAGGTAATTATCACTAAGTGTATATCAATCGTGATGATCATGTGACTATCTTCCCCCAATCCTGAATGGATAATGTATGAAAATCCATTAAAATTTAACATTGCTTATGCCTGCTTACTGAGTGGAACAGAGCCAGGGTTGGCAGATGGGATTTCACTCAGCAATCCAAAGTCGAAGCATATCAATTTTTAAAGGGCTTTGCAGCAAATATCTTAAATTGTTCATGAAAACCGTATTCCTCTCCTCTGTTATTAGGTTTTACAGACCAGCCTATAGCTACATCAAGAGAGCAAAGTGCAGAATGTGAAGATGCATCATTGGAATTCGTGAAGGACAGGAAAAAAGATTGTCTTGTATCTGTACAGATTGCATTAGCTGTGGATAAAAGCACTGAGAGAGACTCTGCAATGTATTATGCTGAATCATCGCTGGACGAACAAGTGGAAGCAGACAGAGCAAAGGGCATGATGCACTTTGATATTGAGACAGAACATTTGTACTCTGCAAACACTGAAATGGATAAAAGCTGCTTTCAGTCACATGCTACTATGCCTTGCAAGGACATAGTAACTGGTGCACAACAAATCGAGTCAGAGGGTTTCTCAGAAGCAGGAGTTGTTATACATGCTGGTCCATTATTCCATGCAGAGGAAACTGAAAACCTACATGGTGATTTGAAACTTGCTGGCAAAACTACTGAGGAAAATGTGCAAACACAGTTGTTGGAATGTAATAAACCTATCAAATTCATTACAGATGGCCTGGCTGTGTCCAAACAAAGTAATCATGTATTTCAAGAACATGTTGAAAGTGATTCCAATGATTGTGTAAATAAGGAAACTATGTCCGGTAATTCAGAAGAAAGTATGAGGATAGACGACCAAGCAACAAAGCAAAGCCAGACTGATGTTTTGAATGAAATAAATGAATATGAACAAATCTCAGAAAAAGTAGCCTCAAAAGCAGAGGAGGAAATTCAGTGCAGTGCGGCACTTAATGAGAATCGGATGTCATACGAAGGTTCAGAGAAATGGGGGGAGGATGAGTATGTTGAAGCATTCTGCAACTCTGTACGGGGCATTGTCTCACCTGGTCAGAAAAATGATACTGATGAGTTATTGCAATTGAATGACAGTTCACTTTCTTTGGATGAACTTGCTAAAAGGATACAGATAGAAGAGGTAACCCTTAATTTGAATTTTATTTTTGAGCACTTTATGGTAATGACGTTGTTTTCATAGTTTGTATTCAAATGCGGTCAAAATACAAATGAAGCGCATTTTCAAACTATCTTTTGTTAATATGCAGGTGAAACAAATGCTGTTCAGTTCTGTTTGTAATTTAAATCTGGTTACTTTGCTTTATACAACAAATCTCCAGCAAAAAAAAATCCAAAGGGGTTTTACAAATACTAAGGACAAAAGGGTAACTCTGGAGAAAATAGAGCCCCTCAAAGATCAGCAAGGCAGCCTTTGTGTGGAGCCACAGAAAATGGAGGAGATACTAAATGAATATTTTGCATCAGTATTTACTGTGGAAAAAGATATGGAAGATATAGACTGTAGGGAAATAGATGGTGACATCTTACAAAATGTCCAGATTACAGAGGAGGAGGTGCTGGATGGCTTGAAACGGTTAAAGGTGGATAAATCCCCAGGACCTGATCAGGTGTACCCGAGAACTCTCTGGGAAGCTAGAGAGGTGATTGCTGGGCCTCTTGCTGAGATATTTGTATCATCGATAGTCACAGGTGAGGTGCCGGAAGACTGGAGGTTGGCAAACGTGGTGCCACTGTTTAAGAAGGGTGGTAAAGACAAGCCAGGGAACTATAGACCAGTGAGCCTGACCTCGGTGGTAGGCAAGTTGTTGGAGGGAATCCTGAGGGACAGGATGTACATGTATTTGGAAAGGCAAGGACTGATTCGGGATAGTCAACATGGCTTTGTACGTGGGAAATCATGTCTCACAAACTTGATTGAGTTTTTTGAAGAAGTAACAAAGAGGATTGATGAGGGCAGAGCAGTAGATGTGATCTATATGGACTTCAGTAAGGCTTTCGACAAGGTTCCCCATGGGAGATTGATTAGCAAGGTTAGATCTCATGGAATACAGGGAGAACTAGCCATTTGGATACAGAACTGGCTCAAAGTTAGAAGACAGAGGGTGGTGGTGGAGGGTTGTTTTTCAGACTGGAGGCCTGTGACCAGTAGAGTGCCACAAGGATCGGTGCTGGGCCCTCTACTTTTTGTCATTTACATAAATGATTTGGATGCGAGCATAAGAGGTACAGTTAGTAGGTTTGCAGATGACACCAAAATTGGAGGTGTAGTGGACAGCGAAGAGGGTTACCTCAGATTACAACAGGATCTTGACCAGATGGGCCAATGGGCTGAGAAGTGGCAGATGGAGTTTAATTCAGATAAATGCGAGGTGCTGCATTTTGGGAAAGCAAATCTTAGCAGGACTTATACACTTAGTGCAGGTTCATAGCTCCTTGAAAGTGGAATCGCAGGAAGATAGGACAGCGAAGAAGGCGTTTGGTATGCTTTCCTTTATTGGTCACAGTATTGAGTACAGGAGTTGGGAGGTCATGTTGCGGCTGTACAGGACATTGGTTCGGCCACTGTTGGAATATTGCGTGCAATTCTGGTCTCCTTCCCATCGGAAAGATGTTATGAAACTTGAAAGCGTTCAGAAAAGATTTACAAGGATGTTGTCAGGATTGGAGGATCTGAGCTACAGAGAGAGGCTGAACAGGCTGGGGCTGTTTTCCCTGGAGCATCGGAGGCTGAGGGGTGACCTTATAGAGGTTTATAAAATTATAAGGAGCATGGATAGGATAAATAGGCAAAGTCTTTTCCCTGGGGTTGGGGAGTCCAGAACTAGAGGGCATAGGTTTAGAGTGAGAGGGGAAAGATACAAAAGAGACCTACTGGGCAACTTTTTCACGCAGAGGAAGGTATGTGGATGGAATGAGCTGCCAGAGGAAGTGGTGGAGGCTGGTACAATTGCAACATTTAAGAGGCATTTGGATGGGTATATGTATAGGAAGGGTTTGGAGGGATATGGGCCGGGTGCTGGCAGGTGGGACTAGATTGGGTTGGGATATCTGGTCAGTGTGGACGGGTTGGGCCAAAGGGTCTGTTTCCATGCTTACATCTCTATGACTCGATGACTCTAAATCCCTCTGTTTAAGAAAGGAGGGAGGCAGAAAACGGGGAATCCCTGCAGTGCAGATGGACTCCATTCGGCCATCAAGTCTGCACTGACCCTTCCAACAGCAACCCACCCAGATCCATAACTTGCTATTTACTACAGTTAACTCACCTAGCCTGCACATCCCTGAACACTACGGTGGCTCAGTGGTTAGCACTGCTGCCTCCCAGTGCCAGGCACCCAAGTTCAATTTCAGCCTTGGGTGACTGTCTGTGTGGAGTTTGCGCGTTCTCCCAGTTTCTGTGCGGGTTTTCTCCGGGTGCTCCAGTTTACTCCCACAATCCAAAGATATGCAGGTTAGGCGAAGTGGCCATGCAAAATTGCCCATAGTGTTCAGGGATGTGTAGGTCAGGTACATTAGTCAGGGGTAAATATAAGGGAGTGGGTTACTCTTGAGAGGGTTGGTGTAGACTTGTTGGGCCATATGGCCTGTTCCACACTGTAGGGATTCTATAAATGTGCCAATTAGCTTGACATTTGTTGCGAGAAAGTTGTTAGAATTGATCAATAAAGGCATTATAGCCGTTAAACCACAGGAGTAGAAATTAGTACATTTGGCCCATCGAGTCTGCTCTGCCGTTCGATCATGCCTGATGGGTTTTTAAACAGCACTTTCTCCCCATAACCTTTGATCACCTTGGCAATCAAGAACTTATCTCTCTGCGCTTTAAATACACTCAATGGCCTGGCCTCCCCCGTTCTCTATGGAAATGAATTCCACAGATTCACCACTCTCTGGCTAAAGAGGTTTCTCACTGTCTCCATTCTAAAGAGTCTTTCCTTTACTCCAAGACTGTGCCCTCTGGTCCTCGTCACTCCTGCCAATTGAAACGTCTTTCTAGTGCCCACTCTGTCCAGGCCATTCAGTATTCTGTATGTTTCAATCAGACCCCCACCCCATCCTTCTAGACTCCATTGAGTATAGTCCCAGAGTCATCAAATGTTCCTCGTATGTTAAGTCTTTCATTCCTGGGATCACTCTTGTGAGCCGCCTCTGGACCCACTCCAGGGCCAGTGCATTCTTCCTAAGGCATGGGGCCCAAAATTGCTCTCAGTCCTCTAAATGTGATCTGACCAGAGCCTTTTCAAGACTCAGAAGTACATCCCTGCTTTTATATTCTCGTCCCCTCAAGATAATTACAAAATTGTATTTGTTTTCCTAATTACCACCTCAATCTGCGAGTTTACCTTAAAAGAATCCTGGACTGGGACTCCCAAGTCCCTTTGTACTCCAGACTTCTGAATTTTCTCCCCATTTAGAAAATAATCTATGCCTCTATTCTTCCTGCAAAATGCATGACTTTACACTTTCCCACATTATACTTCATCTACCACTTCTTTCCCCCTCTCCTATTCTGTCAAAATCTTTATGAAGCCTCCCTACCTCCTCAATACTACCTGTCCCTCCACCTATCTTTGCATCATCTGCAAACATAGCCAGAATGCTCTCAGTTCCTTCATCCAGATCATTAATGTATAAAGTGAAAAATTGTGGTTCCAACACTAACTCTTATGGAACACCACTTGTCACGAGTTGCCATCCTGAGAAAAACCCTTTTGTACCCACTCTGTGCCTTCTGCCAGATGGCCAGTCTTCTATCCATGTTAGTACCTTGCCTCTGGCACCATGGGCTCTTATCGTACTCAGCAGCCTACTGTGCGGCACCTTGTCAAAGGCCTTCTGGAAATCCAGACAGAGAACATCCGTTGGCTTTCCTCGGTCTGACCTGCTTGTTACCTCCTCAAAGAGCTCAGACAGACTTCTTAGGCATAACCTCCCCTTGATGAAACCATGCTGATTTGGCCCTATTTTACCTTGCGCTTCCAAGTATTCAGAAATCTCATCCTTCAAAATGGGACTCCAAACTTTTACGAACGACTGAGGTCAGGCTAATCGGCCTATAATTTCCCGTCTTTTGCCTTACTCTTTTAAATAGAGGATTACATTAGTAATTTTCCAGTCCTCTGGGACCCTTCATGACTCCAGTGATAGCTTAAAGATTACTACTAAAGGCTCCACTATTTCTCTTCAGCTACGTCCTTCAGAACTGTAGGGTGTACCCCATCTGGTCCAGGCGATTTGTCCACTTCCAGAGATCTTTCTGTTTTTCTAATATCTTCTCCTTGGTGATGGCCACTGTACTCACTTCTGCCCCCTCAACTGTCTTGAACCTTTGGGATGTTATTTGTGTTTTCCACTGTGAAGACTGACACAATTAGAAGATTGCAAGGTAATTGGGAAAAGTCAGTAGATTTCCAGTAGTAGTAGTAGTACTTGGATATCCAGAAACCAATTGATAAGGTACCATATCAAATAGGTCTTGCATTGTGACTACGAGTGACCAGGTTCAAAATTAAACAGGACCTCGAAGTTTAAATCTCAGGATTATTACTTTACCCACATGCAAATTGGCATAAGGTACATAAAATTAGAGCGATAAATACATGGCTCAAAGACCAGTGCAAGAGAAGTGGGTTCAAATTCGTGAGGCATTTGCACCAGTACTGGGTAAATTCAGGGCTATACCATTGGGATGTCGACTCTGTTGGGACAGAAGTTCTTAAAATTGCATATCAGAGAAGTGGAGATGGTATAATCATCACTGAATCCTACATCATCAACAATCCTAGAGTTATTACTGAATAGAAATTGAAATGAGTAAACCATATGAGTTCTGTTGTTACAAGAGCAGGTCAAAGGATCAGAATCCTGTAGTCTACAACTCCTCAAAGCCTGTTCACGATCTACAAGCATCAAGTCAGGAGTGTAATGATATACTTCACCCTATTTTCCTGGTTAAGTGAAGTTCTAATAAAATTCTAAAGACTTTGAGATGTTCTAGGACACAACAGCCTACTGGACTGGCAGCACATCCATGAACATCCAGTCCCGCCACTACTAACGTGCAGAAGCATGTGTGTGCCATATACAAGATACAATGCAGCAATTCGCCAAGGTGCCTTATATAGTACCTTGCAAATCCATTTAAAAGGACAAGTACACCAGGTACATGGGAATGCCACCATCTGCAAGAAATAAGGGCGACACAGTGCTTAGCATTGTTGCCTCACAGTGCCAGGGACCCGAGTTTGATTCCAGCCTTGAACCACTGTCAGTGTGCACGTTCTTCCAGCATCTGCATGGGTTTCCTCCAATTGCTCGGTTTTCCTCTCACAATCCATTGATTTGCAGATTAGCTGGATTAGCCATGTTAAATGGTCTGTAGTGTTCAGGGATATGCAGGCGAGGTGAGTTAACTGTGGTAAATAGCAGGTTATGGATTGGGTGGGATGCTGTTGGAAGAGTCAGTGCAGACTTGATGGCCAAATAGCATCCATCTCTGCAGGGATTCTCTGATTCTATATATTGCAGTTCCTTCAGTGTTGCTGAATCAAAATCCTAGTACTCTCCTTCTAATGGTGTTACAGATACACATATACCTATATATATGTACATACATAGATTGTACTTTTCAAGAAAGCAGCTGAACACTAATTTCAGAAGGCAAACTAGATGGACAGTAAATGCTGGCCCAACCAATGTCATCCATATCCCATGAGTGAATAAATAAAAATTAGGGAAATTATCAAACTTAAAAGTATATAACTGTGTAAAGTCAGATGATGGGTCAGAATATAAATAACAGAAAATGACTAAAAAGTTAATTAGCAAGAAATTAGCATGAGGAAGTTACCTACAAATGTAAAAATGGATAGCAAAGGTTTCTACAGGTACTTAAAAAGGAAAGAGTAAAATGATTATTAGCCCTCTAGCAAAAGAGCAAGAATATGGAGTTAATAATAAACGATAAGGAAATTGCAGAATAAACAAATATCTTGCACTGTCTTTACTGTAGAGAATAGAAAACAATTTCAATAATTGCTGTAAATCAGGTTGAAGGAAGTGATATGAAACTGATGGATCTGCAACTGACAAGTCTGTATTCGGATGGACTTCATTTCAAGATCTTAAAAGAAAGATGATTTGGAGATGCTGGTGTTGGATTGGGGTGTACAAAGTTAAAAATCACACAACACCAGGTTATAGTCCAACAGGTTTAATTGGAAGCACACTAGCTTTCGGAGCGTTGCTCCTTCATCAGGTGATAGTGGAGGGCTCAATCCTAAAACACAGAATTTATAGTAAAAATTCACAGTGTGATGTAACTGAAATTATAATTGAAAAAATACCTTGATTGTCTGTTGAGTCTTTCATCTGTTTGAATACCATGATCGTTTCACTTCTTTCATATGTAAATCACAAAACCTTTTTTGAAAAATTGGATTCTCATGTTGTCTAGCTATCACCCATTGTTACAGCTAACCTGAGAATGCAACTTTTCCAAAAAGGTTTTGTGATTTACACATGAAATAAGTGAAACTGTCATGGTATTCAAACAGCTGAAAGACTCAACAGACAATCAAGGTATTTTTCAATGTATAATTTCTGTTAAATCACACTGTAAATTTTTGCTATAAATTCTGTGTTTTAGGATTGAGTCCTCCACTATCACCTGATGAAGGAGCGACGCTCCGAAAGCTAGAGTGCTTCCAATTAAACCTGTTGGACTATAACCTGCTGTTGTGATTTTTTAATTTTAAAAGAAGGATAGTACATTCATTTGTGTGAATTTTCCAAACTTCCCTTGATTCAGGAAACCCTTCCGATCAAGAAGAGGGGGGGAGGCAGAAAACAGGAAATATGTAACCATACTGTTTTCTTTGTAAATCTGCAATAGTGAGTAGAATGGGTTTTTTATGTTTTTGAGATCTGTTTCTTGATCAAACTTTAAAAATATAAAAAACAGGTACTAAGTTAGCCTGAAGCAGTGTTTTAGAGCTGTAAAACTGGGCTATTTTCTGGGTCAGTAGATTGTTAAGGTGCTTAGATGGCCCTTAGTAGAGTGATGTGCTCTTCCTGTCAGATGTGGGAGATTAGGGAAAGTTACCATGTTACTGATGATCATATCTACCAGAAGTGTTTGATTGCAAATCCTACCAGATTGCATGGATTGGTTAGAGCAGCAATTAGAGGCAATGAGGAATTTACAGGAGTCAGGGGGTATAATGATGGCAGTTGCAGGAAGGGAGAAAAACCACAGATAGTCAGGAAGATGGGTTACCTCCACGAAAGGTAAGAGAGGAAGACAGGTAATGCAGGAGTCTCCTGTGGCTATCCCATCTCAAACAACTATGCTGTTGTGGAAAATGTAGGGATGTGAAGGAATCTTTAGGGGAAGGAGCACTGACAGCCAGGTTTCTGATACTGAGACTGGCTCTAATGTAACGAGGGGTACATCAGGCTTTACATGATCGATTATGATAGGGGACTCTGTAGTCAGAGGCACAGATAAATGTTTCTGTGGCCAACCGCAAGACATCAGAATGTGTGTTGCCTCCCTGGTGCCAGGATCAAGGGTATCTGAGCAGTAGGTCATTGTACACATTGGAACTAACAACATACGAAGAGAAAACAACGATATTCTGGGGAGAGAATATAGGAAGTCAGGCAGGAATTCAAAAAGGTAGTCCTTGAGGGTATTAATATCTGGTTTACTCCCGATGCCACGAGGTAGTGAGGGTAGGAATAGGAGGATAGAGTAGATGAATACGTGGATCAGGAACTGGGATGGGGTGAAGGTTTCACATTTTTGGATCATTGGAATCTCTTCTGGGGTAGAAGTGACCTGTACAAGTACGGATTGCACCTGAATTGGAAGGGGACTAATATACTGCAGGGAGATTTTTTTTAGATTAGATTCCCTACAGTATGGAAACAAGTCAATTAGCCCAACAAGTCCACACTGACCCTCCAAAGAGCAACCCACCCAGACCTATTTCCCTGACTCATGCACTTAACACTATGGGCAATTTAGCATGGCCAGTTCACCTGACCTGCACATCTTTGGATTGTGAGGGGAAACCGGAGCACCCGGAGAAACTGGAGTACCCAGACACGTGGAGAATGTGCAAACTCCACACAGACAGTTGCCCAAGCTGGTGCTGTGAGGCAGCAGTGCTAACCACTGAGCCACCGTGCCTGATGGAGCTTGGGAAGATTTAATCTCATGGAGGGGGAGCCCAGGGTGTTCGAGATCAATCTGAGACTGGTGCAGTTGGGAAAAGGAGCAAGTCAAATAGTCAGGGCAGACAGGAACAAAGTAGAGAACGAGGTAGGACTGACAAATTAAACTGCATTTATTTCAATGCAAGAGGCCTAACAGGTAAGGCAGATGAACTCAGGGCATGGTTGTGAACACGGGACTGGGATACCATAGCAATTACAGAGATGTGGCTCAAGAATGGGCAAGACTGGCAGTTAATGTTCCAGGGTATCGATGTTATCAGAACAAAAGAAAAGGGGACAGGAGAGGAGGGAGAGTGGCATTTTTGATTAGGGATAACATTATGGCTGTACTTAGGATATTCCTGGGAATACATCCAGGGAAGTTATTTGGGTGGAACTTAGAAATAAAGAGGAAACCTTATTGAGATTGTACTATTGATGCCCCAATAGTCAGTGGAAAATTTGAGAAGCAAGTTTGTAAGGAGATATCAGTTATCTGTAAGAATAATAGGGTGGTAATGGAAGGGGATTTTAACTTTCCAAGCATAGACTGGGACTGCCATAGAGTTAAAGGCTTGGATGGAGAGGAATTTGTTAAGTGTGTACAAGACAATTTTCTGATTCAGTATGTGGATGTATCTACTGGACAAGATGCAAAATTTGATCTACTCTTGGGAAATAAGACAAGACAATTGACAGAGGTGTCAGTGGGGGGATACTTTGGGGCCAGTGATCATAATTCTATTAGTTTTTCAAACAGTGGAAAAGGATGGACCGGATCTAAAAGTTGAAGTTCTAAATTGGAGGAAGGCCATTTTGATGGTATTAGGCAAGATCTTTCAAAGGTTGATTGGGGACACTTGTTCTCAGGTAAAGGGGCGGCTGGAAAATGGGAAGCTTTCCAAAACGAGTCCAGAGACAATAGATTCCTGTTTGGATGAAGGGCAAGGCTGGTAAGTGTAGGGAATGCTGGATGACTAGAGAAATTGAGGTTTTGGTGAAGAATAAGACGGAAGCATACAGCAGAGATCGTGTGAATCCCTAGAAGAATACGGAAGCAGTAGGAGTATACTTAAGAGGGAAATCAGGAGGGCAAAAAGGGGACATAGTTTGGCAAATTGGGATATGGAGGTTCCAAAGGGACAGAAGAATGACTAGGGAGCATGTAGGGCCCCTTAAAGATCAGGCCACATTTGTGTGGAACCACAGGAGATGGAGGAGATAGTAAATGAGTATTTTACATCAGTGTTTACTGTGGATTTGGATATGGAAGTTAGAGAACATGGGGAAATAAATAGCGACAACTTGGAAAAATGTCCATATTTCAGAACAGGAGCTTCTGGACATCTTAAAATGCATAAAGTGGATACGTTCCTGGGATCTGATCAGGTGTACCCTAGAAAGCTATGGGAAGCTAGTGAATTCTTTGCTGAGATATTTGCTGAATTCTTTGCTGAGATATTTGTAAGATCGATAGCCATAGGTAGAAGACTGGAGGTTGGCGAAGGTGGTAAGGAAAAGCCAGGGAACTACAGACTGGTGAGCCTGACATCGGTGGTGGGCAAGGTTTTGGAGAGAATTCTGAAGGACAGGATTTACATGCATTTGGAAACGCCAGGACTGATTACGTAGAGTAAACATGGCTAAATGTATGGGAAATCGTGTTTCACAAACTTAAGCCTTTTAAAGAAGTAACAGAACAGATTGACAAAGGCAGAACGATGGATGGGATCTTGTTGGACTTCAGTAAGGCATTCGACAAGGTTCCTCATAGTAGATAGTTAACAAGGTTAGATCACATTGAATACAGGGAAAACTATCCATTTGGATAAAGAACTGGCTCAAAAGTAAAAGACAGAAGGTGGTGGAGGGTTAGGGTTGGAGGTTGGAGACCTGTAACCAGCATTGTGTCAGAAGAATTGATGCTGAGTCCTCTGCTTTTTTTCATTTATATAAATAATTTAGATGTGACCATAAGAAGTAGAGTAAGTTAGTTTACAGATGACACTAAAATTGGAGGTGTAGTGGACATCAAAGAAAGTTATCTCCGTATATTGGGACCTTGATCAGATGGGCCAATGGGTTGAGGAGTGGCAGATTTAGTTTTATTTCAATAAATGTGAGGTGCTGCACTTTGGAAAGGCAAATCAGGGCAGGACTTATACACTTAATGCTAAGGTCTTGGGAAGTATTGCTGAACAAAGATGTGCAGATTAGGTGAATTGACCATGCTAAATTGTCCATAGTGTTCAGCAATGTGTAAGTTAGGTGCATTAGTCAGGGGAAATGTAGAGTAATTGGGTAGGGGAATGGATCTTCTTGGAGAAAGTGAGGACAGCAGATGCTGGAGATCAGAGCTGAAAATGTGTTGCTGGAAAAGTGCAGCAGGTCAGGCAGCATCCAATGAGCAGGAGAATTGACGTTTTGGGCAAGAGCCCTTCTTCAGGAATCCTGAAGAAGGGCTCATGCCCGAAACGTCGATTCTCCTGCTCCTTGAATGCTGCCTGACCTGCTGCGCTTTTCCAGCAACACATTTTCAGTAGGGGAATGGATCTGAGTGGGTTTCTCTTGGGAAGGTCGTTGGGCTCATTGGTCATCATGGTCTGTTTCCACACTCATGGAATCATAGAATTCTTACAAAGAGACCGTTGCAAGTTCATAGTACCTGTTGCAGGTACACAGGATGGTAAAGGAGTTGTTTGGTATGTTTTCCTTTATTGGTCAGTGCATTGAGTACAGGAGTTAGGAGGGCGTGTTGCAAGTGTGTACAGGACATTGGTTTTGTCACTTTTGGAATATTGTGTGCAATTCTGTTCTCCCTGTTGAAGGGAGGATGTTGTAAGACTTGAAAGATTTACAAGGATGTTGTCAGGGTTGGAGGATTTGAGCTGCAGGGAGAGGCTAAATAAGCTGGGCTATTTTCCCTGGAGCAAAGGAGGCTGAGGGGTGACCTTACAGAGATTTATAAAATCATGAGGGGCATGGATAGGGTGAATAGCCAAGATCTTTTCCTCAGGGTGGGAGTCTAAAACTAGAGGGCATAGGTTTAAGGTGAGAGGGGAAAGATTTAAAAGGGACCTTTTCAAGCAGAGAGTGGTGTGTTTATGGAATGAGCTGCCAGAGAAAGTGGTAGAGACTGGTACAATTACAACATTTAAAAGGCAGCTGGATGGGTATATGAACAGGAAGGCTTTGAAAGGATATGGGCCAAATGCTGGCAAATGGGACTAGATTTATTTATGGATGAGTTGGACTGAAGGGTCATTTTCTATGCTGTACATCAGACTCTATGACTCCATATGCCAGTTAGCTTGACATTTGTTGTGAGAAAGTTGTTAGAATTGATCATTAAAGATATTATAGCATGCAATTAGAAAATCTCATGATTGGGCAAAGTTGGTAGATATCCAGTAGTTAATAGTACATGAATATCCAGAAATGAATTGATAAGGTGCCACATGAAATAAAACTTCTGACGAGGGGTAAACCTATTAGCAAAGAAGTGAAAGCACCTGGAGTAAGAGGATTGAAAAAGAGATCTTGGGAAGTAAAAAGAACCTCTGATCAAACCTGGTGGATTGTTGCTTTGAATTGCTTCTCCAGTTGTTTTTTTTCCCTCCACCCATAATGCTAATGTTTTATTGTTCGTCTCTGTGTTGAAGTTTACAAGGGACTTAGATTTTCAATTAGTACGATTATGTGTTGATAATTCATGGTTTTATTTACCTGTGGCATATATAGAATGTTCTTTTTAAGTGAGGGATCATCTGGTCAGTGTTTTCTGTTAAACTGATTCGATCAAACAAGTAAATTAGAGACTTGACTGACTTTGATTAAATCATTAACTTTTGTGGTGACCAGGGGAATAGCAGTACTTGAGAGTCATCACACTTTTTCCCAAATTGATGCTCAGTAGATCCTGAATAGTCTTGACAAAGTAGACATTAAAAGGATGTTTCTTTTCCTGGTTGAATCCAGAATGAAGAGGCACTATTTTTAAAATTAGAGGATCTCCCTTTTCCGACATGTAGGAATTTCTTTCTGAGGTATGTATCTTTGGAACTCTGCCTCAGAAGGCATTGGAGATGTGGGTCAGTGGATATTTTAAAGTTGAGGTACATCGATTCCCCTGTCTGTATCAAAAATCTGTGGTTATAGGGGTAGATGGGAATGTGAAATTCAAAGCAAAAAGAGATCAGCCTTGATCTTGAATGGCCAATCAGGCTGAAAGTAGCAAGAGGTCAACTTCTTCTTCTGTTTCATACATGCATACATTTGCCAAAAAATATCTTTACCAAACGTCTTTCAAAATTTAGATGTGCATTCACTTCTAAAAGCTTGGTGGTGCTGTAACTGACCAAGTCATTAGGGCACTTGACTTAAAATGTAATGACATAACTAGGAGCAGGAATAAGTCAAATGGCCCATTGACCATCTTTCATCTTTCAATTCCCTTATTGTACAAAAATCTTATTGATCTGTCTTGAATATACTGCCCATTTGAGCATTTACAATTTCTAAGGTAAGGAATACCAAAGAACAACAGTCCTCTAAATGAAGAAATTTCTCATTTCAGTCTGAAGTGGCTGTCCCTGAAGCTTGTCTCTATGCCTTCTAGTTCTAGACTTTCTAGGCAGAGCAATAGTATCTCTGTATCTCTCTTGTATAGTCCCTTTGGAATCTTTGTGTTTAATATCATTTCAGTAATTTAATAGAGTATATGTCAATTCTTCTTGTCCAAGGAGTAATGCTAATGAACCTTCATTGCATGACTTCCAAGCTAAGTATAATCTTAGGTACAGCAACTCAAGGACAGATATGTATTTTGGGAGTACATCAATAGGAAAAACATATAATGGGTGTTTCAAAAGGAAGGTTGTGAACAACAGCTGGTCTCTGTGGTGGAAGCACATGTAGTCCTTTATTGGTAAGGATAGAAGACATTAATTTGTGAAAAACATTGCTTTTTAACAAAAATGTACTCTTTTAAAAAAATGTTAACTGCTTTAATCATGTACTCTGCATTGAAGTGCTGACACTGGCTTCACTCAGGTTTTGAAGTAGATGCTTTGATAACAAACCAGCCTCTTCTCCAGATGAGGAGGAATTTTGGAAAGAGTAACATTTTTTGGATACACACTGTTATTAGTGTGTGGCGATGTCACATTCCAAGATTGATTGTCTTGGATTGAAATTGTTAATATCTCTTTCATTTTGAGTCCCTTGTCTGTACCAGGCTCAGAAAATGGGGTGACGAGTTAATAACATAGTTAAGAGCGTGGTTGTGATATGTTTGACTGGAGACACCAGCAAATTTACGGAAATTTGTTGCTCCAGTATATTCTGAAGATTCCAAGTATGTCCTGTCTTTACGCCAAAATCCTTGAAATGATGGCCAAATTGACTTCAGTATTTGAGTACATGAAGAGTTTAAGAAAAGCCAGTGTTTTTGGTCTTGCTTTGCTGCTGAAATTTGATTAAGTGAACACCAGACTAGAACAAAATTAGATTTAGTTGTGATATTCTGCATAGACTCTTAGTTTACATCAGAGGAACAGTCTATTAGAAGAAGAGGCTGCTGGCATCTACAGAACTATCCCAAAGCATGATTTGGAGATGCCGCTGTTGGACTGGGGTGTACAAAGTTAAAAATCACACAACACCAGGCTATAGTCCAACAGGTTTAATTGGAAGCACACTAGCTTTCGGTGCGACGCTCCTTCATCAGGTGATTGTGGAGGGCTCGATCGTAACACAGAAATATAGCAAAAATTTGCAGTGTGATGTAACTGAAATTATACATTGAAAAATTGATTGTCTGTCAAGCCTTTCATCTGTTAGAATACAGTGATAGATTCACTGAAACTATCACCGTATTCTAACAGATGAAAGGCTTGACAGATAATCAATTTTTCAATGTATAATTTCAGTTACATCACACTGCAAATTTTTGCTATAAATTCTGTGTTACGATCGAGCCCTCCACAATCACCTGATGAAGGAGCGTCGCTCCGAAAGCTAGTGTGCTTCCAATTAAATCTGTTGGACTATAACCTGGTGTTGTGTGATTTTTAACTTTGTATCCCAAAGCAAGCATTGTCCAGAGAATTTATAGAGAAAATTGGAATGAAGGAAATTGATGAATAAGTTTGTCACTGATCATTGTTCATGTGAAAATTGTCATGAAAGCTTAGCTGGAAAGAGAATGTTGTTACAATGTGGCATTCACTACCCCAGAATGTAGTGGATGCCTGGTCACTGATATAACACAATAGTTCTATTCTCATGCAATCTCACATTATAAGAAAATCACACAATAGCCAAGCTATTTAAACTGATGAGGCTGAAATCACATTATAACCAATACAGGTAAGGAAAGTTTGTGGTCTACAAATAACCCACTCTAAATTCTTCACGTCTTTGGAACTCCGAGCCACAGAAAGCTGTGGGGGGCAGAGTCTTTGCATATATTTAAGGCTGAGATAGATTCTTGATCAGTTGGGGAATTAATAGCTATGGGGAAAGGCTAAGAAGGAATGTCGGGTCATCCATGATGTTACTGAAGGCTGAGCTGGTTTGAGGGGATGAATGGCATACTCCTGTTCCTATTTCTTATGGTCTAATTGTATTATGTTGCTGCAAAAACTCTTGTGGTAAAAATTAAAATCAACAAATTATGTTAGACATAAATTTTAGCTTGATAATGTGTGTTGGGACGGGAGTAAGTAGTTTGTTACTAGTTGCACAACGTTTTTCAAAGTCAAGGCACGTGTTCACTAAATGGCAATTTATTTGTAGTCTAATCTGAGTGAAAATTCGTACTTCATAAAATGTAAAACAACCTGCATAGAAAATACTGAATATGGAAGAGATTCCAAGAAAAATACTTGTGAAGTATGGATCACGCTTTCACCAAACGTTTGAAGATGAGTTATTTGGATTACCTACTTTTAGTACTTTGGATAAGTGGGGAAAGCAACTCTGGTCTTAGACTAAATGGTATTAGTTTAATTTTATATTGTCAGATACAAGAAATATTCTGTTTCTGCTGATTTACAAAATAAAGGACCTTGAAACCTCCAGCCAGTGCTGTTGTTCAGTCTGATGGTACACCATAAAAGATAACAACTTTAATGTATAGCCAGGTTAAAATACTGAAAACCTGAATCAGAAGACATATAACTTGAACGTTAGCCTTAACCTATATTTTGATGTAAACAGTTGTGCTTCTGGTACATTAGAACTATTTAGTTTCTTACCTGCCTACATAACAATATATCATACTACACATATTCTTTGAAAGAAATACAAATAAGATCACATCAGGTATAACAAGCAGAATTACAAAATAAGATTATAAAATATAGGAGCAGAATTAGGCCATTTGGCCCATCAAGCCTGCTCTGCCATTTGATCATGGCTGATGACGGGAAACTAGTCATCAGAACTTCCTTTGCAGTAATTAGACTAGAAATATTGCAAGCAAGCCAATTATAAATTGCTTCATCATTTCTTGTGAACCAAACTAAATTTAGGCTTGTTATTACCTTGTTTGCTGTAATGTTTCTGTTTTACTAAGAGTTTGGTTGGACATTAAAAGTGAAGCGAAAGATTAAACAGCATTTAAAAATATTTTTCTGCATCATTAAAGCATGGCAACTAACTGACCTGTGAAATAATGTGCTGAACAATGCAATTAGTAGTAAAATTTCGCAACTGAGGACTTCGGTACATTTTACCCTCTTAACTTTTGAATTATGTTGTTGAAAGATAATGTTAAGAGTTACTTTAGGCTGAAAAAATACTAGTCAATGAACAGCTCCATTAAGATGTTCAAATCCCTGATATTTTGCCATTTTCCATCCCTTCTCGCTGATAGAGGCACAGTTGCTGTATTTACCCGAGTGCTGTCATAAAATTTGACAAATTATTTACTCTATACTTTGAATGATACCTACCCTCGTGAATGACAACTGCAATTTTGATGTTACAAAATAGGTAATTTGTATTGCTGCTCCAATGATGTGATGTGGAGGTGCTGGTGTTTAACTGGGGTGGATGAAGTCAGAAATCACACAATACCAGGTTATAGTCCAGCACTTTTATTTGAAATCACAAGCTTTCCGAGATCTGCTCCTTCATCAGGTGAAGTGAAGGGAAGTGCATAGGCACAGAATTTATAGGCAGAGAGATAATGGCAAGATAATTCCAGGTAATTAAGAGTGTCAGAAGTTAAGTTCAAGCGATGTTAATGGAAATGCAATATCAGTTGGAGGGATTATGTATTTGGCCTAAGAAGTAATTCTAAGAAAGTCTTTGAGGAGGAGAAGAAGGAAGAAAAGCTATGTTCTCTCAATGGTGATGTCAGATGGTATTTAAAATATAATCAGTAACTTAGGAAACATGCCAATCAATTTCTGAACACCAAGAAATGGTTGGCAGCACTGGATACTCCAAATGCTAATGATCCTGACAACATTCCGGCAATGGTAATGAACATTAGTGCTCCAGAACTTGCCTAGCCAAGCTGTTCCGGTGCAGCTACAACACTGGCATCTCTACTGCAATGTAAAAAGTTGCCCACATGTGTCCTGTACACAAACAAAAAAAGGACAAATCCAATAGCCAATTGGTCTACTCTTGATCATCAGTAAAGTGACAGGTGTCACCAACAGTGCCATGAAGCAGAACCTGCTCAGCAATAACTTGTTTACTGACACCTAGTGTTCCACCAGAGCCACTCAGCTTCTAAAGTCATTACAGCCTTGGTTCAAACATGGACAAAAGAGCTGAATGCCAGAATTGAGAGAGTGACAACCCTTGACATCAAGATCACATTTGACCAAGTGTGGCATCAAGGAACCCTAGTAAAACTGGAATCAACGAGTATCGGTCTTTGTTTGTTAGAGTCATACCTGGCACATAGGAAGACAGTCGTGGTTGCTGGAGGTCAGTCATCTCAGTTTGAAGTTATCTCTGCGCGAGTTCCCCTGAGTAGTATCCTGGTCCCAATCATCCTCAGCTGCTTCATCAATAACCCTTCTTCCATCATAAAGTCAGAAGCGGGAGTGTTCACTGATAACTTCACAATGTTAAACACCATTCATGACTTCTCAGATACTGAAGCAGTCAGTATCCAAATACAGCTAGAGCTGGACAGTAACCAGGTTTGAGCTGAAATGAGGCAAGTTAACATTTGCACTACACAAATACTAAACAATGATTCTCTTGAATAAGAGACAATCGAATCACTGCCTCTTGACTTTCAATGGTGTTACCATCACTGAATTACCCCACTATTAATTTTTTGGGAGTTACCTTCAACCAGAAACTAATATCGACACAGTGGCTACAAGAGACGGTGAGAGGCTAGGAATGCTGCAGTGAGTAACTCACCTACTGACTCCCGAAAGTTTGTCCACCTTTCACAAGGCACAAATTGGAAGTGTGATGGCTTATTCTCCATTTGAGTGCAGCTTCACCAACACTCAAGACATTTGACATCATACAAGACAAAGTAGCAGGTTTGATTGGCACCACATTGACAAAAAGTCATTCCTCCACCACTGACACTCTGTAGTAGCAGCAGTGTGTATTATCTGAATGCACTGCAGAAATTCACCAAATATCCTTAGCCCCTTCCAAACCATTACCATTGAATAAATATATAGGAGCAACATCACCTGCAAGTTTTACCTCCACTCACTCATCATCCTGACTTGGAAATATATCATTATCTCTTCACCGTTGAGTCAAAATCCTGGAATTCCTTTCCTAATGCTATTATGGGTCTACCCATAACACGTGGACTGCAGCAGTTCAAGAATGCAGCTCAACTCCACATTCTCAATGATAACTAGAAATGTGCAATATACTCTAGCCCAGTGAGCAACATCCAGGTCCTACAAGTTAATTGAAGTAAAAATCCAACAAACAGCAAGGAGGTTGGTAATCTACATTAATATTGGTTGAGGAATAAATATTGGGGATGACGCCTCTTCTTCAAACTATTGTCATAGAATATTTCACATTCACCTAAGTGGGCAAGCTGTTTGCTTAGCACTAAAATAAAATAATGAATTCTCCAAGGATACACATCCCATTGAAAAGGCAGGCAGAGAGAGCCAGGGTTACTTTGTTGGTAGGAAATGAAATTAATCATTAGCAAGAAAAGATATAGGTTTGGAAGGTACAGAATCTGTGTGGGTAGAAATGAGGAACTGCAAAGGAAAAAGACCGCAGCAGGAATTATGTAGTCAGGATGTGGGGCAGAAAATAAATCAAAGTAGCAAAAGCATGTAAAAAAGACACTATTACATTGATCATGGGACACTTCAGTGTGCAGGTGGATTTGGAAAACCCAGATTGGTTGCAGATCCCAAGGAAATTTGTGGAATGTCTTAAGATTTTTTTTTGGATCAGTCTGGAGGAAACAGGAAATTCTGGATTTGATGTGTAATGAGGCAGGCTTGATTAGGGAGCTTAAGGTGGATGAGCCACATGGGAGCAGTGATCATAAAATGACAGAATTCACCCCAGAGTTTGAGGGGGAGAACCTGGAATCAGATGTAACGGCATTACAGTTGAGTAAAGGTAATTGCAAAGACATGTGTGGAGTTGGCCAGAGTTGATTGGAAAGGGAGCCTTGCAGGGAAGTTGGTGGTGTAGTAACAGCAGGAATTTCTTGGGGGTAATTCAGGAGGCACAGTAGAAATTCATCCCAAGAAAGAAGAAAAGTATTAAGGGGGGAATAAGATGACCATGGCTGATGAGGGGAGTCAGGGACAGCATGTGAGCAAAAGAAAAATGTGGTGAAGGTTAATGGGAAGCCAGAGAATTAGGAAGCCTTTAAAAACTAACAGTCGGGGAGAAGATTAGATATAAGGGTAGGTCAGCTAGTAATATAAACAAGTTTGAAAGACTTTTTAGATATATAAAAGGCAACAGAGAGGTAAGAGTAGACATTGGATTGCTGGAAAATTAGGCTGAAGAATTAGTAATGGGGACTAAGAAATGGTGGAGGAACTGAATAGGTACTTTGCATCAGTCTTCACAGTGAAAGACATCAGTAACATACCAGAACTTCAAGAGTGAAGGGGCAGAAATGAGTGTCGTGATCATCATAAAAGAGAAGGTGCCGGAGAAGCTGAAGGGCCTAAAAGCAAATAAATCACCTGGACTGGATGATCTACACCCCAAGGTTCTCAAGAAGATAGCTGAATAGATATGGAGGCATTAGTGGTAATATTTAAGGAATCACTGGAGACATAGAGGGTCCTAGAAGACTGGAAAATGGATAACCTGACACCCTTGTTTAAGGGAGGGAGGCAGAAGATAAGTTATTGTCCAATTGTGAAGATTTTCAAGCTTTTTATTAAAGATGAGATTGCAGACTACTTGGAAGTGCATTGTAAAATAGGGCTGAGTCAGCTTCGTCAAGGAGAGGTCATGCTTGTCAAATGTGTCAAAATTCTTTGAGGAGGTAGTGGGCAAGTTAAACAAGGAGAGCCAGTGGCATGATCTGTTTGAAATCCTTTGGTGAGGTGCTGCACAGGAGTTTGCTAATTACGTTGACCTCTTTGGTGTTATGGGCAAGGTACTGGCATGGATATAAGATTCGAAAAATGTGATGCTAGAAAAGCCTAGCCAGTCAGGCAGCATCCAAGAGCTGGAGAATCAACGTTTCGAGCATAAAGATTTCCTGATGAAGGGCTATATGCTCGAAACGTCAATTCTCCTGCTCCTCGGAGCAGGATAACTGGCAGTTATCACTTTCTCTATGGATATAAGATTGGCTGACTGGAAGAAGACAGTGGGGATATAGGGGTGTTTTTCAGGATGGCAGTGAGTGACAATGGAGTTCCGTATGGTCAGTGTTGGGACCACGATTCATGTTATACTTTAATGACCTCGACAAAGAAACTGAGGCCATTGTTGTTAATTTACAGATGCCACAAAAATAGATGGTGGAAGTGGGGAAAAATGAAATGGATAGGCCAGGAGAATAGGCAAAGAAGTGGTAAATGGAATACAATGGGGGAAAGTGCACTTTGAGAGGAAGAATTGAGGTGTAGACTATTTTCTAAATGGAGAGAAGCTTCAGAAATCTGTAGCACAGAGGGACTTGAGTCCTCCTTCAGGATTCTCGTAAGGTTGACAAGCAGGTTGTGTTGGCTCTTCGGAAGGTAAATGCAATGTTAGTACTAGTTTTCAGAGGGCTAGAATGGAAGGCCAGAAATGTACTACTGAGGCTGTATATGACTGGTCAGTCAGCATGTGGAATATAGTGAGCAATTTGGGGCCCTTTATCTAAGGACGGATATGCTGGTGAGTGAATCCAGAGAAAGTTTCCAAGAGGTGATCCTGGGGTGAAAGGCTTGTCATATGAGGACAGGTCAAGGACTCTGGGTCTGTACTTGATTGTGTTTAGAAGGATGAGGGGGATCCGATTGAAATTCGATTCGTGGGCAGCACGGTGGCAAGTGGGCGGCACGGTGGCACAGTGGTTAGCACTGCTGCCTCACAGCGCCAGAGACCCGGGTTCAATTCCCGCCTCAGGCGACTGTCTGTGTGGAGTTTGCACGTTCTCCCCGTGTCTGCGTGGGTTTCCTCCGGTTTCCTCCCACAGTCCAAAGATGTGCAGGTCAGGTGAATTGGCCATGCTAAAATTGCCCGTAGTGTTAGGTAAGGGGTAAATGTAGGGGTATGGGTGGGTTTCGCTTCGGCGGGCCGGTGTGGACTTGTTGGGCCGAAGGGCCTGTTTCCATACTGTAATGTAATGTAATGTAATGAAACTCTCCGAATACAGAAAGGCCTGAATAGAGTGGACGTGGAGATGATATTTCCACTATTAGCAGAGACTAGGACCTGTGAGTACAGCCTCAAGGTGAAGGGATGACCCTTTAGAACAGAGATGAGGAATCTCTTCAGCCAGTGGATATTTAATCTGTGGAACTCATTGTCCATGGAAGACTATGGAGGTCAAGTCACTGTATTTAAGACAGAGATATTTAGGTTCTTGATAAGTAAGGGGATAAAAAGTTGTAGGGAGAATGGGGTTACAAAACATATTAGCCATGGTCGAATGGCGGAGCAGTCTCAATGGGCTTAATGTTCTAATTCTGCTCCTGTATTGTATTGTATCTTACAATCTCATGTCTTATATAGGGCAATGAACAAAACTTCTAATGCCCCTCTCAATGCTGGTAGCGCCAGCACCCCACTTAACCAACCTTCTGGGGTGCCATTAAATTATTCTGAATCCCTAAAAGTTGCAAGTACTGTATAGGGTTAAACTGTACAATGGTTTCACAATTAGCCACAAGTATACTGCCATAACTTGAGGTGTTCACACTGATATCTGCTTAATTCTTTCACAAGTTATTATCTTAATTCTCTCTTTCTTGTAAAATTTTAATATATTTCTTCTTCAAACTGTGGTGTAATTAACATGATAAGTTTGTGTGGAAAGTATTTTCCTTATTTCAGACATTTTTATTTTCTCCTTATTAAATTGGAGAGGTTTCAGAAGAGATTTACCAGCATGTTGCTGGGAATGGAAAGAGAGGCTAGGACTTTTTCATTGGAACACAGGAGGTTGAGGTTTATAGAGATTTATAATATCATGAGGAACATAGGTAAGGAGGATAACAAAGGTCTTTTCCACAGATTGGGGGTGTTCAAAACTAATGGGCATATTTTTAAGGTGCAGAGGAAAAGATTTAAAGGTCATGAGGGGCAATGTTTTTTTTACACTGGTTAGTGTGTGGAATGAACTGCCAGATGAAATGATGGATGCAGGTATGGTTACAACATTTCAAAGACATTTGGATAAGTATATGAATAGGAAGAGTTTGGAGAGATCTGGGCCAAAAGCAGGCAGGTGAGACTAGTTTAGTTTGGGAACAAGGTGAGTGTGGACTGGTTGGACTGAAGACCTGTTTCCAAGCCCGTATAGCTCTAAAACTGGATGTCTGTTGCCTTGTAGTATGATAAAATGAATGTGCTTTTCAAAAGCAGCATGCTGTGTCATTGCATGGCAAGATTGGTTGTGCAGGTAATCGTGTAATCCAAGTGAAACGTTGGTGTTAGTTATTCGAGCACTGTGCAGTTCTGTATTCCTATGCTAGTCATGTGATTTTCCCCAGGAAGACATACCAATAACCGAGGGCTTTGATGATAGTCTAATTTCCATCGTAAGAAACATTTTGTAATTATGAAGCAAATGTACTTCAAGTATTCCTATGACAACTTGTCCTAATCATTTAGTTGGGTACAGCTGGGGCTCTTGAAAATAGCAAGCTAATTCACACCAGTGCTGTTGAAACACAAGGTATTTTTTCATTTGCACTAATAAAGTGTGCTACCTAGTATTTTTACAAACTTATTTTAAAGCTAAGCAAGTAAAAAAATTGATTTTATAGAAAGTAGTACACACTTAACAGATATTAAGTGTTATATTTGTAAGTTTTCCACTTTGATCAAAGGTTTTGAAGGAAAGCAAGAATTCAGTTATCTAGTACCTTGCACATCTCAAAGTACTTCATTAATTAATTAGGAGCAAATTACTGTAGATGCTAGAATCTATACTGGAAACAACAAATGCTGGAGGTAACAGCAGTTCAGACAGCATCCATGGAGAGAGCGCAAGCTAACGTTTAGAGTCTAGATGACTCTTCAGCAGAGCTGAAGTATGGAAGGGTCAGCACTTGTGCAACTGTTGGGAGGGATGATGGTAGAGTGCAGGGGGAGAAAAAATGTTGTTAGTTCAGATTAAGTGATCGGAATGTGCGAATGGCAGAAAAACAGTGTGTCTAACTGCTAGACTGGAAAGAGCAGACATTTCAGGCATAAACCCTTCATCAGGAATGTATAACTGGGACCAATGTGGGTGCCTATAGCCACTCTTTTCACTTATCAAAAGTGAGGTGAATTAAAAAGAGAAATTGTTCAGTGAGAGAACACGTTCAGCCAGGTGGAGGAGAGTGGTGGTCGCTGGGGGCTGTCCAGGTCTCTAATCGAGGAAGAAGCTGAGAACTTGCAGACTGTCCTGGTGGTGAATAGAGGTATAGAGGAATTGGACATCCATGGTAAACAAGAGGCAGTTAGGGCCAGGGAACAGGATATTGTCAATATGATGGAGAACATCAAAGAAATCACAAATGTGGGTTGGCAGGGTCTGGACGAGTGGGGAGAGGATGAAGTCAATGTGGAAGGAAATTAGCTCAGTAGGGCAGGATTTTGGGAAGGAGGTTAGAAGTAGGCTGTTCGTGTTTGGGAGACTGAGGTAGGAAGCAATGGGTGTAGGATCTCTGGAGCTAATGAAGTCATAAAATCCCTGCAGTATGGAAAAAGGCCCTTCAGCCCGGAGCTCCCAGAGGAAACCCACACAGTCACAGAGAGAATATGCAAACTCTACACAGTCTCCCGAGGCTGGTATCGAACCTGGGCCCCGGTGAGAGTCCTGGCAGCAATGGTTGATGGCTAATTCATTCTCCTGCCACCTCCCACCCTTCCCCCAGCCCACCCCACCCCCACCACCAAACGACACAAATACTGACCCCTCCACACTTCACTTCAGCTCTGAAAATAGTCACCTGGACTAGAAATGTTAGCTTGCTGTCTTTCCATGGATGCTGTCTGACCTACTGCGATCTCCAGCATTTGTTGTTTTCATGAATTAATTACTTCTGAAGTGTGTTGGTTGTCATTTCTTGGAAAACTTGGTAGTCAATTTGTGCTAATCACAAGTGTCCCATAAGCAGCAATCAAGCGAATGGCAAACTGTCTGTAGATGGTGGTTAAAATGTGGCAGCTGGCCAGGACAAACACCCAAATAGTCATGTGCACACTTCTTGGATAGTAGTACAATGCCATTGTTTGTGCCCATATGAGCAGATGTACAAGGTCCTGGTTTGATATCTGATTTGAAAGATAGCACCTCCAGTAATATAGTATTTCCACAATATTTCACTGATGTAATGAAAATAGAAATGTATTTTTATCAACCTGTCCAGAGTTACTATTACACACACTTATACACTTAATGGTAAGGTCCTGGGGAGTGTTGCTGAACAAAGAGACCTTGGAGTGCAGATTCATAGATCCTTGAAAGTGGAGTTGCAGGTAGATAGGATAGTGAAGAAGGTGTTTGGTATGCTTTCCTTTATTGGTCAGAGTATTGAGTGCCAGAGTTGGGAGGTCATGTTGTGACTATACAGGACGTTGGTTAGGCCACTATTGGAATATTGCATGCAATTCTGGTCTCCATCCTGTCGGAAAGATGTTGTGAAACTCAAAAGGGTTCAGAAAAGATTTACAAGGATGTTGCCAGGGTTGGAGAATTTGAGCTATAAGAAGAGGTTTCCCTGGAGCATCGGAGGCTGAGGGATGACCTTATGGAGGTTTATAAAATCATGAGGGGCATGGATAGGATAAATAAACAGTCTTTTCCCTTGGGTCCCAGAGTCCAGAAATAAAGGGCATAGGTTTGGGGTGAGGGGGAAAGATATAAAAGAGACCTAAGGAGCAACTTTTTCATGAAAAGGGTGGTACATTTATGGAATGAGCTGCCAGAGGAAGTGGTGGAGTCTAGTACAATTGCAACATTTAAAAGGCATCTGGATGGGTATATGAACAGGAAGGGTTTGGAGGGATATGTGACCTGGGTGCTGGTAGGTGAGACTAGATTGGGTTGGGATATCTGGTTAGCATGGACAAGTTGGACCAAAGGGTCTGCTTCCTTGCTGTACATCTCTATAATGCTAATACCTCTGAAGCAGGTAGGCCTAGAACCCAGGCCAGGGGTAGGGACATTACTACTATGTCACAAGAGGGCTCTAAAGAAATAGATTCAGCAACGAAAATCTGCCTCTGTGAATGCTAAAATGTTTAGCTTTGTGCAGTGGTAAATTGGGAATTGTTGATTTTTAATCAGTCATTCAGGATGAAAATGGATCCTCTGGTCCAACTCATCCACACTGACCATGCTCCCAAACTAAACTGGTCCCACCTGCTTGCATTTGGCCCACGTCCCTCCAAACCTTTCCTATTCAAACCTTATCCAAGTGTCTTTCAAACATTGTAACTGTACCTTCTTCCACCACTTCATCAGAAAACCACCTGATGAAGGAGCGGCGCTCTGAAAGCCAGTGCTTCCAGTTAAACCTGTTGGACTATAATCTGGTGTTGTGTGATTTTTAACTTTGTACCCCAGTCCAACACTGGTATCTCCCAATCATCTCTTCTTCAAGCTGAGGATGAAGCCAGGTTTTATAGGAATCTTGTACAATAAGATTAGTTAAAATGGGAAATGCAATGTTTTTAGAAATTATGTAATCCAATTACAATGTTAATTGAAAAACAGTTAAGGGAAGAATAAGCTGGTTGTGAAACAATGCAACAAACTGACAATATAGATGAGTTCCCGATGGGATCAGGAGATTCCAACTCTCTTTGCAGGTAGGTGAGAATGTCTCTCTTAAAACAGTAAGGTGCTTCCATTGTTCCTGTCCTGGGAGCGAGATCCTTTGGTGCCTGTCCGCCTGACCTGTCTTTTGTGCGGCTTTGGTATTGCTGTGTTATCAGACTACCCTTGGGGCTTTGGGACAGTTGTGTTGACTAGGTCCAGGAAGCTTATTGTTAGTATGTTTTGGGAAGTATATTCCCTTGTCTGCGAGTGACTATGGTTCTATCTAGTTTCACTTGTCAGCTTGTTTCGTCAATGCTGAGGCATTCTGGGTGTTTCTAGTATAGTTTGTCCAAGTTTGATTTCCTGTGTTCTGTGTGGGCTTACTGTGGGTAGGCAGGGTGGCAGATCTTTTCCCACACTAGGTTATCATCCAACAAGTTTATTTGAAATCACAAGCTTTCAGAGTGCTGCTGTTTCATCAGATGACTTCGTCAGGAGCAGTGTTCAGAAAGCTTGTGATTTCAAACAAACCTGCTGCCCTGTGACTCTGACATTGTACACCCCAGTCCAACACCGGCACCCCCACATCATGGCTACCATTGACACAAAAAAACTCGATGGTCACCCTTCAACCTTCTACACTCCAATGAAAGACATCCTAGTCTATCCAGTCTCTCATTATAACTCAAACCATCCATTCCTGGCAACATCCTGGTAAAAACTTTTCTGAACCCTCCAGTTTAATAATAATCTTCTTGTAACAGGGTGAGAAAGTGAGGACTGCAGATACTGGAGATTAGAGTCGAAGAGTGTGGTGCCGGAAAAGCACAGCTGTTTAAGCAGTATCCGAGGAGCAGGAGCATTGACATTTCAGGCATAAGTCCTTCATCAGGAATGAAGCTTGTGGGCCAAGAGGGCTGAGCAATAAATGGGAAGGGGTGGAGCCAAGGGAAAGGTAACTGGGAATGCAATAGATAGATGAAGGTGGAGGTAAAAGTGATAGGTCAGAGAGGAGGGTGAAGCCAATAAATGGGAAGGAAGATGGACAGGTAGGACCATTCAAGAGGATGGTGCCAAGTTGGAAGGTTGGGATTGGGATAAGGTGGGGGGAGGGGTGATGGGGAAATTGGTGAAATCCATATTAATCCTGTGTGGTTAGAGGGTCCCAAAGTGGAATATGAGGTGTTCTTCCTCCAGACATCAGGTGGTTAGGATTTGGCAATGGAGGTGGCCCAGGATCTGCTTGTCCTTGGTGGAGTGGGAAAGGGAGTTAAAGTGTTTGGCCATGGAGCAGTGGGGTTGATTGGTGCGGGTTTCCCAGAGATGTTCTCTGAAACAATTCACAAGTTGACGTCCTGTCACCCCAATGTAGTGGCGACCACATTAGGTGCAACAGACACAGTAGATGATGTGTGTGGAAGTACAGGTAAATTTCTGCTGGATGTTGAAGGATCATTTGGGGCCTTGGGTGGAGGCGAGGGTGCAGGTGTGGGCACAGGTTTCACACTTATTGCGATGGCAGACAAAGGTGCTGGGAGGGGAGGGTGGCTGAAATATCGATTCTCCTGGTCCTCGGATGCTGCCTGACCAGCTGTGCTTTTCCAGCACCACACTCTTTAACTTATAACAGGGTGACCAGAACTGGGCACAATATTCTAGAAGAAGCCTCACAAATGACCTGTACAACCTCAATATGACATCCCAACTCCTATACTCAAAGGTCTGAGTAATGAAAGCAATCATGCTAAATGCCTTCTTAACCACCCTGTCTACTTGTACACACATTTCAAAGGTGTTCTGGTGTGCACAGTAAATGTCTTATTCTGTAAATTTCTTATTCTGTAAATTATTCTTTCCTTATAGAATACCCACCCAGAAGGTCTTGTGTCCATACTTAAAAAAAGAAATTCGGACAAAGAAATCACAAGGGTGCAACAGAAGCAGTCAAAGAGGAGAGTAAGATTTCAGGAACCCCAAGACACACTAGAGCAAGGTAAGGTAGCATTCTATGGTGCTTTGTTTGCATGTATCTAAATTAACATTCTGAATGGGTTGCAAGGCCTCAAATTTTGGTCAGTTGAGTGTAAACTTAATTAGGAGAAAGTGAAGACTGCAGATGCAGGAGAGTCAGTGGTGCTGGAAAAGCACAACAGGTCAATGCTGTGTTTTTCCAGTGCCCCACTTTTCATCTCGAAATCAATTGTGCTAGATCATAAATCTAATTGTGTTAACTATGACAGTATTTAGAGATTACAGGAGTGGTATGAAAACTAAAAGTCAAAAAGTATACCTGTCTAATTAGTAGAATTTCAAATGATATTTTGGTTGGTGTAATAATGAAGTACTAGTACAGAATTGCTAAGCAAGTATTAGTGAATGAATCAACCTTTTCTTTTCCCCGAATATGTAAACACAGCTGTTCTTCATGCGGAGAAGCTGGAGTAGGGCTAGGGTGGACAAAGTTAAAAATCACACAACACCAGGTTATAGTCCAACAGGTTTATTTTGAAGTACTAGCTTTTAGAGCACTGCTCCTTCATCAGATAGCTGTGTACCGAGATTATAAGACACAGAATTTATAGCAAAAAATTATTGTCATGCAACTGAAATGATATATTGAATAAACCTTAGATTGTTGTTAAGTTTTTCATCTTTTAGAATGGGTTGCAGGTTTCGGATCATGAATATGTAAATCCCAGAACTATTTAAGTCACATTCTCGAGATAACTTAAGGTTTTACTTTTAAAAAGTGACAGCTCAGCTCAGACAATGCATTAAAAGGTGTGAGGTTACAGTCTCTGTATTTCAATCTTGAGTCAGACTGGTTCTATTTCCAAAGTAGGGATTTATAAAACATTACATGGATTGACTGCCTGCAGGTTGTGTTTTTTTTGAGTAAAATAGAATGTATCTGCAAATATAATTCTACAAATGCAAGTTCACCCCATAGACCTGTGTGTGCGTGCATGTGAGAGAGAGAGAGAGAGTGTGTGAGTGCACGTGAAAGTGTGTGTGCGTGCATACTTGGTAAAGTGTGCGAGTGTGATGCAGCATAAGCCTGTGTGTGCACACATGGGTGTGTGTGGGGGTTATGTGGGTGTGTATGAGAGAGGGTCTCACCAACATTCTTCTTCCTGACATTTTCCCATGTTTCCAGAAAATGTTTATCACATACCTGTCTGGTATTTTAGAAATGTTTTCATGTCATTCAAATCAAGCATCCTTCAAGAACAATACACAAATTAGCTACGAAGTGTACAATGATAAGTATTAGTTTTCCTACATTTACACTCTTCTTCCCATTTGTTTTTGTAAATTAACTTGTCTTTATGGAATTAGTAGTCTGTGATGTAGCACACAATTAGATATTATGCTTATCGATACTGTCAATTGTACCATATTATAAGTTAGTTTAAATATGCATGCTTTGTTCATCTTGTTCCCATGTCCCTTGTTATTATCCAACTACCAATCAAACCTTGAATGCTGGTGTAATTTCTGTTCGCTAGATAACTGGGAGTGAATTCCATAGTCTTACGACTCCCTGCATATCAAGGCCACTTTTTTTTTCTAAAGGGCTTTTACTGAGATTTTCTTGGGAACTCCCTCAACTTCCCAAATACCTTTCACAGCCTCCAAGATTCCATCCATTCTACTTACAGGGCAACCTCTCTCTAATTGGGGGGTTACCCTAGGATTGGTTTTTTTCACTATATTCGAGTTTTTGAAGACAAATTCACCTGCTGTATGTAGAAATTCTTCTTGCCCATAGTCTTTCATTTCTTGCTTTCAAACTTTGTGTCCATGTTCCATTCTCCTGTTTTATATCCACAACTACTGATGGTGTGAATGTTAGTCCCATATATATGTAATTTAAAATATTTATGACACTTCATAATCTAAATAATGTTGAAGTGTTTCTTCATATTTTGTCATATTTGGCAATGCTAGTGAACCTCCTCTTATAAACAATATTCTCAGTGCAGAGCTCAGCATTTCTAAACCATAAACTTGTACAACTTCGAATGAGATTTTAGTTTATTAGCTGGTTTTTTTTTGCTTTTTATTACACTTAGAATTCCAATAGTCACCATGAAGCCTTGATTTATGGCTTTTATATGAACCTAGAAGGTGAATGGACTGAATCCTCAAAAATGAGGTCATGAATGGTTCTGAAATATTATTGCAGAGATTGATGGTTTGAAATACCAGTCAACAGAGAATGAGCAGTGTCTTTCGAAATATTTGCAAATTCAATTTTTCTGTTTGTCTCAAATTAGTGGACTGAGTTCAGCTATTGAGCTTCATTGTGATCACACTTCAACACACTGATTTAGATTTTTATTATTTTCCCTTAGATGAAGTAAATGGAGATTCCTGCCTCCTTTTAGTTCTATTGTGCATTGTCACAGTACTTCTGAGTGTCGGAGGAACAGCACTTTATTGCACATTTGGTGATCTGGAGTCCAGTGTATGCAGAGACTTCACAACACAAATGAACTTCTATTATGCTCAGTTCCAACAAGGTGTTGAGAAAGTGAAGCTGTTATTTTCCTAAAATGACGTATCTCCTTAAATAGAATTGAAGTAATTACGTAAGTCATGGTTCAGAAGGATTATAGGAAAAACTTGATAATCTTGTATGTGCTGCAATGCAATAACTGCTGTGAAATGCAACAATCACTAGGACATAACACAGCAACGTCACAGCTGGAGTTTTGGCTCTCAACAAATCATGGCTTGACATGGCAAGAAAGGATAAATATGCAACTCCATTGAAGATCTTTGTGAAATGTGGGAACATAGCAGGCTTGCCAGTCACTTCCAGAAAATTAGCTTTTGTGTAATTTATCTTTTAAGGGTGACTGGTGAATAATTCATCATACAGATGTGAATGAACATTTTTGTACATTGCTTTTGTAATAGGTTTTACTGATCAGTTTTAACATCCTTTTCCCTGTTTAAAAATGGTGGTAGTTGTAATCTATATCGTTTTTGTTTTCAAAACTATTTTAATTGTATTCAGGTTACTTTGCTGCCTCAACTCTTTAAATTATTTACAACTTTCCTTTTATGTTTAATTTGGTAGTGATATGGTTTGAAAATTAGTCTGATTTCACGTGTCAACCTCTTCATCTTGTTCCGATGATTTATCTCTGCAGCCCAGTCCAAAAAAATGCAAACACACACGTGAATGTTTTGAAGCAGATTCTTACTGCTAAGGTGAAATTTTCTATTTTCATTTTATAATCAAATGTACATATCTCCTATTTGACAAGGTAAATCACAAAGTAAATGATTACCTCCTAACTGAAAGTGTGAATGAACAAGTAAGTTATGACTTTCTTTCGAAGGCAATGAGAAAGCTTTCTTGTTATTGTTGGAATTTTGGTTTTTTCTTCCTTTTTAAATAATTTTGTAACTACTTTAACAAACTATATGCTGGTGTCCTGCTTTATGATGCATTGGCATTTTTTAACGTGGCAGTTGCATCAGGGTTTGTTGCAAAATATTATGCAGACAAAAGATTTTGGTTAATACCTCTGCTTTTTCCACACAGCAAATTCCCCCATTTGGTCTGAGAGACGGAGTTAGAAAGGGACTTTTAAATACAATCTGATTGTGCCTGGTCAACTCATTTTGAGCAGCATTGACCAGCACTTGTGTTTAGCTTGCCTGCCACTTTACAGATCAGTGGTAGCTTACAATTATTTATAAATTTATCATAGAATCCCTACAGTATGGAAACCGGCCCTTCGGCCCAGCAAGTCCACACCAATCCTCCAAAGAGTATCTCACCCAAACCCTGTTACTCTATATTTACCCCTGACACTCTATATTTACCCCTGACTAATATATCTAACCTAACCATCCCTGAACATTATGGGCAATTTAGCATGGCCAATTCACCTAGCCTGTACGTCTTTGGATTATGGGAGGAAACCGGAGCACCCGAAGGAAACCCACGCAGACATGGTGAGAATGTGCAAACTTCACACAGATAGTCACCCAAGACTGGAATCGAACCTGGGTCCCTGGTGCTGCGAGGCAGCAGTGCTAACCACTGAGCCACCGTGTCACCCTGTTATGCTGAACATTCATGAGCTTGTTACTTAGAAAGCTGTCTTTCAATTTGGCATATTTTGTAACATTGATAGTTCTGTTCAAGTAGAAATCTTATTATTTTGCTGTTCACTAAGTACTCAAACTGAGATGGTTGAAAGGTGCAAGTCTGATCTATTATCAGGCTTCCACCCTTGCCAGCATTGTCTGCATATTGTGTTCCAAGATTACATTGCTTAGTTTATCTCAAATTGCGAAGGACTGATCATCTGGTATAATATTGGGAGGATACATGTTTCAGGAGTTGGTGATTTATTACTAGTGCAGGAACATGCTGTGTGCACTGAAAGAATTAACAATTTGAAGTTTGATTTCCTGTGCAAGACAAACATGCAGAGTCTTGCAAAATACGTGTGCTGACTCTTCTCAGATGTATATTCTCAACTTTGATTTTGAAGTATGAAGTTATTAATTCAAGCCCATAAATTAATATTTTCAAAAACTACAATGCTTCAGAGCATTAAAAAAGATACATTTAAAAAAAGGATAATTACCTTACCACCCCCATGTCCTTATACAGCATTTCTAAGCTTTGCTTCTATAACCTGTCTCCATTCATTGGATCTACATTGTGTATAATTCTTATTATTAATCAAAATAAGTGCTACAATTGCACAGGTTTCTCAGCATCTGAGAAAGAGACAAGTTAATTTTAAGGTCCAGAGACTTGCTTTGTGATCGTTTGCTGAACTTTTAACTTCAAGCTTTGGTTTTGTTGTTCGTGGTGGCATTAATTGTGTTTAACAAGGCTGTATGTACATAGGAGTGAACGATAACTAAACTTTTTTCATATGATGGTTCTGTATTAAATATTATTCTGGCACATTGGATATGGTGATTTGCCAGTAAATTTATTCCTCGACTTGAATGATGTTATCAATTAAATTTTTCAGTAAAAGGGCCTTAAATTTTAACATAGTAACTTAACATATCTATGAAGTTGCCAGCTTTTAACCTGAACTGTATCATGGCGCATGATTATATGGCAGAAGGCAGAATATATTAATCATGTGTTACTGGCTGGATCAGTGCACTGTTCTAAAAAGGTAATATTGGGAAATTTAATTTATTTAATGTAAAATATGCTGTATGTAGAGCAAATCATGAGATTTATTTTCCTTCTGTTTTGTAAATTCAAATAACTGGCATGTTGACATTTAGAAATCTGTAAGATTGAGCTTTGTAATATTAGAGGTGGTTAACCTCTGAATTTGAGTGCTTAATGTACGATTTATTAAATTAATTTTGCCCCACTTATTGCATTCTTCACCAGAAATATTTTTAACACGTTCATCTTAATGTTATTAAGTCTAGTAATTTTATTAGTTTGAAATGTAAAACCTATACAAAGAATTGTGATTTGAAGATGGAATTATCTGTTGTAAAGTGAATCATGTAACTTGCATCACTGGTCATCTATTTTGAGATTGAAACTTGTGATTTACACTGATGTTAAATAGAAAATCAGGAGTTTAACCAGCATTTTTGTTTTTCTCTTCAAAGTAATTATTTTTAACTGTTTAAAAGTCACTTGAACTGTTTTCAATTGCATTATTTTAAAACATGGCTTTCTTGGATGGAGTGAGTTATGAGTTTCCATAAACTGGCAGCAGATATTGATCATCACCACTGGTAAATTCCTGTAAATGACTCACCATCCATACTTGGAAATGTGTTGCCATTTCTTCACTGTCACTGAGTCAAACTTGTGGAACTTGCTGCTTAACAACACTGCAGTCTAAGGCTGCAGCTCAGCAGATGATGGGTGATAACCAAAGTCCACGTCTTGAATGACTTTCTTTAAAAACCAAGTTTTTCAGTTGTGAATTGACAGCCAATTGAAATGTAACCTGTTCATATATTGTGAAGTCCCAGTCTTCCCAATTGACTGAATCTAACACATAGCATCTCCTGACAAGGTAGAAAGGAAAGATTGTTGATAGTAACTCAGGTGCCTGTGACCTGAAACAGTGATGATAGAATGTTGTTTCTTTGGACTAAGCATTGGTGATAGGGTAACTGGCTGGCACAAGTTCTTAGTTAGTCATGGAATAGATATAACTTCTGTCTTAATAGAAATAACTCCAGACACAGGAGGGAAGACAAAAAGAAGTGGTAAAAGGAAAATTCTTAAGTGCAAGGGAAGCAGCACTAATGGCAACTATGAAGTCAGCAAGGAAAATATGCAGTGTGAAGGATTCAATCAAAGCTGGAATCTGAAAAAATTAATCTTGCCTGTAGGTTTATAGATGGACCTGGGAAGGTGAATTCTTGCCATCTAGCATTGTAAAGAATGTAGACTACAGGGAATGGGCTTGTGAATTCTAACTATAGTCATAAACTGTGGAAACTATGTAAGCTAATCAAAAAAAGTATTCCTGCTTATGTTACGGTCAAGAGTGTAGTTGTGCAAAATCAATTTAAATTCCATTATGTTATGACAAATGTGTTTTTAAACATTTCCAGTTATTAAGATGACCAGTTAAGTACTCTTTCAGGAATTAAAATGCAAGATCTCTCAACCAAGTTTCTTAACAATTGTTGGTTTATACTCAAAGCAAAACCTTCAATATTGGTGCAATAGCTAGTTTACACAGGCAGTTGGTAATAAGAATATAAGTTTTGAGACACTCAAATACACAATCTTCATTAAAAGAGGGGAAAAAAAGACTAAACCTACTATTTTGAAAGAAACACACTGGCCAATGGGCTATTCTTGAAGGCAAAAAGGCAAAGCATTGAATCTTCAAGAGTCTGTTGCTGAGATGTTATGGGACATATGGTCAAGTCACTAATTACACAGTTGTCTTAGTCTTGCTGAGACTAAGACAATCAGGAAATACAATTTTGATATTCTTCAAACACTAACACATAGGTTACACCCTGAACATAGGTATAGACTTTTTGGCCCACCATATTGGTGCTAACAATGATGCCATTCTAATATAATCACATGTGTAGGGTCTGAGAGAGATCAGGTAGGCTTCCCTCTAACTCGACTGGAACTTGCAAGTTGTCCTCCAAACCAGATAAAATAAGAACCTCCTTCAAGTCACTGTTCAAAACCTGAAGATGAGAAATTAATGATTTTAACAGTATATAATTAATCTACTTGGACTCATGTCAGGGATTCTTTCTTCACTAAGTTTACTATCCAAGTGGTTACAGATGTTTTGCTTCAGTAGCAATATACTATCCAGAACAGCATGTTGCAAAAAACTTCTATCTCCAATAAACCAGGATAATTTCAAAGGATTATTTTATTAATATTCAATTCATGTGTGTAAATTAAAATAGAACAAGTGTTTACCACGTCTCAAGTAAACGAAGTGTACTTTCAGTAGTGATTGAGGCAGATTTTGGTGTACCTATTGCATCTTTTCTATAGTTTAAGTTTACTCTGCTAAACAATTCTTGTGACTTCTAACCCTCTACTTTTGTCTGTGTCCATCCACAATTAACTTAAATTATTAATGCAATCTGTAAATCTAAATTGCCTTGAAGGATGAGTGTTAATGACTTGAAGCTTTACCAGCCTTTTATTCAAATGAAATGTCTTTAATTATGCAAAAAAGCCTTTTCTCCTGATGTTATTTTTCCC
The DNA here is from genome assembly GCF_037043375.1 of Chiloscyllium plagiosum. Lineage (NCBI taxonomy): Eukaryota > Metazoa > Chordata > Chondrichthyes > Orectolobiformes > Hemiscylliidae > Chiloscyllium > Chiloscyllium plagiosum. The sequence continues at coordinate 19,451,848 of NW_028270148.1, forward strand.
CTAAAAGGTACAGTGGGAAAGAATGTTAGAAACAAAAAATATTTTTGATAGGAATGAAGTTAAGCTAAATTGTTTTACAATGAGTAGACAACAATATTGTACTCAGATGGGACTTCCCACACTTAAGCAACAAAATAAGATTACAGGTTTGATCATTGATCCACATCAATCCACAGTATATGAAAGATAGATTTTGTATTCCAAACAAACATGATCATTGCACTCTTGGGCATCTATAAAACTGTAAAAAAAAAAGTTTTTGTACATGTTTGACAAAAGCTAAATTACTTCATTTCCCCTCAAACTCTTAATCAGATTTTTCTAATGGCATCATACTAACAATCAATTGTTCTCTCAAAACTGAGAAAGTATCTGTTACAGATACTTAAATTTTGAAGCAATAGTGTCATATCAAAATCATGATGGTTCATTTGATCCTGATAAATTTGCTGCACTGATTCAGTGCATTTTGGTGCATGTGACAAATAGTAGGAATTCTTGCATTTGGACAGAAATGTTTGGTGCCTATGCTGCTAAAAAGTCCCTGCTGTACTCTTCCAGCACCACTAATCCAGAATCTGGTTTCCAGCATCTGCAGTCATTGTTTTTACCTTGCTAAAAAGTACAACCTATCACATTTCCTGAATGAGAATAGGCCCTATTCTTGTATCAGTAGAAGTACTAGATATTTTTCTTTGCATTTTGTGTAATGATCACGTAACATCAGTTGGTCACAAGCCTCACTCTAATAAGAATTGGTGTGAAAAAGTTGGAATTTCCTTGTTTTCCAACAGTGAAACAATACCGAAATGGTACCTTCGAGAGAAAACAGTTAATGTTTATAGTCATGTTGACATTTCATTAGAAGCAACTGGGACTTGCTGAGTTTCTTCAGCAATTTCCATTTGTTTGTTTCAGATACTCCATCTGAATTTCCTAATCATGCTTTAACTTTTTTTGCATTCCTGCTCACCAGTATGTAAACATTTTGCATTTTATATCACTTGTAATTTTAGTTATGTTGGTCATAGAGTCAGATGTATAGCACAGAAACCGACCCAGATATCCTAAATTAATCTAGTCCTAGTTGCCATTTCCTTCTAAATCCTTTTTATTATATCTATTCAGATGCCTTTTAAATGTTGTAATCATACCTTTGGCAGCTCATTCTATACACTCACTACCCTTTGTGTGAAAAAGTTGCCCTTAAGGTCCCTTTTAAATCCTTCCCCGCTCAACCTAAACCTATGCCCTCCAGTTTTAGACACCCCCCACACCCATCCCACCCCAGTGAAAAGACCTTATCTACTTACCCTATCCATGCTCCTTATGATTACATAAACCTCTAAAGGTTACCACTCAGCCTCCAAAGCTCCATGGAAAACAGCCCCAGTCTACTCAGCCTCTCCTTACAGCTCAAACCCTCCAACCATGACAACATCCTTGTCAATCATCTGAACGCTTTCAAGTTTCACAACACCCTTCTTATAGAAGGGAGACCAGAATTGCACATGCTACTTTGTGTGCAATATCCTAACCAATATCCTGTCCAGCTGCAACATGACCTCCCAACTCTTAGCATACTAAACACCTTCACTATCCTATCTACCTGTGATTCCACTTTCAAGGTACTATGAACCTGCACCCCAATGTCTTTGTTCAGTAATCCTCCCCAGGATCTTGCCATTAAGTGCATAAGGCTTGCCCAGATTTGCCTTTCCAAAATGCAGCACCTCACATTTATCAAAATCAAAGTCCACCTGCCCATCCTCAGCTCATTGGCTCATCTGATCAAGATCCTTAAGTGTATTTGTATAGTGTAGGTTGCACAGGCATCAGCTATCCCATTATAAAATAAATTACTGCATAAATGAGTTTTGGGTCTAACGGGCAGGAAGGGTGGAGCCTCAGCTCAATAGGAGCCTCAAGTTAGAGGAAACAACTGATTCAATGATAAAATCTTTGTTTAATATTAAAACTTGCAAACAATAAGTCAATTGTATTTTTGTAATCTGAGGTAACCTTCTTCACTTGCCCTGATTTTAGTGTTATAAAACATCAGAGTGGGAGTAAAGCCATTTGGCCCATTGAGTCCACTCTGCCATTTCATCACAGCTGATGGGCATTTCAACTCCACTTACCCACACTCTCCCCATTGCCCTTAATTCCTTGCAAGATCAAGTATTTATCAAATCTCTGCCTTGAAGATGATTAACATCCCAGCCTCCACTGCACTCCATGGCAACGAATTCCACAGGCCCACCATTCTCTGGCAGAAGAAATGTCTCCTCGTTTCCATTATAAATTGACCCCCCCCCCTCTCTAATTCCAAGACTGTGCCCACAAGTCCTAGTCTCCCCACCTAATGGAAACAAATTCTCAGCATCCACCCTTTCTAAGCTATGCATCATCTTCTGTTTCTATTAGATCTCCCCTCAACCTTCTAAACCCTATGAATACAATCCCAGGATCCTCAGCCATTGTATGTTAGGCCTACCATTCCAAGATCATCTATGTGAATCTCTGCTGGACATGCTCTAGTGCCAGTGTCCTTCCTGAGGTGTGGGGCCCAAAATTGGACAGTATTCTAAGTGGAGCCTAACTAGAGCTTTATAAAGTCTCAGAAGCACATCACTGTTTTTACATTCGAACCCTTGAGATAAATGACATTACATTTGCTTGCTTAACCACGGACCCAACCTGCAAGTTAACCTTTAGAGAATCCTGGACTATCACTCTCAGATCCCTTTGTACTTTGTACTCTCAGTTTAGAAAATAGCCTGTGCCTGTATTTTTTCTTCCCCAAAGTGCAAGACCTTGTATTTGCTCATGTTGAATTTCATCAGCCATTTCCTGTACCTCACTCAAACTGTAAATCTTTCTGCAGCTCCCCACCACCTCAGTACCATCTGCCTGTCCACCTAACTTCGTATCATCAGTCTCTTCATCCAGATAATTTATATATAAAAGTAAACAAATGCAGCCCCAATACTGAACCCTACAGGACACCACTTGTCACCAGCTGCCATTCTGAAAAAGAATTTTTTATCCTAACTCTCTGCCTTCTATCAGACAGCCAATCCTCAATTTATATCAGTAGCTCACCTCAAACACCATGGGCCCTCACCTTACTCAGCAGCCTCCCATGAGGCACATAATCAAAGCTGAAACTTTATTGCTGGAACAGCACAGCAGGTCAGGCACATAATCAAAGGCCTTTTGGAAGTCTAGATAGATAACATCCACTAGGTTTCCCTGGTCTCACCTATTTGTTACCTCTTCAAAGAATTCTAACAGGTTTGTCAGGCCTCACACTATCCAGGACAAACACCTGCTCGATTGGCACCATTTTCAAAGATTAACTCTCCTTCACAGATGGTCAGTAGCAGAATGGGTACTATCTGCAATACACACTGTAGAAATTCACCAAGGTTACTTAGAAGTGCCTTCCAAACACACGAACACTAATATCTGGAAGGGCAAGGACAGCAGATACATGGGGCTACCACCAGCTATAAGTGGAAACCATTGTTGACTGTAAAAGAAAATCTGGTTCATTAATATTGTCACAAAGCTAGTCCTTTTTCCTAAAAGCTCAAGGATACGCTGTCCTTTATTTTTGTTGGAGGGGTAATAAACCAGGCCAGGCTCCAATCAGACTGGTTTGGTACAGAGATGAAAAGGATTTTGAGAGGCCTTTTGTTTGAGACTTCAGGCCAAAATGGTCATGGTTTAGAAGTGACCTGTAGAATGAAAGGGGAGTGGTCAGCTCTCTAGCTGAGCAGTTTAATTCAGTCCAAAACTGGTTGAGAGTTTGACAATGAGCTGTGAGGAAACTCTTCTGCCCTTCTAACTTCAACCTGTTCTGTGTTTTAAAGGGGGTTTGATTATTGGGACTGTTGTGCATATTTGGAACAGCATAATTAAGTCTAATTTGGATAGACAGTTCTGTAGGGGTTTTTTATTCTGTTAGTGTTTCATTGTGTAATTTTGTGAATAAATTTTGTCTTTTAAATCTGGTAGTCAACCTCACTAACTTAGAGTAATTTTCACTGTACACTTACCAAAACAAATTGCAAAGGTATGGTCTGCTGAACAATGTTTTGGGTGGTCTGGCCTAGTCCACAACAATATCTTTCAGGGAAAGAAAACTGACCAGCAAGGCCAAATTTGTACATTTTGTGACCCCATTGTACATAGTTACAATTTCAAGCTTTATATCCCTCCTTAACAACCTAACATTGTGACAAGCAAAAGAATCAATTGGCAAACCAGCTACAGCCATAGGCCAGAGTTTGCTGCCATTGCTTTGAAAACATTTGCTAAATGTGAAGGAATTTGAAAGTAATGAGTGTTAGTACTTAGGTTCTGTCATCACAAATACTGCCGAAATATACAGCCAACTTGAGATCAACAGTTTGAGGCATTCATTGCTGAAGAATGCAATGCTTTGATGAGTCTGTTTTGGACTGTGTTCAGTTCTCGTCAGTACAGCAGAGGGAAATTGTGAATACCCTGAAACAATATAGTAGGGCCATAAAACTGATGTGACTCCAAGGGATAGCTTAGAAGTGAAACTTAGCTGATGGTAAACTTTGAAGAACCACCTTGAGAAGAAGTGGAATATGCTTAACACTTAAGGATTTTAATGGCTGTCAAATGGTAGAAATTCAGAATTTAACTGCTGGGCAGCTCCATATTCACAATTATCAATAACTAGGATGGTCTGAATGGCTGGCAAACTACTGGAATCATGTGTTAGATAATGAGGGGGCTCATTTTTATGGAAGGATGACAAAAGAAATGAAATACAATCAAATTAAAATCACGATTGATTTCATTAATAGACTCATTTAATCAGGTGGTTTTCATCAGCTTTGGCAATGAAGAGATGTTGAGGGGTTCACAATTCATTTTTCATTTATTTGCAATTAAATAGGATACTGCAAAACAGTGAACATTTTCTGAATCGTACACTAGCACTATTAAACTCCTCTACATAAGTTGACACCTCTGCAAAACTTGCTAATATTTCTGGATGAATGTATAGTAGCAAATATATAATTTGGAACTTGAATCCTTGGTACAATTCAGTAATCATTTTGGAAAATGAACTGATCCTGGTCCTATGAATGAGGCACTGACAACATTTTAGATTGAAGTAGTTGGCAGCAGGAGGACTGAAGTAATTCTGCAATTGATAACATACATTAAAATTTGTCTCCATGAACAGTTAAACTGACCTTGGTAATATGGAGTACCAAAAACTTGGACATGAGTAGAATGAACACTTACGACATCCAAATGAATAAAACCATGAAACAGCTGCAACGAAGTGCATGGTTTTATGTAATAAAATTTCTGAAAAGTTAGAGACGAATTTAGTTATAATACAAATTATTCTTAATCCATGTCAATTATTGAACCCAAGTTTTGCTCTTCAGTCATAACCTCAGTAAGAAAGGTAGACAAATGGGAGAGATATTGATCTTTCAGAATTAATTACTGCTTATGAATTTAAAGGGAGTTACTGTCATTCATATCTGCTCTTGTGAGCTGAACTCTATCCTCAGTAATCAACTTGATTAATATTCACATTATTCAGGTCATGTATCCACCTTTCTGGAAAGGCAAAGGTTTGGAATGAAACAAATACTCACCCCAAATTCTAGAGTTTTAAGTCATGAACATTTACCATACAGTATTTACAAGTTCTTAACGGAAGTGGAGCAAATACAGAGTCTGCTTTCTGCCAGAGTTAATTATTGCAACATGAAGTAAAATTTATATATTTTGTCATCTTAGATGAGATCAGATCTCATTTTGGATGAACGGGTTTCTACACTCTACAACCTGATTTCAATAAAAAATAAAATTTGAATGCTGTTACAAATTTTACATTTATTATGCAACACTGATTATTCTTCATGGGATCACCAATTTTTCCAGATTACCTCAGCTATTTCCAGCTATGTCCATAAATTCCAACCTCAAAAACTACTGACAAACTGTTTAAGTAATTGATCTTTAAAAACAATCCTCACAGTAACAAATTAGCAATGACTATAGCATGCACATGTCAAACTAAGTGGTAACTGAAAATTCAAATTGTTCTACATACATTGTAATAGTCTGCATTATGTTTTTATGCTGCGTATCCATAACTTTAGATACTTATGGGGTCTCAATTACAGTTGGTTCCTATAACAATTATCCACTGCCATAAACTACAAGTTAACAGAAAACAACACCATTCTCATTTACTAAACATAGAAGAAATTGTTCAAATAATAACTTGCTCATTCTGAATTCCAAGTAATGTGTTAAGCAAATTTTCCATTTACTGAGTAGGAATACAACAAATAGTGAATTTTGTACAGGGTTAAACCAAGATGGACGATCTTCAGGTCAGGGGATGCAGGTTGGATAAGTAATAAATCACGGCATTTTATAGAACAATCATATGTTGATCCCATTTTTCATATAATGTATTTCAATGAGTAATAAAAGATGATTAGATGAACACACTGCCCATTTGTTCACGGAAATATTTTTGCGATTGCTGGTTTAGAAGAGTTTCTTTGTATTGTACAGAAAAGTCATCTTTACTGCGACAATGAGAAACTTTCAAGAAAGCAAGTATTGCTATTACAATCCATACTATCCAAGCACACCACAGGCCAAACTGGAATTAAAAATAGGAATCAGATGGTTACCAGTTAATTCTCATCAATTTCTTTAGCAGTCATGTTTAATGAAATTATTAAAGTACAAAGTTCACCTGTGCAGTACCAAAGTGGTCATAGAACAAAGTAGGAACCGCATTCAGATTAAGAGTTTCTTCCTGGGCATCTCTGCAGCTGCAACAATATAAATTGAACATGAACTAGCTGCAGGAGAGAGATAAAAGCATTCAATTCAAAAAAAAAATTCATATTCACAACCTAGTACTGACCTAAACTACAGTTAAGTTCCCACTTTTCTTTTTTGGTCTTTTGTTTGACTTGGGCCAGCTTTTAAATGTAGGACCACAAGATATAGATGCAGTATTAATTCATTTAGCCCACTAAGTCTGCTCCACTGATGTTTCTTAATCCCATTCTCCCCATAACTTTTAACCCCTTACTAATCAAGAACCTATTCCACCCCAGTCTTAAATCCACCTCTATGGCAATATGTTCCATGGATTCACCACTGACTGAAGAAATTCCTCATCAGTTCTAAGGTCTCATTCCTTTACTGAGGCTGTGCCCATGGGTCCCACTCTCTGCAAATAGTGGAAACATCTTAGCCTCCACCATCTATCTAGGTCTCTTCATGTTCTAAGTTTCAATGAGAACCCAATGACAAAGGAGAGCCAGTGGATGTGATCTATTTCAATGAGAACCCCACCTCATCCTTCTAAACTGAGTACAGACCCAGAGTCCTCAAATGCTCCTTATGACAAGCCCTTCATCCCCAAGATCATTCTTGTGAACTTCCTCTGGAGCCTCTCCAAGGCTACCTCATCATTCCTTACACATAGGGCTCAAAACTGCTCATAATATTTTAAATGTACAGATCAGTAGTACTTTCGTTCTTGTATTGAAGCACTCTTGGAATGAATGCTAACATTGCTTTTGGTTTCCGAACTGCCAATGAAATGCACAATCATAAGATAGTTCTGAATTAGGACTCCCAAGTCCCTCTGTAGTATATTTCTGAAGCTGTTCCCCATTTAGAGATTAGTCTACATCTCTAGTCTTCCTATCCAAGTGCATAACCTCTCATTTTCCCACATTGTATTCCATCTGTCACATTCTCGACCATCCATTTCCTTCTGCACCTTGCCCATTTCCTCAACACCGTTCCACCACTTATCTTTGTGACATCTGCAAACTTAGCAACAATGCCCTCAGATTCTTCATTTTATATATTAACAATCTAAATGAACAGTTGTGGTTGCAAGACTGCAGCATAACTCCATCAGTCACCAGCTATCACCCAGAAAAAGATCCCTATATCCCCACTCTGCCTTCTTCCAGTCAGTAATTCATCTATCCATGCAAGTACCTTGCCCATAACACCAAAGAGCTCTGTTTATTTTGCAGCGTCCTGGAGGACCCCTTGTCAAACACTTTCTGATGAGGTAGCCTTGGAAAGGCTCCAGAGGAAGTTCACAAGAATGATCTTGGGGATGAAGGGCTTGTCATAAGGAGCATTTGAGGACTCTGGGTCTGTACTCAGTTTAGAAGGATGAGGTGGGGTTCTCATTGAAATAGATCACATCCACTGGCTCTCCTTTGTCACCTCAAAGAATTGTAACATTTGTCAGACATGATAATTAGGACCAGGAGTGGGGGAAAATGGGTTGGTTGTGCTGAAAGCAACATATCATAATGGTGTTGGTGTGGGTAAAAGTCATGAAAAGTTGTTTTCAGTTTCTAAAATTATTGAACTTGTCACTGCAGCCTTCACAACTTAAGTTCCCCAGGTGGACTGGACTCAAAGCATTAACCGTTTTCTCTCCACAGATAGTGCCAGACCTGCTGAGTTTCTATAGCAATTTCTGTTTGAGAATCTTTGAGTTAACAGCACAATTTTAATTATAAACTATCCCAATTTTTTATTCCCAAAAGTTGACTGTCCTGCTCTAAAGAACAGTGCAATGGGCAAGATGATTTCTTGGATTGGCAGATACACATTTATATTCAAAAATTTAGATTTTGAGGAATTCAAACTACCACATGGGTAGATTCCAGCATCTAAGTACCATTTACTTGTCATGAGTGGGTGTTTAAAAATTCTCAATGAATGGTTACAAGCTGAGTGACATTGCACATCTGAGAAAACATTTCCTACAGATCAGTGTGCCCAATTTTGCCATTCAAAATGCAACCTGTACATGGGAGTGTAAACCTTGTGTTTTAAGTGAACTACTCGCTCAAATCAGAACATTTGGAAAAGGAACTTTAATTGCTTAAGAGCAGGGACAGGAATGGTTGTTGCAGGTTCCAGGATTTAGAGGTTTCCAGTAAGAACAGAGAAGATGCTAAAAGAAGGGGAGGTGTGGCATTGTTGGTCAAGGACAGTATCACAGTTGCAGAAAGGATGTTTGGGGACTCGTCAACTGAGGTAGTATGGGCTGAGGTTAGAAACAGGAAAGGAGAGGTCACCCTGTTGGGAGTTTTCTATAGGCCTCTGAATAGTTCCAGAGATGTAGAGGAAAGGATAGCAAAGATGATTCTCTGTAGGAGTGAGAGAGACAGGGTAGTTGTCATGGGGGACTTCAACTTTCCAAATATTGACTGGGAACACGATAGTACGAGTACTATAGATGGGTCAGTTTTTGTCCAGTGTGCGCAGGAGGGCTTCCTGACACAGTATGTAGACAGGCCAACAAGGGGCGAAGCCACATTAGATTTGGTACTGGGTAATGAGCCCTGCCAGGTGTTAGACTTGGAAGTAGGTGAGCACTTTGGTGATACCAATCACAATTCTTTTATGTTTACTTTAGTGATAGAAAGGGATAGGTGTATACCATTGGGCAAGGCAATTATGATCCAATTAGGCAAGATTCAGGAAGCATAGGATGGGAACGGAAACTGCAGGGGATGGACACATTAGAAATGTGTAGCTTATTCAAGGAAAAGTTCCCGAGTATCCTAGATAAGTATGTACCTGGCAGGCAGGAAGGAAGCTGTAGAGCGCAGGAGCCGTGGTTTACAAAGGAAGTGGAATCTCTGGTCAAAAGGAAGGTGGCGGCTTATGTTAAGGAGATGTGAACGGTCAATTACGTACTTGAGGGTTACAAGGTAGCCAGGAAAAACCTAAAGAGGTCAGAAGAGCCAGGAGGAGACATGAGAAGTTGTTGGCGGATAGGATCAGGGTAAACCCTAAGGCTTTCTATAGGTATTTAAGGAATAAAAGAATGACAAGAGTAAGATTAGGGCCAATCAAGGATAGTAGTGGGAAGTTGTGTGTGGAGTCAGAGGAGATAGGGGAAGCACTAAATGAATATTTTGCGACAGTATTCACCCTAGAAAATGACAATGTTGTCGGGGAAAATACTGAGATACAGGCTACTAGACTAGGTGGGATTGAGGTTCACAAGGAAGAGGTATAAGAAATCCTGCAGAGTGTGAAAATAGATAAGTCCCCTGGGCCAGATGGAATTTATCCTAGGATCCTCTGGGAAGCCAGGGAGGACATTGCCAAGTCTTTGGCATTGATCTTTAAATTGTCATTGTCTACAGGAATAGTGCCAGAAGACTGGAGGATAGCAAATGTGGTGACCAGAACTGTACACAATACTCCAAGTGAGGCCGCACCAGAGTTTTGTACAGCTGTAGCATAACCTCATGGTTCCGAAACTCGATCCCTCTATTAATAAAAGCTAAAACACTATGCCTCCTTAACACCCCTGTCAACCTGGGTGGCAACTTTCAAGGATCTGTGTACTTGTACACCGAGATCTCTCTGCTCACCTACACTACCAAGAATCTTACCATTAGTCCAGTACTTTGCATTCCGATTACTCCGACCAAAGTGAATCACCTCACATTTGACCGCATTAAACTCCGTTTGCTACCCCTCCGCCCAGCTCTGCAGCTTATCTGTCTCTCTAACCTACAACAGCCTTCGTCACTATGTCTAAGAAGGGGAGTAGAGACAACCCTGATAATTATAGACCAGTGAGCCTTACTTCAATTGTTGGTAAAGTGTTGGAAAAGGTTATAAGAGTTAGGATTTATAATCATCTAGAAAAGAATAATCTGATTAGGGATAGTCAGCATGGTTTTGTGAAGGATAGGTCATGCCTCTCAAACCTTATTGAGTTCTTTGAGAAGGTGACCAAACAGGTAGATGAGAGTAAACCGGTTGATGTGGTGTATATGGATTTCAGCAAGGCATTCGATAAGGTTCCCCACAGTAGGCTATTGTAAAAAATGCGGAGGAATGGGATTGCGGGAGACATAGCAGTTTGAAACAGTAATTGGCTTGCTGAAACAAGACAGAGGGTGGTGGTTGATGGGAAATGTTCATCCTGGAATCCAGTTACTAGTGGTGTACCGCAAGGGTCAGTGTTGGGTCCACTGCTGTTCGTCATTTTTATAAACTACCTGGATGAGGGCGTAGAAGGGTGGGTTAGTAAATTTGCAGACGACACTAATGTCGGTGGAGTTGTGGATAGTGACGAAGGCTGTTGTAGGTTAGAGAGACAGATAAGCTGCAGAGCTGGGCGGAGGGGTAGCAAACGGAGTTTAATGCGGTCAAATGTGAGGTGATTCACTTTGGTCGGAGTAATCGGAATGCAAAGTACTGGACTAATGGTAAGATTCTTGGTAGTGTAGGTGAGCAGAGAGATCTCGGTGTACAAGTACACAGATCCTTGAAAGTTGCCACCCAGGTTGACAGGGGTGTTAAGGAGGCATAGTGTTTTAGCTTTTATTAATAGAGGGATCGAGTTTCGGAACCATGAGGTTATGCTACAGCTGTACAAAACTCTGGTGCGGCCTCACTTGGAGTATTGTGTACAGTTCTGGTCACCGCATTATGAGGAGGACATGGAAGCTTTGGAAAGGGTGCAGAGGAGATTTACTAGGATGTTGCCTGGTATGGAGGGAAGGTCTTATGAGGACAGGTTGAGAGACTTCAGGTTGTTTCGTTAGAGAGAAGAAGGTTGAGAGGTGACTTAATAGAGACATATAAGATAAACAGAGGCTTAGATAGGGTGGACAGGGAGAGCCTTTTTCCAAGAATGGTGACGGCAAGCACGAGGGGGCTTAGCTTTAAATTGAGGGGTGATAGATATAGGACAAATGTCAGAGGTAGTTTCTTTACTCAGAGTAGTAAGGGTACAGAATGCTTTGGCTGCAACGGTAGTAGATTCGCCAACTTTTAGTCGTCATTGGACAAGCACATGGACATACATGGAATATTGTAGGTTAGATGGGCTTCAGATTGGTATGACAGGTCGGCGCAACACCAAGGGCCGAAGGACCTGTACTGCGCTGTAATGTTCTATGCTTCTAATTTCTCCAAAATGAGAACAGGGCCAAACTAGAATTCTTCCACAAGAATAAACATTGTCATCTGAAATGTAGTTAGTGGACTGGCTGCATGCATTAAGTATACACTGACTTTTAGTTTGTTGTATTGGCTTTTTTTTTTGTGGATTTGAGTTTGAAGATTTGAATTTAGATATTTTTAAAAATTATATGTAGAACTTTGTTTTTCCCAACAAGACATTTCTTGGAGAAAACACTATTCTTGGTCTTGGTTGCCTGAACACTCTTCAGGGAAAACAACTGTTTTTACAACTGGGTTTTACAACTGTTCTGTTTGAGAAGTGTTTTTCAGGTGTGAATGTGGTTTTAGTCCCAAGTGAATCTCTGCAAAGTTTCACAATGTGAGAGATTTGGATTATTCAGAGGGACAAAAAAAATTTGTGATTTTATATTACAAACCAAGCATCACAAGTTGTACACATTTATACTTGATCTCTCAAGCAGTCGTGAGAATTCAATATCACATTTAGTCTTCAGGTGAAAAGGGGTTAGAAAAAAATAAAAAAATTTGAATTTAATTCCCACTTTAAATACATCATTCATTCTGTCGTTCTGCTTATAAATTCCCATCAATATCCCTCATACCTGATGGTTATGTTACCCTTGTTTGTGACTGAGTTGCACCATATATTAAGGCCATCACTCACTGTGGCACTGGCAACCAGCATCAGCAAAGCAATGGTGCAGCTAAGAAGCATGCTTACAAATTCTGAAAAGAGTGATCTATAAAAGAAATTTAAAAAAAAGAGTCACTAATTAAAAGATGACATACATATCAATTCTTACATAAGATACACAAAGCTTTATGAAATCGTTAAATTATTACACATTGGATAGCTGTAATAAACAGATCTAAATGAAAAAAAAGAGGATTAATGACACTGGATATTGTCTTCATTGATTTCAGTAATGCATTTGATAAGGTCCCACATGGCAGACTAGTAAGAAAAGTAAAAGCCCATGGAATACAGAGGAATGTGACAAGTTGTATTCAACATTCTCTAGGACTCAGTATTGGATTCCTTGTGGTATATATTAACAATTTGGACTTTAATAGGGAAATTTGCAGATGACGAAAATTAGTCAGGTAGTTAATAGTGAAAATGATAGCTGTCAACTCCAGACTGACAACGGTTTGAATTCCATTAGCCACTTTTCCACTCAATCATGAGAAATGGGTGATAATACACTTGCAAAGGTAAAACAAAGGGAATGCACAATAAAAGAGAGGGTAATGAGAGGAGTAGTGAAAGTGGAGTGTATGTTAAGAGGTCCTTGAAGGTAGCAAGACAGGTCAAAAATACAGTGAAGAAAGCAAATGAAATGTTTTCCTTCCTTGGAAAAGATATGGAATAAAAAAGATGGGAGTAATGCTGAAACTGAACAATTCCTTGTCTCCATTACTTCAGTCATTATTTAACCTTCAAGATTTAACTTGTGTTTCCTAATAGTAATCATGGGAATTTTTCAAAATCCTTTCACATGTCGTGTCGGAATGGGTTTCCTCCAGGTGCTCCAGTTTCCTCCAGAGCCCAAACGTGTAGGTTAGGTGAACTGGCCGCGCTAAATTGTCCACTGTCTTCAAGGATGTGTAGGTTAGATACATTAGTCAGGGGAAATGTAGAGCAAAAGGGAAGAAGAATGGCAAGAGTGAGGACTGCAGATGCTGGAAATCAGTCTAGATTAGAGTGGTGCTGGAAAAGTACAGCCAGTCAGGCAGCTTCCAAGGAGAAGGAAAATCAGTCCTGATGAAGGGCTTTTGCCCGAAACGTTGATTTTCCTGCTCAGAGGGTAGAGGAATGGGTCTGGGTGGGTTACTTGGAGGGTTGGTGTGGACTTGTTGGGCCAAATGGCCTGTTTCCACACGGTAGGGATTTTATCATTTTAAGTACTTGTTTTTATTTTTAATCCACAATTTACTTCTGCTAATTAAGTGTCCTGGCAACATTTTAAAGTTTCCTCTTCTGACAAAGAAGTTTCAAATATATAGTCTGACAAATTTGATGATTATCGAACATTTGATAAGTTAATCTTTTCTGGGCTAAAAATAAAATTGGTGTCACTAGCACTCACCGTTATTTCTTTAATCTATAATGCAATATCTCCTTTAATCAATTAGTTTTTAAAGCTCAAATTAACATTAGCTTATAAAACTGCTAATATTAAAGTGCATTTTACTGTTGCTATTATCGATGTATTATCATTGGAAACAAATTCTTTACATTCCCTGTTCTTGCTATTTTCTTCAAAAGAATGGACTGTAAATTGTTTTCCTCATCTGACCCTCACTGGAATTAAATTCCAAGCTAGTGGATTTGTAGGTCTATGGAAGATAGTGGAATTCTTTCTAACCACTATTCACTGCTGAAATTTGACCTGGTTATTCTGACAATCATTTTGGTCTGCCTGTAAACAAGTTACTCGTTTTGACAATTTCTAAAACTTGATTACTACTGACATGAAATCATCTACAAGAGTAGAAGAACTGGGTTATCTTATACTTTCCCCAATGAAAATCCTCAATTAACCTAATTATTCATCTTGACGTCACAGTAACTGCTAAATGTAATAAGCCGTCATTAAAATGTATTCAAATTAAGAGATCATGGCAAAAGTAATGTCATCTGTTGAACAATTCAATGATTTAGCTACAATTCTGACATATCTGCTGTTTGTGGTAATCAGTCTTTGTTCACTTTTGGTTACATGATCAGAAGCAGAAACAATCCTAACAAAAAAAAATGCCTGGCAAGCCCAACCTTGCAGTTCCTTGACACAAAAATAGTTTAAAATAATTATGCCAAAAGTAGGAACACCCTACTCCAGCAAGTAGTTAGAAGCAAGCAAAATGGCTTTGTACTGAACACTGATACAAAAGCAGACAGTGTTCAATTGGATTACACTGAAATTCAGAAACAGACTTGCAGCATAATTGAGCTTTTTCAATATTAATGCTCCAGGTTAACCTCTTCCCAACTCTGATGAATCAGCATATCATTGTGTTATTTTCTTCTTTGTATTTATAACTCACCCTTGAAAGGCATCTGCACTAATCACCCCAACATCTTTAATGTTAGAGTGATCCATATTCTGATGGAAAAAAGGTGTTTTTTTTTCCACAACTGTGTTAATGATGTTTTAGTTGTCATCTTTAAAAGATGACCCTTCAATCTGGTCTTTGATAAATGGGAGTAACATCTGTATGTCTACACTATGAAGCCTTTCTAAATTCCTCCACTGAGTCTTTGATGTTATTTACAACTGCAAGAATGAAGAATGAATGAATGCAAAATAAAACAAAGTGTTTAAAGCTCATCCTCAAAGGCTTTCTTTCTATACATGTTCCAATCTCTATGTCCTTTTACAACTTACTAGTTTACTCAAAAGTCATCATTTAGCAAATTGCCATTCCCTCAAATCTAACTGAATGCTAACCAGAACCAAAAAGTGAGTTCTGATGAAAAGCTGAAGTTCTCTTCCACACATGCTTCCAGCATTTTGTTTTTTCTAAACTGCAAGTAAAAATGTCAGATGATATCCTGATATAACAATGTTTAGTCCACTGAATTAAAGGGCACATAATAAATTACACTATGCATTATTTACGAATAGTCAAGGTAAGCAAATTCAAGTGGGGAAATTAGAATTTATTGACATATGCTACAGTATTCATCAAGCTTAGTTCCCCATTTCCAGTCACAAGTAAGATTTCAAAGTTTTTTTAAATTGCCAAGAAAATTCAAAACAAATTTGAATATTCAGGCACAAGCTTTATCATTCCTATATATATTTCCTCAACAAAACCAAACTTAGCTCAGTCAGAAACACTAACAAATTGCTGGAAAAACTTAAGTCTGACAGCATTGGTGGACAAAATCAGAGTTAATATTTTGGGTCAGGTGACCCTTCCTCAGAACTGCTAGCTCAGTCAGAACTCCCTCTGCCTTGATCATACGAACCATATGAAGAGAGGTTGAGTAGGTTAGGTTTATTTTCATTAGAAAAAAGGAGATTGAGGGGGATCTAATTGAGGTTGAAAAAAATCATGAAGGGTAGAGACAGGGTAGTTAGAGAAGCTTTTTCCCAGGGTGAAGGATTCCATAACGAGAGGTCACACTTTCAAGGTGAGAAGTGGAAGATTTAAGGGGGATACACACGGCAAGTACTTCAGAGGGTGGTGGGCATCTAGAACACGTTGCCAGTGGAGGTGGTAGAGGCTGGCACGGTAGATTCATTTAAGATGCGACTGGACAGATGCACGAGTAGGTGGGGAGCAGAGGGATACGATGCTTAGGAATTGACCGACATGTTTAGACAGTAAGTTTGGATTGGCTCAGGCTTGGAGGGTAAAGGCCTGTTTCCAGCAACTGCAGTTTTGTTTTGTGTTTTTGCCTCCACAGCTCTGTCTCAAGGAATTCCAGAGACAACAAGAAATTCCTCCTTATCCCAGTCTTAAATTGGCACTCCTTAATTCTGAGATTATACCCTCTAGTCCTAGATTCTCCCATGGGGAGAACATCCTCAGCATTTAACCTGTCCTGATCCTTAAGGATCCTTTATGTTTCAATTCGATCACTTCTCGTTCTTCTAAATTCCAGCAGGTACAGTCCCAGCTTGTTTAGTCTTTTCTCATAAGACAATCCCTCCATACCAGGTATCATCCTGGTGAATCTCCTCTGCCTCCAGTGATATATCTTCCCTTAAATAAGGAGACCAAAACTGCTCAATATTGCATATGTGGTCTCACCAGCACCCTGTACAGTTGGAATAACACTTCCTTACTCTCATAACCCAATCCACTTCAATTGTGGGTCTATATTCCATATTAAAAACAACAGCAACTATGTGTCACCATGATGCACTCAAATAAGCATGTAGCCCACAATTTAGCTCTGAAGAGCCAAAGAAACTTATTACATCCAACCAGAAAGCACTAACTTGTATAGGAGGAATGTGCTGAGGCTATTAACTCAACCTGTTCCACCAACTGAGGAGATTATGGCTGATCTGCAATCAAACCATACATTTCCTATACCCTTTTGAACTTTACATGGGTATACTACAGTTTAAAACAGATTCCAACAGTTACAATTTCTGGAAGAGTCCCAAACTTCTATCTAAAGAACTTGTGTAAAGAAATATTTATTAATTACATCCCTGCACACTGGCACTGCTTTTGATGCCATGCACTCTAATCCAGACTTACCAACCAGAGAAAACTCAATTAGACAATAGGTGCAGGAGTAGGCCATTCTGTCCTTCGAGCCTGCACCACCATTCAATATGATCATGGCTGATCATCCTTAATCAATATCCTGTTCCTGCCTTATTTCCATAACCCTTGATTCCACTATCCTTGAGAGCTCTATCCAACTCTTTCTTAAATGAATCCAGAGACTGGGCCTCCACTGCCCTCTGGGGCAGAGCATTCCACACAGCCACCACTCTCTGGGTGAAGGAGGTTCTCCTCATCTCTGTCCTAAATGGTCTACCCCGTATTCTTAAGCTGTGTCCTCTGGTTCGGCACTCACCCATCAGCGGAAACATGTTTCCTGCCTCCAGAGTGTCCAATCCTTTAATAATCTTATATGATAATCTTTAATAATCAGAAATATACACATAGACAAAGAAGAAACCATGATATCATTCGACGTGACAGCACTGTTCACTTCGATTGACAAAACCCTAGCCAGAGAAACAATAGCCAACCTACTGGACATACAGAACAGAAAACAGGACGCTGAACCTATCAACAAAGACGGCATACTTAAACTACTGGACTTGTGCCTCACAACACACTTCACATTCAACAACCAGATATACGAACAAATCAACGGAATACCCATGGGATCACCAATCTCGGGACTCATAGCAGAGGCAGTTATGCAAAGGTTAGAACAAACAGTCCTACCACAAATTCAACCCAAACTCTGGGTCAGATATGTCGATGACACGTTCGTAATCATTAAAAACACGGACATAGAAAAAACACACCGAATCATCAACGCCACACTCACAGGAATCCGATTCATGAGAGAAGAAGAAAAGGATAGCCAACTCCCATTCCTAGACGTGATGGTACAGAGAACACCAAACGGAGAATTCACCACAAGGGTACATAGGAAAGCCACACACACAGACCAAGTCCTAAACTATGAAAGTAACCACCCCAACACACAAATGAAGCTGCATCAGGACACTATTCAAAAGGGCCACAACACACTGCAGTACACCAGAACTGCAAAAAGAAGAAGAGGAACACCTATACAAAGTATTCGTCAAAAACGGATACCCGCGCAACTTCATCAACAGATGCCTAAGACAAAGACCACGGAACGAGGACATACCACAACCAAAAGGACTAGCCACACTACCATACATCAGGAGCATCGCGGAACTGACAGCCAGACTACTGCGACCCCTAGGACTCATAACGGCACACAAACTAACAGCCACGCTCAGACAACAATTCACCAGAACGAAGGACCCGATACCCAACATGAGCAAGACGAATGTAGTGTACAAAATACCATGCAAGGACTGCAGTAATCACTATATAGGACAAACAGGAAGACAGCTAACAATCCGCATACATGAACATCAACTAGCCACGAAACGACATGACCAGCTATCCTTAGTAGCCACACACGCAGACAACAAGCAACATGAATTCGACTGGGACAACACTACTATCATAGGGCAAGCCAGACAGAGAACAGCCAGTGAATTCCTAGAGGCATGACATTCATCCACAAACTCCATCAACAAACACATCGACCTGGACCCAATATACCAACCACTACAGCGGACAGCTGAAACTGACAACCGGAAGTGGCAGGGACAGACCACTATAAACACCGGAGGAAACATCAAAGAAGCACTGCGCAGGAGGCTCCCAAGCACTGATGATGTCGCCTAGCCAGGGGACGAAACGTTTGCAACAAAAACTTCCAGCTCGGCGAACAGAACCACAACAACGAGCACCCGAGCTACAAATCTTCGCACAAACTTTGAATCTTATATGTCTCAATCAGATCCCCTCTCAGTCTTCTAAACTCAAGGGTATACGAGCCCAGTCGCTCCAGTCTATCAGCGTAAAGTAGTCCCGCCATTCCAGGAATTGACCTCTGAACCTATGCTGCACTCCCTCAAAAGCCAGAATGTCTTTCCTCAAATTTGGAGACCAGAACTGCACACAATACTCCAGGTGTGGGCTCACCAGGGCCCCTGTACAGCTGAAGAACAACTTTGCTTCTATACTCAACCTCTCTTGTTATGAAGGCCAGCATACTATTAGCCTTCGTCACTACCCGCTGTACCTGCATGCTTACCTTCATTGATTGGTGTACAAGAACACCCAGATCTCTTTGTACTGCCCCTTTACCAAATTGATTCCATTTAGGTAGTAATCTGCCTTCCTGTTCTTGCCACCAAAGTGGATAACCATACATTTATCCACATTAAACTGCATCTGCCATGCATCTGACCACTCACCTAACCTGTCCAGGTCACCCGGTAATCTCCTAATATCGTCCTCCCATTTCACCCTGCCACCCAGCTTTGTATCATCAGCATATTTGCTAATGTTATTACTAACACCATCTTCTATATCATTAATATATATTGTAAAAAACTGCAGTCCCAGCACTGATCCCTGCGGTACCCCACTGGTCACTGCCTGCCATTCCGAAATGGAGCCGTTTATCACTACTCTTTGTTTCCGGTCAGCCAACCAACTTTCAATCCAAGTTAGTACTTTGCCCCCAATACCATGCGCCCTAATTTTGCTCACTAACCTCCTATGTGGGACTTTATCAAAAGCTTTCTGAAAGTCCAGGTACACTACATCTACTGGATCTCCCTCGTACATCTTCAGAGTTACATCCTCAAAGAATTCCAGAAGATTAGTCAAGCATGATTTCCCCTTCATAAATCATGCTGACTCTGACCTATCCTGTTACTATTATCCAGATGTGTCGTAATTTCATCCTTTATAATAGACTCCAGCATCATTCCCACCACTGAGGTCAGACTAACTGGTCTATGATTTCCTGCTTTCTCTCTCCCTCCTTTCTTAAAGTGGTACAAAATTAGCCACCCTCCAATCCGCAGGAACTGATCCCAAATCTATCAAACTCTGGAAAATAATCACCAACGCATCCATGATTTCTCGAGCCACCTCCTTCAGTACCCTGGGATGTAGACTATCAGGCCCCAGGGATTTATCAACCTTCAGACCTAGCAGTCTCTCCAACACCAATTCCTGGCAAATATAAATTCCCTTCAGTTCAGGTCCTTCAGCCACTGTTACCTCTGGGAGATTGCTTGTGTCTTCCCCAGTGATCACAGATCTGAAGTACCAATTCAATTCTTGTGCCATTTCTTTGTTCCCCATAATATATTCCCCTGGTTCTGTCTTCAAGGGCCCAATTTTAGTCTTAACCATTTTTTTGCCTTTCACATACCTAAAAAAGCTTTTACTATCCTCCTTTATATTTTTGGCCAGTTTATCTTCGTACTCATTTTTTCTCTGCGTATTTCCTCCTTAGTAATCCTCTGTTGTTCTTTAAAAGCTTCCCAGTCCTCCATTTTCCTACTTATCTTTGCTATGTTATACTTTTTTTTTAAAACTTATATATATATATGTTTCTTAACTTCCCTCGTCAGCCACGGCCACCCATGCCTCCTCCTAGGATCTTTCTTCCTTTTTTGGAATGAACTGATCCTGCATCTTCTGCATTATACACAGAAATATCTGCCATTGTTCCTCCACTGTCATCCCTGCTAAGGTATTGCACCATTGAACTTTGGCCAGCTCCTCCCTCATAGCTCCATTGTTCCCTTTATTCAACTGAAATATTGTCACGTCCGATTGTACCCTCTCCCTCTCAAATTGCAGATTGAAGTTTATTGTATTATGGTCACTACTTCCCAATGGGTCCTTCATTTTGAGGTTCCTGATCAATTCTGGTTCTCGCACAATACCAGATCCAGAATTGCCTTCTCCCTGGTAGGCTCCAGCACCAGCTGTTCTAAGAATCCATCTCAGAGGCACTCCACAAAGTCTCTTTCTTGAGGTCCAATACCATCCTGATTCTCCCAGTCTACCTGCATGTTGAAATCCCCCATAACAACTGTAGTAACATCTTTGCGACAGGCCAATTTCAGCTCCTGATTCAACTTATATCCGACATCCGGACTACTGTTTGGGGGCCTGTAGATAACTCCCATGAGGGTCTTTTTACCCTTAGAATTTCTCAGCTCTATCCATACTGACTCTACATCCCCTGATTCTAGGTCCCCCCGCGCAAGGGACTGAATATCATCCCTTACCAATATGGCCACTCCACCCCCTCTGCCAGTCAGTCTGTCCTTACGATAGCACGTGTCGCCTTGAATATTCATTTCCCACACCCACTCAAATAACAATCACTTACCTTCCCGACCGGATTTGCGCTCCGACTTCATTTCTGCCCAGCACTCGCCATTCTCTGCTGCAAAAAGACCGTTGGCCTTATCTTCCCCATATCTTATAAAGCTTCAAACCAAATTACTCTTTAATCTTCTAAATTCATCCTAATTTAACCTTTCACAGTCCAAATATAGTTCTAGTAAAACTACCTTTAGCTTCTGTCAGCAATCTATTTAAAAGGTGAAATCCAAAATGCATTTTAACCAGCAAATCTGGCAAGGTTAGCAACATGACCTTCCCTGATGGTTTGCAAGTCAGACTTACTTCTCCTGTATTTTAACATACCAACTTCTTTTTAAATCAACCTGTTTTGACAGGTTATTATGACACACCTCCAGAACAAGTGAGACTTGAAACCAGATCTTCTGGCATAGAAGTACGGACATCACCACAGGAACAACTGCATCTCCACTTTAAAGAGACACTTGTGTCCACCCAACCTCTTCTTCCCCCTCCAACCTGTTAAACTCTCCCCAGAATTTCAGCAAGATCACAGATGGCATTAAGTCAATTCCAAACAACCTCATCCCACAAACATTGGATGATTCTGTTCAGACACCTGTTTGCATTTGTGACCATCAAGCTAACATTTCAAAATTTCAATTGCAGGAGCAGGGGGAGAGGAGGAGAGAAATCAAAAGTGCTCAGATTGGTAAACCTATTGCAAATCAGCAGTACAATAGAATAAATGAAGTTAGGCCTCTGATGGCACAATATTAGTGCTTTGACCTCAGAGCCAGAAGACCTGGAATCAAGTCTTACTTGCTCCAGAGATGCATCAAGTCTGATGAGAGTCGAGAGTTTTTCAGCCCAGAGAGGACCTTCAGCCCATCATGTCCACACCAGTTGTGAAGTATCTATCTAATCAAACCCCATTTTCCAGTACTCGATTCATTTCCTTGTAGATATTTTCCAATGAATGTTATGCCACACTGCTGGAGCGGGTGGGGCCTTCTAGCTCAGAAACAGGGACACTACTAACCCACTAGAGCCCTCTAGAACAGTTGGTATTCTATGTCGTTTACAATTGTATATTGAAACATTTCTTAAATTTTACACCTCGAGTAGAATTTAGACTGAATGAAGTGAGGTGGCGAAGTGCTTACTCCTCGAAGCCCTTGCAGAGAAGGTAGGTGCTCCTGAATCCCTGCAGCGCCGAGTAGGCGCAGCTGAAGATACTCATGAAGAGACTGTAGCGGCACGCGGACGGCGGGCCCCAGCGCTGCACGTGGAAGCAGTACGCCTGCGCGCATCCGGTAGCCCCGCTCTCGTTGCTGCGCTGCCAGCGCCCCACCCCGTACAGCGGGCAGCGGCCCCGCAGCTCGTGCTGGTCCTGACCCAGCGGCACGGCAGCGAACAGCGCCAACACGAAGGCCAGCAGATAGGCCGTGCACTGACAGAACAGCAGCCGGTTGCTGATCCCCATCCTCCCGAGTAACCTCCGCAAGTTGAGGCACGCCCGTCCTCAACAGAATCACCGATCCCCGCCACCTCGCGCAGCGACTAATGCCTTCTACTCGCGCGCGGGGCCCGCTCGAGCCATTCAAATACAAGCGGTTGGGAGGGGGCGGAGCTTCTTTTAAAGGCACCGCAGCGGCACGAGGCCATTCAGCCGCTCCAGGTCTTTGCACCAGCCCGACAAGATCACGGCTGGTCTGCGGTTGAGCTCTGCAGATACACGCCTCACAGCTGTGGTTTACCTGTTGTGAAAACACACACACACACAAAAAGGAAATTGCTTGAGAAACTCAGCAGAGTTTCAAGTCCGATGACTTCTTCAGAACTGATAGCTCGGAAAAGGCAGTATTTATGCTGATGACAGGAGTCGGTGGTGGGGATGAACAGACAGGCAGAGACAGACCCCAGGGAAAGAGAGAAGAAAAAGTCAGGCAGACCCAGGGGTTCTTGATAGTGAGCCAGGGGAGAGTTACCAGAACCGTGATAATGAAACGTTAACTTTCTTTTCTCTCCACAGATGCTGCCAGGACATTGAGTTTCTCCAGCAACTTCTGTTTTTGTTTGTTTCAGATATCCAGCATCCTCGGTTTTATAATAGCTGCTGTGCACCTATGAAATTCACTACCGCAGAATGTGGTAAATGCTGGGACATTGAAAGAGAAATAGACAGATTTTAATTAGGATTGTGGAGAGCTGGCAAGAAAGTGAAGTTGAGGCTGATTTCATCAGCCATGTTCATGTTGAATGGGGAAGCAAGCTTGAGGGGCTGAATTGCTTACTCCCACTTCTAGTTCTTATGTTTAAAGGTCTTGCCACTGTCATTTGCAAGTAAATGTATAGAATTAACTTCATATCAACTTTCCACTCAACGGGGAAGCAGTAGCATAGTGGTATTATCACTAGATTAGGAATCCAGAGACACAGAAATTCTTGGTTTGCATCATATTATGGCAAATGGTGGAATTTGAACTCAATAATAAAAGTCTAATGATGACCATTAAATCATTGTCAATTGTTGTAAAATCTGATATGGCTCATGAATGTCCTTTCTGGAAGGAAACTATAAGCTTATCTGGTCTAGCCTTCATGTGAATCCAGACCCACAACAATGTTGTTGACCTTTGGGTTGATGGACTGTTGGTCATTATTTCAAAAGGAATGCAGTGCCAATTGGAGGGGGGTTCTTAGTAAAGCTGTACAAAAGCCCCATCCAAACCGCACTTGGAATACTGTGAACAGTTTTGATCCCCTTATCTTTAAAAAGAGCTACCGTCATTGGCAGTTCAGGGAAGGTATGGGGGGATTTTCTTATGTGGAGAGATTGAATAGTTTGGCCTTGTACTCTTTGGAGAAGAATGAGATGCAACCTTATTGAAACATGTAACCTTTTTAGGGAGCTTAATAGAGCAGATGCATCCAGTCATTTCCGTTTGTGGGAAAGTCTGGGACCAAAGGGCATTATAAGAATTGCCCATTTAAGACAGAGACTTCTCAGAGTCAATCTCTGGCATTCTTTACTGCAGAGAGCTGTTAAGGTTGATTATTAAGCATATCCAAATCTGAGACAGACAGATTTTCCATGAGAAAGAGAATCAAAGGTTATAGGGATAATGCAGGAAAGTGGAGGTGAGAATAATCAGTTCAGCCATGATCTCATTGAATAGGGGAATAGACTTGATAGGCCAAATGGGAGTCAGTGAGATCTGCAGATGCTGGAGATCAGAGTTGAGAGTGTGTTGCTAGAAAAGCACAGTAATTCAGGAAGCATCGGAGGAGCCAGAGCCCTTCGATAGGCCAAATGACCTACACATGCTCTTACATCTTATGGCCTTGAAATGGCCCAGCAAGCCATTCGGTACCAATCACTAGAAAGTCTCAAAAAGGAATTAAACTGATGGACGACCTGGTATTGACTAAGGCAATGGCAACTACAATGACAAACTCATCCCTGTCGACTCTGCAGAGTCTTGCTTACTAACATTTGGGGGCTGATGCTAAAATTGGGAGAACTGTCTCACAGACTGGTAAAACAGTATCCTGACATCGTAATGCTCATGGAATTATACCTTATACACAATATCTAGAAAACATTATCACTATCCCTGGGTATATCCTGTCCTACCACAGGATAGAGTTGTCCTGGGAGAGCTCCATGTTGACCCCGGACTCCATGAAGTTTGATGTCATTAGGTCAAGTGTGGGCAAGGAATCCTCCTGCAGATTACCAAGGAAGCACCTCCACCCTACCCCCACCCCTCTTAGCTGTTGAATCAGTGTTCATGCATGTTGAACAACAAGTAGGAGGGGGGACAGGTGCACAGAATGTACTCTGGTTGGGCGTCTTCAATGTCAACAACCAGGAGTAGCTGAGCAGCACAACTGCTGACCTAGCTCTGTGCTGTATGACTCTATGACAAAGCTGCTAGGCTGGGTCTACACCAGTAGTGAGGGAACCAACAACAGGAAAAAAACACAACACCACATCCTCGACAAATTGCCTGCTGCAGATGCATTTGTAAACGAAACCACCATACAGTCCTTGCCAATTTGACAATTCTGCTCCCTTAACAAGGTTATGTTGTCCTTGTTTTTTTCAGGTGTCATAAAGTCAGAGGTTTCGATATGTCTGGGTTTATCTACTTCATTGGTTTATCTGCTTTTAAGTCTTTCTTTAAAAACATTTGTAGAACGGAAGGGAGTGACCAGTTCTCCCAGTTCAGGGTTTGGTTTGTTTTGTTTTTAGCAAGCTGTTTCGTTTGCAGCTGCTGGTCACATTTTAGCCAGGATCCTAGAGAAGCTACAGGACTCAAAGAAACAGCTCCATGCTGAGCCTCCCTCCCTCTGACATCTGTTCTGTAACAACTTGTGTTTGATTTTAACTTTTTTTGACAAGGGGGTGTTTATGGGGATGGTGTAAGTTTTTGGAACAGCATCATTAAGTTGCAATAGAGTCAATTGGGTTTTTAAATTGTTGCGTTATTTTAAATTTGGTTTTCTTCTGTTTATGTTTAAATAAATGCTGTTTTGTTTAAAAATGAGTGGTTGAGCCAGCTGCATCACTCCTGGAATATCGATTCTACACCTGCTTAAAACAACTAGAAAAGTTAGGGTCTGAGCTACCTTCTTGAAACGTTTTGAGGGGGTCTGGCCTGGTCCATAGCACTGAGACAAAGTCCTGTCTTTATATTGAGAGTACCGTTAATTTTGTTACATGGCACTATTATCTCGCTAAATGGGGTAGGCTTCAAAGAGATCTAGCATCTCAAACTGGACATCCATTAGGCACTGTTGGCTAGCAGCAGCTGAAGCAGAATTGTAATCCAACATAACCTACAACATCATGGCTCAGCACACCAATCAGGGATACCTAAAAATGAGGTGTCAACCTGTTGAAGCTACAAATCGGGACTACTTGCGTGCCAAACAGTTTAAGCAGCAAGTGATAGACAGAGCTAAGCAATTCCACTGACCAATAGATCAGATCTAAGTTCTGTAGTCATGCCAGATCCAATCATGAGTGGTGGTGTACAATTAAACAACTAACCAGAGGAGAAGCCTCTGACAAAACCATCATCCTCAGTAAAGGGGAAGCCCAGCACATTAGTGCAAAGACAAGGCTGAAGCATTTGCAACAATCTTCAACCAGAAGCGACAAGATGATCCATCTTGGCCTCCTCCAGAAGTCCCCAAGATCACGGGTACCAATGTTGAGACAATTTAATTCACTCCATGTGATATGAAGAAAAGGTTGGAAGTACTAGATACTGCAAAGGTATGGGGTCTGAGAACATTCCAATAATAATACTGAAGATGTAACCTCCTGAACTTCCAATGACCTGAGACAAACTGTTGCATTCCAGCTACATCACTGGGAGCTACCTGACAATGTGGAAAACTGGAGGAGAACGTGAGGACTGCAGATGCTGGAGATCAGAGCTGAAAATGTGTTGCTGGAAAAACGCAGCAGGTCAGGCAGCATCCAAGGAGCAGGAGAATCGACATTTCGGGCAAACCTCATGCCCGAAACGTTGATTCTCCTGCTCCTTGGATGCTGCCTGACCTGCTGCGCTTTTCCATCAACACATTTTCAGCAATGTGGAAAACTGCTCAGACATGTCCCTACATAAAAGTGGACAAACCGTGCCCAGGCAATTATTGCTCCACCTTAGCAAGTTTTGAGAAAAAAACACTACATTGGACAAACAGGCAGAAAACTAGCCACCAGGATACATGGACACCAACTAGCCACAAAACAACATGACCCTCTCTCACTAGTATCCTTACATACAGATAAGGAAGGACACCACTTCCACTGGGACAACACATCAATCTTAGGATAAGCCCAATAGAGACACACACGAGAATTCCTAGAAGCGTGGCATTCCAACTGGAACTCTATCAACAAACACATCGAGTTAGACCCTATCTAACAGGAAATGACAACACCAACCCAAAGAAACCCAAATATATAAATAGAAAGCAGGAATTATCAGCAGTGCTTTGCCCAGAGGTCCACTGAAGATGTTACCTTGTAGGGTGACGAAACATCTAGAAATGAACCTTCCAGCTCAGCAAGCAAACCTACATCCTGATATTGTTCCATCTGTTTACTCTCAATCGGGGTAAAGTAATGGAAGGTGTTGTCAACAGTGCTATCAAGCAGCATTTGCTTAGCAATAGCCTGCTCACTGATGCTCAGTCTGGGTTCCACCAGCCACTCAGCTCTCACCTTCATTACAGTTCTAGAACATGGACAAAAGAGTTGAATTTTAGAGGTGAGTTGCTATCAAGGCCTCATTTGACAAGGTATGGCATCGAGGAAACCTAGCAAAACAGAAGTCAATGGGAATCGGGGAAAACTCTCTGCTAGTTGGAGTCATACATGGCTCAAAGGAAAATGGTTATGGTTGTTAGAGGTCAGTCTTCTCCAGGACATCTCTGCAGGAATTCCTCAGGATTATGTCCTAGCCCAACCACCTTTAATTACTATCCCTTCAATTTAAGTTCAAAAGTGAGGATGTTTGCTGATGATTACATAGTTTTCAGTTCTATTCACAACTCCTCAGACACTGTGTCCACATACAGCAAGACCTGGATACTATTTAGGCTTGGGTTGATAATTGACAAGTAATATTTCAGCCTCAGAAGTGTCAGGCAATAACCACTTTCCCTGGACAATCAATGGTATTATCATTACCAAATTCCCATGAGCAACATGCTGTGTGTGGCCATTGACCAAAAATTAATTATACCAAATACAAAAATATTATGACCACAAGAGCAGGTTAGAGGCTGGAAATTCTGAAGTGCTACATAGCTGACTCCCCAAAACTGCCCACCATTTGCAGTATATAAATGAGTATGATAGAGCACCCTCTACTTACCTCAGGAACTCACAAATGTTCCAACGATAGTATTTTCAAAGTCCATGAGCTTTACCACTCAGAAGTATAAGAGTGCAAGCTCTCCTTCAAATCCACACCACAACTGAAACATGCAATCATCCCGAATCACTTCTTACTACCCTGTTAAGCTGTCCTGCCTTCAGGAATCTATGAAAGACAGGCAGGAGGCTGGAAGAACACAGCAAGCCAGACAGCATCTGGAGGTGGAAAAGTCAATGTTTCATGTGTAACCCTTCTTCAGGACTGGGGGTGCATGTGAGGGGAGCTGCAGATAAAGGGGGTGGCAGGGCAGAGTGCTGAAATGGGGATAGGTGAAGACAGGTAGAGGGTATGACCTGGTTGATCAATGAGGGGAATAAATCCGGTTGGTGGCAGGGAGCAGTGGAAGGGATGGGGAGGGAGGTTATTTGAAATTGGAGAACTCAATGTTGTGTCCTCCAGGCTGTAGGAGATGTGGTATTGTTCCTCCAATTTGCAGTATGGTTTGTTGTGGCAGTAGAGGAGGCCAAGGATAGTCATGTCGGAAAGGAAATAGTTAGAGGAATTAAAATGGACGGTGACTGGGAGGTCTGGTCGGCTCCTATGGGCCTAGCTGCGATGCTCAGTGAACCGTTTCTTGAGTTTATGTTCAGTCTCCCCGATGTAGAGAAGACCACACCAGGAGCACCTAATGCAGTAAACTAGCTTGGAAGAGAGGCAGGTGAACCTCTGTCTCAGCTGGAAGGACTGTTTGGGGAACTGGATGGAGGTGAGGGGGTGTACTGGCAGGTTTTGCATCTTTTCAGTTTGCAGGGGAAAGTACCTGGGGATTTCAGAGGGTGTCAGTGGGGAGAGTGGCGCAAACCAAGGACTGTCAAAGACTGCGTAAGGCAGAGAGGAATGTAGGATGGAGAGATATTCTTGGTGGTGGGGTCTAGTTGGAGATGATGGAAGTGTTTAAGGATGATACGTTAGATGGGGAGACTGGTGGGGTGGTAGGTGAGGACAAGGGAGACTCTATTTATTGTGTTTGGGAGGAGGGAGAGTTTAGAGCAGTGGAATGGGGAATGGAGGTGGTGCGGCAGAAGGCTATCTGGAGGACTGAGGGGGGAAAAGCACGTTGTTCAAAATAGGTGGACATCTGGGATACTTGGGAGTGGAATGTCTCCTTGTCTGAGGAGATGTGGCAGAGGCAGAGGAATTGGGAAAACAGGATGGAGTTCTTGCAGGATATTGGATGGGAGGAGGTGTAGTCCAGGTAGTTATGGGAATCTGTGGGTTTGTAATAAATGTTCCTCTGGAGACTGTCACTGGAGATGATAATGGTGAGGTCAAGAAAGGGGAGGGAGGTGTCTGAGATGGACCAAGTGAATTTGAGGGTGGGGTGGAAATTGTGGTCCAAGTCAATGAACTGCTCCAGTTCAGCCTGGGTGCAGAACGCTGCCCTGATGCAGTCATCGATGTAGTGGCAGAAGAGTCAGGCACAGTGCCTGTGTAGGTACTTAAGCAATCTCTGAACAAACAGCACACGATGCCGCTGAGCTTCTTAGGAACCTGCCATTCTTTGAGCTCTCCCTTTTCTCATAACTTTTTCTTATGTCAAGTTCTCCCTAATCTATCCAATTTAAAGAAGAAGGTGCAAAGAAGGTTTACCAGGATGCTGCCTGGACTGGAGGGTTTGCCTTATGAAGAGAGGTTGACTAAGCTCAGACTTTTCTCTCTGGAAAGAAGGAGGAAGAGAGGTGACCTGATCGAGGTATACAAGGTAATGAGAGGCATGAATAGAGTCAATAGCCAGAGACTTTTCCTCAGGGCAGGATTAGCTGGCATGAGGGGTCATAGTCTTAAGATATTAGGAGAAAGGTATAGAGGGGAAGTCAGAGGAAGGGTTCTTTACGCAGAGAGTTGTGAATCT
This sequence comes from Chiloscyllium plagiosum, assembly GCF_037043375.1. Taxonomy (NCBI): domain Eukaryota; kingdom Metazoa; phylum Chordata; class Chondrichthyes; order Orectolobiformes; family Hemiscylliidae; genus Chiloscyllium; species Chiloscyllium plagiosum. Next base: position 19,482,127 of record NW_028270148.1, read on the forward strand.
ATGGAATGCTTTGCTAGCACTGGTGGTGGACATTTAAGCGACTGCTGGACATGCACATTGATAGCAGTGAATTGAGGGGTGCATAGGTTAAGTTATTTTATTTTACATTAGGATTGACCCTCGGCACAACAGCGTGGGCCACAGGGCCTGTTCTGTGCTGTAATTTTCTATGTTCTATTAAATCATCCAACCATTAACGTACCCATTGTAAGATTGTTCTCCTGAAACTTGTGAAGATACTTTGCTTTAAAAACTCAAAAACTGTATTTTTTAAAACAAAATCAAAGCTGTGGGAAAACGACCAAGAAAATTCCCAATCAACATGACCTTTATTTATTTGTTTATAAATAAAGGGAATTTTAAATTCAAAAAAGGCTGAAATAGACATATGAAAGAAAGACTGTGCTGATTGTTGAACTCAGATGAGGACTGCAGCTTATTTGAATCAGCTATTTGCTGCATGTTTAAAGATGGACTTTTGGTAACGAGGCGCAGAACTGGGCGGAGGGTGGGGTTTAATAGGCTGTGTGTGCGGTGTCTCGCTTGGTCTTCAGACGAGTGGTTCTGTAGCTATGGCGATCGGCAGGCCATACGATCTGATTATCTTCGGCGCCTCCGGTTTTACCGGCCAGTATGTGGTAGAGGAGACGGCTCGGGTGGCGTCCGAGACAGATGGCCCGCGGCAGCTCACCTGGACCGTGGCCGGTAGGAACCGCACTAAGCTGGAGGAAGTGTTGGGACGGGCGGCCAGCGCTCTTGGTGAGTCTCAGGCCTCTGGGCCGCTAACAGGCCTCAGGAGTCACAGTGGTATTTGCGATGCAAAGGCAAATCCTCCCAGTTAAATTGAAAGACTAGTGAGAGAAAGATCATATAAAATCCTTTTGCTTTGAAGGACCGAGTATGTGTCTAGTTGCTTCCTCCCCGGTTGTTATGAGCACCAATGTGTCAGGACATGAAATGCTCGTCCCATGGTTCATTTACCTGAAATGGCTTGCAAATATTGATTTTTCCAAAGTTGACAACACCGAGTCAGCTTTGTTTTGAGTCAGAATTCTTGTCTGCTCTTTCTCCAGTGCTGGAGTGAATTAATTCAAACTCACTGAGGATCTCTGTTTAATTTTGGCTCTTGTGTTTTTAAAGCTAAGATGAACCATTCTGATGTTAGGGTGGTTATTATTGCAATAATTGCCATAAGATATTTGCATAAATTTAAATCTGGAGCAAGGTGTCCCGAGGCACTTAAAAAGTCAGACCTATATACGAATGTAGCTAGAGCATTAGAAGTGACTAAAGTCCACTGTCAGAGGGTATAAGTCATAAAAAGTGCTGTATAAGTGCAAGACTTTCTCAAGCGGTTTAAAGGTGGGAGAAGTGTAGCAAGAGAAAGCAATATAGGTGGGCATTTCTGTTGTATGGTTAAGGTGGGCGAAGGGGATGAAATAGCGTGAATAGTATGGTAGATTGGTATTAAAGAATTGAATGTTTAGTTTAGGATGTTGGGCCCAAGAAGTTTGCAAAGATGGGTAACAAGTGTTTGAAAACACCAACCTGCTTACATTGCATTCAATTAAACATTCATTCAAATCTTCATGACCCTTAATTCTGCATGCATTCAATAACCTTCTCGCAGTTTTCCCATGTACCACTCTCCATAAATTCTAGCACTCTGCCTGTGTGAGAATTTCTAGTGGGCAACTAGAGACTGGCAATAGATGTCAGCAATGTTGTGAACAATTCCAAAACCTCTGGATGTCATGGAGTCATTGTTGTACAGTGTGGAAACAGACCATTTGGTCCAATTTGTCTATGCTGACCAGATATCCTGAATTAATCTAGTCCCATTTACAAACATTTCCCTCTAAACTCATTCATGTACTCGTCCAGATGCCTTTTATGTGCATGGACGATTAATTAAGTGTGGTGTAAGCATGTTGATGAACAATGTTTTGAGGAGGAATTAAGGAGTGTTGGTGATGCGCTGAATGTTTAAAGATTGTCTTTGGGTTGAGCAGTGCATGAGTGAGTTTTTATGAAGTTAGAGTGGGCACAGCACAGTAATTAAAATTCCTGGCTAAAACTGAGTAGGTTAGATTCAGGCAGATTGACCTTTGCTTACATTTTAAGAAACTAAAGAAACCAAATCTAATTTAAATCTCAATTGCGTTGGAATATTCCACTATGCTACACCATTGGCAGTATGTTGTTTCACTGTACTCTGCAGCTGCAGTCTCAAAATTTTTTATAATTTAAACATAGGATATCAGAAGAATGACTGGTCTTGTTGATCTGATTTCTTTTTTAAAAAACATTGGTTGAATTGTCTGTGTATAGTTGAAACATTTGCTCTTTTATAATTTGGCAATGCTGGGAATAAACAACCTTTCTGTTTCTAAATCAAATTAGATGGTCACGCTGCAAACTGTTATTTTGTATGCCTTCTTTTTTCTAAGGTAGAGTAGATCAGTTTGTCAAAGGCCAAAGCAGGTGCTGTTTTACATTTGATCACTGCTGGGGTTCATTTTCAATCCTTAAAAAGTGAACTTTCCTCCTTTTGCCTCCCCATGCTTTCAACCCATTACACCAAGGTGACTGATTTAAGAAATTCAGTATTTCTTTGCTGCATGACATTTCTTGTTCTGTCTTGTTCTTTTAAAACTAGTTTTGATTATAGATTTAGTTTCCACCCTTGTATTATAAAAGAAGATTTGTATGCTTGTTTATTGTAAAGGGTGTGTGTATACACTCAAGGCGTATTCTTTTTTAAAAATCAAGGAAGCAATATAATGCAATAGATTTCTAAAGCGGACAGGTAGTTGCTATGTTCCATCGAATGAAATGTATTTTATGTTCGAATGGAAAAAAAATTCATTTTCCCCACGATACACTTTGTAAAGTAATAATGCTCTTGTTTCAGGAATACCAGAGCTGAAGTCTAAAGAATGTATAATCTGTGATATAAATGATCCGCTCTCACTTGCCGAAATGTGCCAGCAGGGATCAGTGATCCTCAACTGCGTGGGACCAGTATGTATACATTGAAGTTCAAAAGCAGCAAATTTGTGTCTTTTATTGGAGCAATGTTGTCTCGTCAATTTTTAAGAACATATTTGCACTACATTTCAGTATTTAATTCAATAGTATTAAGCAAAATGTGAGGTAAAGCACTTGGGAAGGGGTACGAGACATGGTATTACACAATTAATGGTATGTGCCTGTAAAATAATGAAGATCAGAAAGCTTTTGATGTGCACATCTACAGATTCTTGAAGGTAGCAGTGCAAGGAGATAAGGTGGTTATCAAGGAAAATGGAATACTGGCCTTTATTAGCCCAGGTACAGAATACAAGAGCAAGGATGTTATGCTGGAACTGTATAAATGCTGGTTAGGCTACAACTGGAGTATTGCATGCAGTTCTGATCACTGTTTTATCAGAAGGAAGCGATTTTTAAAGGGGGTGCAGAGGTAATTTATCAGGATGTTGCCTGGGCTGGATGGTTTGAACAATGAACAAAGATTGGATAGCCTGGGGTTGTTTTCCTTGGCGTGGTGAAGATTGAAAGGAGACTTGATTCAAGGTATAAAAGATTAAGGGGCATAGATATGGTTAATAGGAAAGCACTTTTTTTTCCCCCATTCTTTGAAGGGTCATTAACCAGGAGGTGGAGATTTTAAGGTAAGGGGTAGAGATGAGCAATCTTCTCATGCAGAGGATGATGGGAACCTGGAGCTCTCTACTTGTAAGGGTGGTTGAGTCAAAAACTCTTGTAATGTTTGAGCAGTGTCCAGATATTTACTTGCTACCTTCAGGGCCATGGGCCAAAAGCTGGTAAATGGGTTCTGTGCAGTCGATCTTTGTGGACTGATGCGGATATGATAGGCTGAATTGTAAATATTATTTTTAAATGCACAACTTTTAAAATTATTTTTGTGGAAGATTTTTTTTCCTGTAATGCAGTGCCATTTGATGCATGCTAAAGAGATTAGAATGTGTAGATTGGGAAGATGATTTATCTAGCTTGGATAAAAAGTTTACACACCGTGAAAGGTGAGAAACCAGCTTGGTTTCTGCTTCCTAAAAGGATATCTGGGAAATACTCACTTTAGGAGAAGGGCTTAGTTTGTGAATCTTCCAAACCATAGAAGTCTTTAGGTTTTTTAAAACTGAGAAAGGTTAGGCTTGCATTTCTTGAGTAGACTTGGGGGAAAAAAAATCATTGTGTTGTCTTACACTCCACTGCAAAGAAACCGTAAGGAGTCAGCTAAGTAGAAATTTGAGTTGAAGTAGGAGTGTGATCTCAGAGTATCAGGATATGAGTTAAAACTTTGTTTTGCTGTGTGATTTTAACATCATTTTGTCTTTAAAATTTAGCTGTCAGTTTACTTTTATTTCTTTTGTTGAAAACCTTCAGCTTTGTGTGAATATGTTTCAATGAATAACCACCAAATTACTGATTAAATAAGCCAGGCTTTATTCTAGGATCTGACTTGTCCAATAGTACCATCAGCAGGGATCATAACAATATGATCATGTAAATTAGAAACAGAAGTAGACCTTTTAACCGTTGAGCTGACTCTGCCATTTGATAAGTTTATGACTGATCTTATTGTGACCTCACATCCACGATTCTGCTTATCCTTCTTAAACTAGAATCTATCAAACTTCACCTTAATTTTCACTGGTCCTGCCTCAATTTCTTTTGAGAAAGAGAATTTCTCAGACCTGTGACCTTCTGAGAGAAAACAAAATCTCATCCTCCTTTTGAACCAGAAAGCCTTTTTTTTTTTTTTAAAATGTTTTAGTTCTGCAGTCTTCTATAGATAGCATCCTTTGCACATCCTCTTAGGATCTTCCATGTTCCACTAAGATCGAATGAGATACAGACCTGTCCTATTCAACTTTTCCTCATAAGGTGACTCCCTTCATCCCAGGAATCTGTTGAGTGAAAGCAGAGTACTGCAGATGCTGGATAATCATACATTAGAAATCTCATCCAGGCCTGTGGTTCACATCGTAAATATTTGTGGTACGTTGCTCATTACATCTTGTCACCTTGAAAATGTCCCATTTATGCATGTTTGCTTTCTTTCCTGTTAGCTAACATGTCTTCTGTCCATGCTAATGTTACTTCTAGACCATGGGTTCTTATCCTTGTAGTAACCTATGATATGACACCTTGTCCACAGGTTCCCTTTATCCATGTGTCTTGTTGCCTCAAAGAACTTGAATATATGGCCAAACACTTTCTTGCTTTCACAAAATCGCATTTACTCTGCTCGATTGCAATGTGACTTTAAGGTGTGGTAAACCTTCCTTTAATAATAGGTTTCCACATCTTTCGGATAGATATTAAGCCAACTGACCTATAGTTTACTGTTTTGTGATGTCCTCCTTTTCTTGAAAAGAGTTAAATTAACTCTTATGGGGCATTTCCAGAACCAAGGGAATTTTGGAAAGTTAAAGCCATTGCGTCTACTGTCTCAGCATCCAGCTCTTATAAGACCCAACGATGAAATCTGTCAGGTTATTTGACTTTTTATTAGCTTTCATTTCCAGTATTTCCGGTTTTCTCAGTTCCCTGGTTATTGATAGTAAGTTCCTCCCTTGCTTTCATCTCTTGGTTTATAATTAATCTGAGATGTTATTTCTATCCTGCATAGTGAAGACATACAAAATATCTGTTCAATTCATCTCCCACTTTCTTCTTTTTCATTTCTAATTTCCCAGACACCTTTTAGAGGATCAACATTTACTTTACCTAAAGAAGTTGTTAATGTTTGTATTTCTAGCTATTTTTCTCATGTACTTCATTATTTTTTCAATAATTTGTATTTTTTAATATTCTGACCTGCCTGCTACAATCCTTGTACACTTTTTGTACCAAATTTGAAAAAAAACTTTAATTTCCTTAGTCAGGGATAGTTTGCACTACTCGCATTTATTTTTTTCCTCAATGGAATGTATACTTTGCTGAAATGTGAAATTACCTACAATTGTCTGCCACTGTATTTCAACTGTCTCTTAGCCTAACTTCTCTTTTCACTTTGACTCTGACCTCCTGTCCACATAATTGCCTTTTTGTTTTGAGCTGTTAGAAATAAGTGTCTCTTTATGTAATGAACTACACTAAAGAATTGCAATGGTCCAACTTGATTTTGCTGATAACTGACCCAAGATAATCTGTCCATAGTACAGATTTTTCGGTGAGCCAGTGGTGAAGGCCTGTGTTGAAAATGGAACTCACTGCGTTGATATTAGTGGTGAACCTCAGGTATTGATGTTTTTCTCTTTTTTATTTTAAAAAGATCATAATTAAGTCACTTTCCAAACAGACGCTGTTTTATATGTATTACTCAATAGTTTTAATGTGTTCAAAATACTGTTTTGTGTTTTTTCCTCATTGTAAATAGAAACATAGAATTTGTATTTAAGGTGACCATTCAAACCATCCTGTTTGTACTGGCTCCTCAGGGAGATATTCTGCTAGTCCCATTCTCTAGCCCTAACTCCATAACTCTCTAAATTTGGCACTTTCAAAATATATATCCAACTCTCTTTTGAAACATTATATGGAATCTGTCCCAGCACACTCCTCCTATCTCATGGGACACTTGGTCTACATGCCCAAAGAACTGCAGATTTAATATCAATCTGTTCAATCACATGAAGATAAATGGAAGAAACTTGTGATATTGATTAGTGAGCATTTCAAATCAAGGGAATGCCAACGCAGATTTGTAATCTATCCTCTTACTTGAAGTGATTTATCATTATTTGAAAAAGTTTAATGAAAATTTCTTTGTACTTACTACATGAAATTGTCAAGAAAGTATCAATAAGCAATCTGTTAACAATAGGTTATTTTGAAAACAGAAGTCTTTTCATAAATGGGTCAGTCAGCACCCAAAAACAATAAATTCACTTTAAGTATCTTCATCAGGATTCAGATTTTTTTTCCCCCTCTGAATTAACATAAATTTCTGTCAAATGCTGATCACCCATCTGTGTTTTTCCAGAATTTAGCATTTAATTCAGATTTCCAGCTGGTCAAATAATTTTTTGCTCTTCAATGCTGTAATTTGATTCAGTAATTTTTTTTTAAAGAAAAAGGAAAATTTGCATTATTTTGTCATTAACAGTTTTTGGAAGGCATGCAACTAAAATATGACCATCAAGCTGCTGAAAAAGGAGTATATATAGTTGGAAGCTGTGGTTTTGATTCCATTCCAGCAGATATGGGCGTATTGTTTACCAGGAACCAATTGAAAGGTAATTTACAACGAGTAACTGATTAAAATGTACAATTGTAGCACCACCAGTATTACAAGACACCTGAATCCTTCAATTTCTATCCAGACAGACTTTACTCAGGAGTTGTAGTTTTGTCTGCTATGTCATTTTAAGATGTGTTTTGATGTGTCAATGTCTGTCAGCTGCATGTTGCTTCTTTGTGCAGTATGAAATAACTTATAGGGAAAAGTCAATAGCAAGGTAAAACAAAAGCAGAAATTGCTGGAGAAACTCAAGTCTGACAGCATCTGTGGAGACAAAGAGTTAACATTCAGAATTGCTCTGAAGAAGGGTCACTGGACATAGTCATCATTAGATTCTTAATTCCAGATTTTTTTAAAAAATTGAATCCAAATTCCACCACCTGCTGTGGCAGGATTCAAACCCAGGTCCCCAGAATATTAGCTGAGTTTCTGCATTAATAATCTTGCAATAATACCACTAGGCCATCACCTCCCCAATCAGTGAGTGACAGATTGCATTTTGAACATGATTTCTTTTGGACTCCAAGTTCACATACAAATGTTAGTTGACTTAGACGTGCATCAGGTTTCTGGAGTAAGATGAGTCCAGTGTTGAAAGAAGAAAGGTAACCAGTTGGAAAGAGAACATTTACTGATTTGCCAACTTGAGATGTACATTAACATGCTGCTTCATCTGGATAAAGAGCATTATTCACAAAACCTGCGGTGATTGTTATTTCTAGGTTTTCAGTCTGTTCCTTGGAAAGTAGCTCATGGTTTGTAATGAAGATAATTACCTTAAGAAACTTGGTATATATTTGGAATACCACCCTGCAATCCAGTATTTTATTTATCTTTTTTTTGGTAATCGGTTGTATTTCAAGACACAAAATTCCAGTTCTGATTAACAGAACTGATCTAATTTCTGTGGGCACTCTGAGAATCAATTGGTTGATGGTTTCAATTGCACATTGAGTGACTCCCTTCAACAAAAATGAAGCTACTGATTGCTGTTGTTTCTTATGTTGGTTAGCAACACCTTCTGTTTGCCATTTTCAATTTCTTAATTTCTTAATTCTGTTTCAACTTTACATAAAAACAGGTGTCATGATTTGAGCCAAATTTGATGCCTAAGTGAGACTATTTTGGATAACTGGGATATAGAATTCCTTCCATCAGTGCTGAAGGATGGTAATTGGTCAATCATGCCTGTACTGCCTCTTAAATGAGCATCATTACCTAGTGCCTGTCTTCTTTTTCCTTGGTACCCTTACATGTTATTTTTATGCAAATAATCATCCATTGGCCAGTGAAATGCTTCTAATTAGACGCTCTTCAAACTTTCTTTGTAGTTCATTATGTAATATCAGTTGAAAAATTGTGTGGTTCAGCAGTCTCTGGTGTGATCCAATTTTTGTGGATGGTTGAGAATTATGAAAAATATTTAAGATATAATTGATAATTTGGGATTTTGTTTTAAACAGGTACTTTGGAGAACTAGTCATTCAGAATTTTGCATTGTTACTTTTCAGGTACTCTAACTGCAGTTGAAAGCTTCGTATTAATAAAATCAGGACCTGAGGTTTGTTTCTTGTCGATTTTCATGTAACGTAGTTGAAATAATAAACTCTGCTATTTATATTGGTATATGTTTGCATCCATCCAATTAACCAACTTAGAATAGATTTAATTTGTTATCAACTCTCCCTTAGTGTTGCTCTGGTTGAGTCAGAGATGTACAGCATGGAAACAGACCTTTAGTTTCCCCCCCCCCCCCCCCCACAGGGAAAAGACCTTGTCAATTTTCCTTATCCTTCTACCTCATTATTTTATAAACTTCCATAAGGTGACCTCTCAGCCTCTGATGCTTCAGGGAAAATAGCCCCAGCCTATTCAGCTTCTCGCGATAACTCAAACCCTCCAACCCTTACCAACATCATTGTAAATCTTTTCTGAATCCTTTCAATTTCACAACATCCTTCCAATATTTGGGAGACCAGAATTGCAAGCAGTATTCCAAAAATGGCCTAACCAATGTCTTGTACAGCTGCAACATAACCTCCCAATTCTTATGCTCAATGCTCTGACCAATAAAGGAAAACCTACCAAATGCTGCCCTTCCCTATCCAATCCACGTGAAACTCCACTTTCTAGGAACTATGAACCTGCACTCCAAGGTCTCCTTGTTCAGTAACACTCCCCTAAGGACCTTATCATTTATGTGTAGAAGTCTTGCCCTGATTTTGCCTTTCCAAAATGCAGATAGTTTAATCTATCTAAATTAAACTCAAATCTGCCACTTCTTGGCCCATTGGCCTATCTGATCAAGATCGTGTTGTAGTTTGAGAGAACTTTCTTTGCCGTCCACTACACCTCCAATTTTGGTGTCATCTGCAAACTTACTTACTATGCATCCTATGGAGATTTGATAAAGGTACTCTATTTAAAATCATGTTGAGTGTGAACAGAGCGGATGGGGAAAAACTGTTCCCACTGCTGTAAGGATCAAGAACAAAGGGGCCCAGATTTAAACTAATTGTATAAGAAACAATGGAGGTCCGAGGAATGGCTTTTGCACTCGGCAAATGGTTAGGGGTTGGAAAGCATTGTCTGAGTGTGCAGTGGGGTTTGTTCAGTCCAGGCTTTCAAGAGATGCTGGTATTAGATGATATGTTTAAGATCCCAAACTTGTTAAAAGTCTGAAACTCTAAACCAAAATTGTTGCTGTAAATACATTTAGAAACACACATAACTGCAGGATACCCTTCTGAACAGATGAGAAAAAGCAGAGATATGTTTACTATTCACACCCCATGACTCATCAACATTCTGTAACCTTAATCTTGGAATCTTGGAGGGGTGAACTATTGGAACTGTTCACTTAAATCAGCAAAGGCTTCAAAACTATTGGGGACACGATGTGCCCATACAGATGTAGTATCTGTGTCTGGCAGCAATGGCGCAGTGAGGTGTCTGCATCAAAAAGGGGTAATAAAATGCTTTAATTTAATGCAAATCCTGGAATTGCAAGTTGCTCACTGACCCCACTCAAAGCAGCAAGCAAGTTGTCTTTTTAGAGTTCCTTTAGTCAGTGACACCATTTATGTGTATGGATAGAGTTAACACTGGATTTCAATTCTGTGTGCACACTGATGATGCCAGCAGTTACAGTGCAGTAGCAGTAGATAGTCCAGAGGATAAGACATTGATACACATACTGCAAGGCCAATCAACATGGAGAACAATACACAGGATTTATTTTGAAAAATACCTCCACCATGATCACAGGAAGATACAAGTTATGATTTTCGATCAGTACACACCAAGGATCAAATGGGAACAGACCATATTTAGTGGTCTTGATCTTTTTAAAGAGGTCCAGTGAATTAATTAATTCAAGTTTGATTATTCAGAGGATGGTTTGTTTTATAACGATCCCAGGTGAACATTACAGTGCACATTGGAGGAAGGGCATGTTTCTGCCAGGGTTTATTATTATTGTTACCTATTAACAACCTTACTTTCTGAATTTAATTGCCCCTTTGCCCCTTTTGTTCTGCATGTTCCATGTGATTCTTATCTCTGTGATGCAGAGATTGAATAAATGTTAACAGTTTTTGTAAGCCAATTGTAGTATCTCTGTTAAATTACATATTTTAGGATAATTTTGATAGAGGTATGCACTGGAGAAGCCTAGTATTTAGAATAACGTATTTCTTTTCTGCTTCCAAATTGAATCATCCTCCGTTTCCTCATGTTGATTAGTTACTTTTGAAAGTAGCACAAACTTGATGTGCTCAAGTTTTTACTCAGAAATGAAAAGTGACTGGATTTGTCTGTTTTTGGTGGAACCAACTAAAGGATAAACATTTATCAGAAATCTGGGAGACCTCTCAACAGTTTCAAATGAGTTCCAGGGCAGAAATTATCACCATCCTTTCATTGTAAATTTAAACCAACAGTAATTGTGCCAAGTGAAAGGCAGGTTTTTGATAAAGAAATATACTGTAATTTCAACCATTTTTGATAATAATTGGACTGACTGATTTAAGAAAATTGTCTGTGCATTTAGTATGAGATTTCTGCTTGTCCGAACCATTTCTGTCTTGTTAATAGGGTGCCAGTTTTCATGAAGGAACTTGGCAGTCGGCAGTCCATGGACTGTCTGATCAGGATAATCTGAGAAAACTGAGGAGACAGTTTGGACATAAACCCCTTCCAATTATGGGGACCAAGCTAACACGGAGGTGAGAAAAACAAATTCCGTGTAAAAGCAGTCTTTACTTAATCAAGGTTGATACTATGTGCTTCTCCTCAATAGTTGAAGGCACATTAACAATGTATGGCTGAAATTTACAATCATGCACTGAGGCAGCATATAATCTCTGTGCATGATTTGGGTTTTCTGTTGACTATTGTACATTAGCTTACAATCATCTGTATTAAAAATTGTATATGCTCAGTGGAAGTTAAAATGTTCCCGATGTCCAGAACTAGGGGTCACTGTCTCAGAATAAGTGGTATGCCATTCAGGACTGAGATGAAGAAGAATTTCTTCATTCACAGGAAGCTGTTGGGGCCAGTTCATTACATAAGAGGGAGCTGGATTTGGCCCTTGAGGCTAAAGGAATCAAGGGGTTTGGAGAGAAATGGGAAAGTGATACTAAAATTGAAAAATTAGCTATGAGCATATTGAATGGTGATGCATGCTGAAATGGCTGAATAGCCTACTGTTGCACCTATTTTCTATGTTTCACTAGACTACGCTCTTGATGCTTTCTGTACCAACCTTTTAGATTACTTAGTGTGGAAACAGGCCCTTCAGCCCAACAAGTCCACACCACCCCGCCGAATACCCATACCCCTACATTTACCCCTTACCTAACACTACGGGCAATTTAGCATGGCCAATTCACCTGACCCGCACATCTTTGGACTGTGGGAGGAAACCGGAGCACCCGGAGGAAACCCACGCAGACACGGGGAGAACGTGCAAACTCCACACAGTCAGTCGCCTGAGGTGGGAATTGAACCCGGGTCTCTGGCGCTGTGAGGCAGCAGTGCTAGCCACTGTGCCACACCGTGCCGCCCACGCAAGAAATAGGCAAAACTTTCAGTAATGCTGCTTTTGAAAGGAATAGTATATTTTGTTAACTAAGGAGACTAGCAGTTTTTAAGTTTGATATTTTTCTAATAAATATGTGCTTTTGTACCCTTTCAACACTTTCATGAAATGCTCTAGATGTCTCCACACTGCCTCCCATTTGTTAAAGTCCACTGCTTTAAAACATTTCTTTCACATCTGACAGCAATAATATTTGTCTATTTGCTATACATTGAATTTCCCTTTGTTTTCTCTGCTTGAGTGCAAAGATTTGCCTTCACTAACATAAAATGAATGTTTTATACTGTGTGACCTAGACCTTGATTTGCTACAAGGAAAACTATTGTGTGCTTGGTTTGCCATTCCAAATGGCAAGTAATATATAGGTCTGACTTATTACTTAATTCTTGTGTGCTTTTCATTTACAAAACTTTGCTAAGTATAAAATACCAATGTATTTCTTTAAATAAAGTCTACAGTGATGTAAAGCTCAATTTTTTTTTTCAAAAAAGCAGGGTGGTGTTATTTTAAAGAGATGTATTTTTAGCAAAAAGGAAAAGCAACTGAAAAGATGGCAGTTCTCCCTGATGTGGTAGAGTTCAAAACATGTGTTGTATAATGAACAAATGTACGTGCTTGGCTAAAAGCTTCTTTGAATTTTTTTTCCTCCACAGAGGATCAGTATTTTATAATGACGCATTGAATCAATATGCTATCCCATTCATGGGATCTGATGCTTCTGTAGTTAAACGCACCCAACGTTATCTGCATGAGAACTTGAAAGAAAGCCCCGTAAGTACATTCTTAGCTTCCGTGAAACCTGCACTTTTTTGTAAGAAACTCATGGTCTGTTTAGCTTTTCTTAAATGCCTTGAATATGGCTTTAAATATTTCAAAAATAAGAGGTAAAAATGCAATTCATGTGATTTCCGCCCCCTCAAAAGCTGAAACTGTCTACAAGTTATAGCCGTTCCAACAATGTAGTTGGCTCTTTGCAGAGCCTGAGTAATTTTGTTGGAATTTTATGTGACCTGCCAAGAAAATGAGATGCCCATTTAGTGTTAAGACCTTATGTGGACTTATCGTGAGCATTTCTGGCTCAAATGTGAAGAAGTAGATTTTTGAAGAAAAACTGCTGGAAACTTGTCCAGTTTAAGCTCGGTGGCAGGAACAGTCACATTCCAACCCCTTGAACTTAAGAGTAGGGAAGTGTTGCTGCTTCTGCACAAGGTTCTGGTGAGGTCACATCTGCTGTACTGAGAGAAGTTTTGGTTCCCTTCTTTAAGGAAAGATACTGTTTCATTGGAGATGGTTCAGAGAAGGTTAGCCAGGATGATCCCTGGTCTGGAGGGAATGTCATCAGCAAAAACGAAACCAGTTAGGGATCTACTCAGTGGGAGTTTAGAAGAATGAAAAGTGATTTCATTGAAACATATAAGATTTTAAGGAACTTGGCAGGGTAAATGCTGAGAAGATGTTTCTCCTCATGGGACAGTCCAGGACTGAAGGCATATTCTCAGGATTAAGGAGTGCCAACTTAAAACTGAAGTGAGGAGGATTTTTTTCTGAAGGTTGTCTCTTTTGAGCTCCTTGCTATAGCGAGCTATGGAGGCAGTGTCCTTGTGTACATTTAAGGCTGATTGTAGATTCTTGATTAGTAAGGGAATCCAGAGTTGTGGGGAAAAGGCAACAAAGTGGACGTGAGGAGTGTCAGATTAGCTATAATCCTCCTGAATCGTGGAGTAGGCTCAAGGTGTGGAATGGCCTACTTCTGTTTTATTTCTTATGACCTTGTGGATTATTCTTCAGAATCAAAAATAAAATGATGACCAATAGTGGAATCAAAAAAGCAGGGAGAAAAGGCAAGCAGAATACTGATGAGGGATCATGAGTACAGTGATGTAACCAAACACTCTTTATGTATTGGATGAAAGTATCAAAATATTAAAGAATATTGCTGATAAATAAAACAAAGGAAAATGAAGCAAACTTGAGTGTGTACATGTGCACATGCACATTTGCAATAAATGAATGAAAGTATTTATAAACTGCTACATGGAAACTTAAATTTTCACAAGAAACCATTTTACTGTGTACATCCCACCTGATTATTTGGGTTTGTCGGTATAGGCATGTGTGGTGCATATTGTCAGTGTCAGGGCTGTAGAGAAAGAACAGAGAAAAGGGACTATGTAGTCTTAAGGAAATTTGAAAAATCAGCAATTTAATATTCCTCTGTTTAATTGAACAAAATTGTGTCCGGTCCAAGCATAGCACTTAACGGAAGTTCATTGTGATTATAGTTATATCTATCAATAGACTCTTTCAACTTTTGGGTATTCCTTTTAATTGACTATAATTAGTTGCTGTAACCCAATTTGATATTGTAACTTTAGGTCCAATATGGTGCTTACGCTGCTGTAGGTGGAATTGGATCAGTCATACTTCTAATGGTAGCTGGTTTCTTTCTCTGGTGTTTCACAAAGTGTAAATTGGGAAGAAATCTTCTAATCAAAGTAAGTAGCTTGTATCTATGATTTACACAAGAATATTATTATAAACCACTTTTTTTAAAAAACGTAATCAGTTTTTGGTGAGAATATGTAATTTTTATTGCTTTCTGTTTAACATGTAGTATCCAGAGTTTTTCTCGTTTGGATATTTTACAAGACAAGGACCAACCAAAAAACAGGTATGTTAATTTTGTTTTTTTTGTTGTTGTTTCATTTTGTGTTGAACTTCTTTTATTTTTAGGCCATCGTCAATTCTAAACTTACAGGTAGATTTCTTTATTCACTCTATTTCAGTATTGCTGTGCATGCTGCATTGTGATGGAGAACTTAGAATTCTTTGAACTGTCTTCATTTCAGTAAAGTAAAAAGGGAGACTAACAGTAAATCCTTAGAACTTTAGTAAGATAGGAGAAATTATTTGTCCTGACATGTGCTCCTGGTCTCTGAAAGACCTTTTTTTAATTAAAAAAAGTTGAAATACCCATTTCACTTTTTAAAAACTAATTGATTTTGTTTCTGGATAGACAATTCAAAGTAATTTTATTTATTAGAGAGCTCCTTCAACTATCAACTTCTCTCACTTTTCAGATTTTGTATATCTGAAATTCTACATGATTCAATGTATCATAGAATCCCTACAGTAGGGAAGCAGGCCTTCCGGCCCATTGAATCCACACCGACCCTCAGCAGAGCATCCCATCTAGACCATTCCCCTACCCTATCTCTGCATTTCCCATGGCCAGTCCACTAAACCTACGCATCTTTGTGTGGGTTTCCTCCCACAGTCCAGACATGGAGATGTAGCTATGGTGCAATCACTTCTCTATTATGAAATAAACTATTTCAGAATCTGCCCTAACAAATTGTTCAGTTATCAGCATTTGGCTCAGTTGTATGCAAGCTTGTTTTAATTTTTACTTTTCAGTTAAATGTATTGAGCATAACTATCCTGATGACCTTTTTTTTTAAAATGTAGAGCAGCAAAGCAAATTGAAATTTGAGGCTGCTGTGTAAATCAAACAACAATAAAGGTCTGTAACAAATAATCTGCAACGAAGCAAAATAGACTGTTTGTTTTCAAAAGAAACTTGTGTTGTACTTTCCAGATGGAAGGCACCTCTTTCAGCTTGACCTTCTTTGGTGAAGGGTATCCAGAAGATGTAGATCCACAGCAAGGCAAACCTTCAGTAAAAATCTGCACTCAAGTGAGAGGGCCAGGTATGGGTGATGTTTAATACAAACTAGCCTCAGTCTGAAGTACTCACCATTTCTTATACCTACTTGGAATTTTCAGGGAAAAGTGATGGTGATGACAAATACACTGTGTTTTAAGTTCAACTGAGTTTTTTTTATTTAATAAATATCTCTGTAGTGAAAGAAGATTAGGTGAAGGAATTCTAGAGCTAGGGGCTTAGGCAGCTGAAGGAGCAGCTCCCACTGGTGGAGCAGTTAAAATTGTTTCAAATTTCCAGCATCGGCAGTTCTTTGCTTTTTGTTTAGAGTTTAGCTCCCTTCCAAGAATGCCTACCTTGAAGTTCTGCTTCTCTATCTAATTAGGATGCCCAAGAGACCAGTGGAATGAGGATTGAGAGGAGATTAGAGATGGGGTGGGGCCAAGCCATAGAGAGATTTGAAAACAATAATGAGAATTTTAATTGTGGATGGAAGAGCTTAGATGCAGATTCTTGTGGTAAGCAAGTACATGACAGTACATGTCAAGGTTAGGCAGCATAATTCAACATAGGGAAAGATAGAGAGAGAGAGATGGAGAACTTTAATTTGTAGTTTGAATACATTTATGTTGTGTCTTTCCAGTGCACATAGTCACTTTGCATTTCCTTTTTAATGAATACAGTGTGCTGTACTGAAACTAATGCTTTTGTTTTAAAAGTATACCTGCATGCAGCTGAGAAGTAGGTCTATCCAAAGAATGATCTTCACAACCCTATCTCACCCACCACCGCCTAAATCTCATCAATTATTAAATTGTAGATGCTTCTGTGATCTTGCAGTTCCAGTTTTATTTAAATATGCATTTTAATACAATCCTTTCTACGAAATGCTTTGCATTACATGACAGCATTATACAAATCTAAAACCCTTCCTTGACACTTGTACTGTGCTCAGAGCAGTACTTACTACTGATTAGCAGATGATTATAGACAACTGAGTTAGTAATGGGAACTGAAAAGATAAGATGGCAAGCTTTAAAGATAAAGTATAATTATTGCTGTTATCTGGTTTGACCTTATTGCCCATCAAGCAATTTCTTTCTCCTTCCCTTTCTTTACCTTTTCATTTTATATGAATGAAAGAGTACCAAGCTAAAGTACAGGAAATGAAAGTTGATGCTTTCATTGATGTATGTACAGTAAGCGCACAAGATGGCAGCCGGGTAGGCTCCTAAGCCAGAACTCATCCATTTCTTTTCTTTTTCCTCTTGCTCTTTTCTTTCCTTTCCTTTTCTTCCTTTCTCGTTACCTGCATTGTTCCAACCGCATGGTGGTGGAGAGTTGAACCAGTGTGAACTCTATGCCTTACTGACCGCATGGGAGCCCGCACTCTGCTTCCGACCTTATAAAGACTGTAATGCTGAACTTGTACGTTCTTATTTCTTTCTTTCTTTTCTAATTTATATCTAAGATTTTGAACCTAGGTATGTTTGTACCTAAGATGGTGCTGGAAATGGCGCCATTGTATTCCTTTTGCTATACTCCTATCCCTGTACATGTGACAATAAACCTGATTTTAAGTCAAGACTTCCTGATTTTAAACATTTGACTTAAACACTGTAAAACACAATTCCATACAGGAGTGTATTTATAATTTTAAAGATCTGAAAGATGAATGTTTCCTCTTAATTACAAATTGCTATTTTATATTGTCCTGCATTGTGTTCCAACTTGCGTACAAATTGACTTGTGAACGAAACCTCTTTTCAATCTGAGGACTGCCTGTATTCAGGAAACTTAATTTTTGATTATGGTTTGCTTTCCTTTTGTTTTTTTTCCAGACTTGTCCCCACATTGTGTCCTCCTTCTTTTTAGTTTTCATCTTGTATTGCTCTTTCTTTTTATCTTTTATGGTGTTACCTTTATCCAATTTGTAATAAGTGACCTTTGGTTAATGGTTGGCTTTGCCAAATCCATGGAATTTCCAGTGTCAAGTCTTTTATGGTCCACTTATTTAAGGAAATATATAATTTTCTTAGAGGCAGTTCACAAAAGATTCACAAAGATGATTCCCTGATATGAGCAAAGGCTACATAGATTGGGACTGAACTTGCTGGAGTTTAGAAGAAAAAGTAGTGATCTCATTGAGACATACAGGATTCTTGAGGGGCTCAACAGGGTAAATGCTGAGAAGATGTTTCCCCTCTCGCGTGAGAGTCTAGAACCAGATGGTACCAGTTCAAGACATGAGGAATTTCTTTTCTCAAAGCTTTTCACAGAGTTGTGGGGGCAGAGTCCTTGCTTACATTTAAGGCTGAGATAGATTCTTGATCAGTCAAGAAATTAAGGGTAATAGGGAAAATAGGAAAGTGGATATGAGGACTGTTGAATCAACCATTATCCTATTGAATGGCTGTGGAGGCTCAAGGGGCTGAATGACCTCTGATACTTCCTATTTCTTATCAAGTTATAGTCTTTACCTGCATAGCTTACTTTCCATGGATCCACAAAGCTATCCTTGGTTTTACTCCCAGTGAAGAAAATGAAATTTCCGTGAAGATGCTAGCACAGTGTAAGCTTTTTATTTTGATAGAAGGCTCAAGGGGCTGAATGGCCTACTTTAGTCTCTACTGAATCTGTTCCACCATTCAATGAGGTCATGGCTAAACTAATAATCCTTCACTACACTTCCCTCCTTCCTCTCCATAACTTTTGATTACCTTTATTGATTAAATTCTGTCTGTCTATCTCAGCTTTGAATAAACGTAATGACCTGGCTTCAACAAATTTACCACCACCACCTGAGAGAAAGTATTCTCCTCTTCTCTATCTTAAATATTCAACCATATATTCTAAGATTATGCCAACTGGTCCTAAACTATCCCACTGGGGAAACAACTTCTTTGCATCTATTCTGTCAAGAATCTTGTATGTTTCAATAATGTCATCTTTTCCTTTTCACATTCCAATCTACTTGACCTGATCTTGTAAGACACTCCCTCCATGCCAAGTGAACTTTCTCTGGTCTGCCTGCAATGTCAGTGTACCTCTCCTTGGATAAGGGCCCAAAACTCTTTTGTATTCCAGCTGTGGTCTGATTGTATATTTGCTAAAAACATACTAATGTACACAATATCGTGTAGTTTTGGTGAAATCTCCGTAACTTTATGCTCCATTCCCTTTGAAATAAAGGCCAATATTTAATTTGCCTTACCTATTCCCTTCTGAATTTGGTTTTTTGCTTTTTGTGATTCATGAACCAGGACATTCCCAGTATTTGATCATTAAATGTTCATCGGTGACCTCTTCACTAATGGGTCTTCACATTGATTAGAAATTGCTGATTAAGCTTAAGCATCTAGCAATTCAATTAGTAACACATTGAAAAATAATCTATCACAATTAGACTTATTGCT
Organism: Chiloscyllium plagiosum; assembly: GCF_037043375.1. Classification (NCBI taxonomy): domain Eukaryota; kingdom Metazoa; phylum Chordata; class Chondrichthyes; order Orectolobiformes; family Hemiscylliidae; genus Chiloscyllium; species Chiloscyllium plagiosum. Next base: position 19,501,584 of record NW_028270148.1, read on the forward strand.
TGCATCTCTTTTTGCTGTAAGACATAGGAGCAGAAGTAGGCTATTTGGCCCATTGAGTCGTCATCTATTCAATGAAATCTGATAATCCTCAACTCCTCTTTCCTGTATTTTTCTCATAAATGTTGATTCTCTTTACTAATCAAAACAACCCCCCACCCCGGCCAGTGAATCTTGTGTGTATCAATAAAGTTACCTCACATTCTTCTGAGCACAAATGAGTACAGACTCAACCTCTCCTCATAAGAGAATCACTCCTTACCCAGCACTAGTCCAGCGAATTCCCTTTGGACTGTCTCCCATGTCAGTAGATCCCTTCCTGGCTAAGGGGACTGAAACTGTTCAGTATTGTGTGGTCTAACTAGTGATTTGTATAGTTTTTACCAAGACTTCTTTGCTGACTACCATTTTTGTTGTAATACTTTAAATTTTTCCAAAAGCCTGGAATTTCTTTGTTAAAATTATATTTGTATACTTTGATGCATCACCTGATAAAATAATAACTAAATAATTTGAAAAGAAAGTCCAATGTTATCTTGATAGCTTCCTCTTTTTCTGCAAATGGTGGGCTTTTGGTGATAGAACATTGTATGGCAAATGTTTGCTTTCAAAGGAAAGTGTACTTTTGCTTAAGAGCATGACTTTCAATTTTCGATGGTGCAAGTGGTTACTTTTCTGTTGGCCTTATTTCAGAACTTCTATTTTATTTTACTTACCAGAACCTGGTTACATTGCGACCCCAATAGCTATGGTACAGGCAGCTGTTACAATACTTTGGGAACACAAGTCTCTGCCCAATCGGTGAGTTTCAGAACTTAGACTGTGTGAAATAATTTTGAAATGCTGTTGTTGAGTCTAAAAGCTTAATCCAGAAAACACAAAATAAGTGTATCAACGTTCCCATTTCTCTCATTCTGCATAGCCACATCTTACAATAATAAACTGATAATGCATATAGATCTTCCACAAGCACAGGAAAGCAAATTAGTTCATTGTGTAAATTTTAATTCTGAAAGGAGATAATGGGTGAAAGCCATAAGATTATTCCTGTCTTTGTCAAAAATCAACTTTGCTTAATCGTTCTCAATATGTCTCAATTCCTTCTTGTTAGAAATCTACGTGTTATCTTAATGAATCAATGCATGTATTTAACTTTAATTGCCTTCCACCCCACAATTTCCAGTGTATGAAGATATTTCACCTTAAAGTTCTTGTTTTGTAACTAGTGTTTCGAGTAAAGTCCTTTTACTATTTAAAAAAAAACTGAACCAATTTGACTAATTCACTTCCTTATCCTGACATGTGTTGTTGGTGTCACAATTGGCCTATTTTCACTCTATGCAGATTGTTTTTATTAGAGAAAATTATTTCTATTAGATTTTAACTATTTATTGTACACTTTTTAAGTCAGTTGCACATGAAATATTGTTCCACTTTGCTTTTTAAATTTCAATATGGACGACTGGTTCTGTTTGATTATAAATATTAAATGATGCACAGATTTGAATAGTTTCTTGCAAGAATACTATTATCTTCCAGTGATTGAGCTAATTGCTTTAGATTTGAAGACCTCCAGGGTGTCTTCAGTTTGAGCTCCTGAATGGAGCTGAAAAGGCTGTTCATAGTTTCAAACTTCTTATTTTTGTTCCTCCTTCCTTCTAGGGGTGGGGTGTACTCACCTGGAGCAGCATTCTCGAAGACAACTCTGATTGAAAGACTGAACAAATATGGCATTGAGTTCAATGTTATCAGCAAGCCTGAAGCATAAGTGCTTCCACACGATTTGAGTCCTCTGAGTGTGGTGGTTCATTGTCCTGCTATTTACTACACTGACAAGATTTGTACTTGATAATTAACAGCTTTTTCGCAGTAGTTAGCTCATGTTGTAATATAATGAACGAATGCTAAATAGTTTGAGACTTGCTTTTGAGGATTGAGTGTTCTGATGGTAATTAAACTTGTTGAATGTAACCATTTCAAAGTTGTCACTGTATTTTTAAATTGAATTGCAATTATTCTATTTATATTCAACATGTTACAAGGGAAGAAGAATTGAAAATCATACTACCACCTGTAATTCTAACACCATTCTGGACTCTTGTTATAGGGTCTCTGTGTCTGTCCCTCCGCCCCTCCCTGGATTTGGCCAAGCACTTCCATTGGATTGGTCCATACTTATCGACAGTGTAGAAAATGTGTTGCTGGAAAAGCGCAGCAGGTCAGACAGCATCCAGGGAACAGGAGAATCGACGTTTCGGGCATACAGTGTACTGCAGTGATGTACCATTCTGCAGAATGGTTGACTAGGAGACTCTCCCAAACCAACCTGTTTGGTGACATTTTGAATATACCTTTCAGGGCCAGCAAGTCCTGGCATGGTATTCCTCAAAGCTTCCAGCCCAAAAGTAGGAATGTTATCACTGGTCCATGTGACCACTAGGATAGGGTAGCTGAAGAATAGAACATTCCTGATGAAGAGTTTGTGCTCGAAACGTCAACTCTCCTGCTCCTCGGATGCTGCCTGAGTGGCTGTTTTTCCAGTACCACACTTTTTGACTCTGATCTCCAGCATCTGCAGTCCTCACTTTTTTCTGGGATAGGGTAACTAAGCCTTTTTTTGGTGCAATACTGATAAATCTAAAGCACGTTGTCCAAAATGTCTTGCCCTTGTCAATGTCAGGATGCAAATTGGTGTTCTAATGTCAATTGGCCAAAACTATCAGTGTGCCAGCATCCAGCTTTTAGCTGAAACTGTGTCCAGTGAACAGCAGGCTGTATATTTTTGGGATATTGTTACCTTTTTACTAAGTAAGCTAAATTTAAGAACCGAAATAATAGATTCCACAAGGAACATACTCTAAATGTCCCAGAAGCTTCCAAACTGGTGTAAAGATATAAATAACAATTTTCATTTAAGCAGACCAAGTCCCCAAGATGAGTCTTAGATATATAATTAAGACATGAATGTTTGTTTTTCCATACATTGACATTTCTTGCAAATGGTTCCAAGGTGAAAAACTGACAATGTATTTTTTTTTTCAGCAATCTGTGTTTTTTCTTTAAGCTTTCAGAATTTTTTTTTTAGATTAGATTACTTGTTGGGCAGAAGGGCCTGTTTCCACACTAAGTCCACACCGACCTGCCGAAGCGCAACCCACCCATACCCCTACATTTACCCCTTACCTAATACTATGGGCAATTTAGCATGGCCAGTTCACCTGACCTGCACATCTTTGGACTGTGGGAAGAAACCGGAGCACCCGGAGGAAACCCACGCAGACATGGGGAGAACGTGCAAACTCCACATAGTTAGTCACCTGAGGTGGGAAATGAACCCGGGTCTCTGGTGCTGTGAGGCAGCAGTGCTAACCACTATGCCACCGTGACTTGAATGAAAGAAGAGATGGTTGTATGTCCAAGCTTTCAAGTTAGAAGGCACTTTGTGTTTATTTGGTGAAGAGTGAATCAAGTTAGGCTGTGATATCTCAACATTTACTGACCACTTCTACAAATAGGAAGGAATAATAGGCCTTTAGAGGAAGTACAAAGCTATATCACAGCACGCAAAGTAAAAGAGAAATCTTGCCAAAATAAGATGTAGAAACATTGGACTCTTGTACATGAGCAGTTCAGAAGTAATAAACACAAGTATACTTTATATTAGTCTTCAGTGCAAAAGATTACTAGGAAGCACATAATGCAATGAAATGTAATCTGTACAAAACATTTGCAATAATTTCACTAAAAATCATTGCCAAGCCTCATTTGCTCAGAGGTACTTTTTAAAATATGATTGTCTAAAACATAATGATGGAGAAAGTGAGGACTATAGATGCTGGAGAGTCAGTCAGAAAATGTGGTGCTGGAAAAAGAACAGCAGGTCAGGCAGCTTCCAAGGAGCAGGAGAGTTGATGTTTTGGACATAAGCCCTTCATCAGGAATGTAGAGTGGAAAGTGGGAGAAGGGAGGGGGGGGAATGTGAGAGATAAATGGGTGGGGCTGAGAGGGAGTAGGTGGGATGGTGATAGGTGGATACCGGTGGGAGATAATTGGGCAGGTAGGTCAGGCCAAGAGAGTGGTGCTGAGTTGAAAGGTTGGATCTGGGATGAGGTGGGAGGGGAGATTTGGAAACTAGTGAAGTCAAATAATGATTCCTATTCTGCTATGATTAAGGAATTAAACCAGGATGGCAATGGTCAAGGTGTATAATGTTAAGATAAATATTTCAATTTGTGTTTTAATTGCTTTTGTAGGGATTAGGAACAGTGCAAAATCAGTGGGATTGTAAAGGATCTGTGGAAGGATATGTTTGATAAGCAAAATGACCAAAGATGGTTATATTCAAACAACAATCAGATACTGCATCTGGACAGTCATTGGTATTGCCATCATCAGGTTTCCCCACCGTCAACTACCTGATAGTTCAGCTAGACCAGCCCAATCAATATTCTGATGACTACAGCAGTCCATGGCTGAGTAATCTAAGGCATGTTGCTCACCATCTGCCTCAGTTTCTCCACAATCCACAAGTTACAAATCTTGAGTGAGGTTTAAATCCTTGTAGGATGAATGCAGTTTACCCTAACTCTATAGCAGCTGCAACAGTACTCTAAGCTGAACATCATGCAGGCAAAAGCATTGACACCCTATCAACCAAATTAAAAATTCTATCAATGGCTTATTGTGGTTGTTATTTATTTGTGTTTAACACTCTTTGGAAATCAAGAAGAAAGGAAAGGGGTGGATAACTCGATTAATGAAGGATAAATCAGTACATGATTTGGAGATGCTGGTGTTGGACTGGAGTGTACAAAGTTAAAAATCACACAACAGCAGGTTATAGTCCAACAGGTTTAATTGGAAACAGTACAGTAATTAGGATCATGGTTTGGAGGATTAAATGTAGGATTAGTTATGATGAAGATAAATGGCAAAAGAAAGAAGTTACTGATTGAGGCAGTCACCTAATGGTACAGCGTATTAGTCAGTTAAAAGGGCTTGTTTTCAAAACGTAATAATGGGAAATTTTAATCTTATTGATCAAATTAGAAAAGGTAGACTGGAAGATGAGTTCATTTTGTATTCAACATTTGTTGGAACAATATGTTCTGGAACAGATTATTTTAGACTTGATAATGGATGACAGAGGTATATTAAATGTTTGCATTTAGATATAGCAAGTAATTAGGTACTTTGTTAATTTTTACCGCAAGGGGACTGGAGTATAAAAGTTTGGGGGAACTCCTGATCCAACTGTCTAATATTGTTACTCTGTTCAAGCTGTTAGGTTATCCTATTTGAAATGCTGAGTGTTGTCAACATGTCTAATACCCAGTGTTAGTAAGGCCCAACCTAAGGTCTTAAAGCATAGTTGTGATGTTAACATGGAGTTGTGTTCAACTTTACCTGTACTTTTATGACTGCTGCTCTGATACTTTCTTTGGGCACCTTAATTAAGTCACCCTAGTCCTAGCAGGCCATAGGACTATGGTTTAACCTGAGGGTGGTCATGTCTCAAGCAAAGGGCAAGGTTGAGTAGGTCGGATATTCACAGTAACCTCAGCCAGTACAGGAACTGAAGCCCTGTTGTTGGTGTCACTGCATCCCAAACCAAGCTAAACAAACCAAAGGTTACTTGCTATTGTTGAAGGATTCTCTATATTACCAGTGTTTGTAAATCCCCATCCAGTGGTACTGAAAAAGTCTAGGAAAATCAGAGGATTAATTGTGTCTTTCAATTTTAATTTTTATGATGATTTATTACTAAATTCTGAGTTAAATTTTATCTCCCTTGGGGTTCAGGTGAAGCTTGGTTGAGAACTGTAGTTGCTTAACTGGCTGTCCTTTTAATACTGTTTGCTTGTCAAGTACATCCTGTGGAGAAGTTGTCTCTGGTGGTCCTAAGATCAATTAGGAGTTACATTGCTGGGAGTTTCTTGAGATTGGCAGCTGCTTAGTTGTTCTCTGGAGTTTTATTTGAACAATCTCTCGCAATGGATGTCGCAAAAGCATGGAAAAATACAGTTAGGGAAAGAAAGTTTCAGAAAATACAGTATAATGCTACTTTAACAAATGTATGATGCAACCTGCAGCAATTTAATCTATTTATCATCTTGTGTTTGGGATTATATTCACCTTTCTAACAATTGCATTATAATAGTGACCTTATTAGGAAAGTCTTGCTGAGCACTTAAGATGTTCTCCTTTACAGTAATAACAAAACACCAACTTGCATTTGTATAGCATTTTTAACAAGCAATACATCTCAAGATGCTTCACAACAGTACTATCAGATAAAAGTTGGCACCATTGAGCCAATGAAGGTGGAATTAGACCAAACATTTGGTCTAAATATCGATTTTTTTTTAATATATATTATAAAGTACCTTCAGAAGAATGGGAGAAGTTTAGGAAGAGAATGACTGAGCTTGGGGTTGAAAGTGCTGCTGTCAACGATGGATCAGAGGAAGTCAGAGGCAAAAGAAACACAATGAGAGGAAGGTAGAGACCTCAGAAGGAAATAGGAAGTTCTAGAGATTGGGGGAGGAGATGCCCCCTTGATAGAAAAATGAAGCAAGTTCACAGTTTTTATTAAACAAGTTGCTGGACATTTCTGAGCCTGTAAAAGACAAACAACTTTGTTTGGGAAAGAGAATTTGTTTCCGCTGGAGAGGATCAACTGTTTATTGTTTTTAAAACAAACTGGCTTCACTCTGTCACAGAACCCCACAGGTTGTGCCCCTTCTTCTTTTTAACAATGAGACTGACATCATTCTTCAGAGTGTTCATGCACAATTCCAGAGAGTCACCAAAATCCCTTATTATCCGAGTTTGGTTGTCCAGGTACAATCGCAGTGTTTCAACATCATCATCACCCTGCAATGTAGAGATTAACATCTATGAACTCAAATTGTTGCAGGTATGGAAATTTATGCATAATGTCTGATATGATTGAGAAACTGTGTCCACTTATGGGACTCTGCAATAGTGGAGCTGCAGTCACAAACACTTATACTGTGACTGAACAGAAAGAAAATGGCAAATCAGTATCTCTTACACCCATACACTAGAAGAAAGCAGAGTTAACGTTTCAAATCCTGTGACTCTTCAAAGGTTTATTATTTCGTCTTCGCATCAGTTGTTTCATGCAGATTTTACAAATTTGCATCAAACATACCGGTGGTCGATGGCGCCTCAATCCTAGCAGTTGGTTCCGTACCCTGTTCATGCTTTGGTAAAATGTTTTCAGAGCCTTGGCAAAGTCAACTTCATAACTGGCCTTGGGTGTACCCTTACTGCCAAAGGCTTCTGCGTTCTTTCGGTGGAAAGACTTCTCATCGGACCTTGGGGCTAGGGAAAAGTAAGATGAGACCAAACATTAAAATTACTCATGTGACTTGGTCAATGTTGTCTATCTCATACGCTGCAGGCAAGGATGCCTGAGGCATGGTGCATCGGTGAGACCAAGCACAGGCTACGGCAACAGTTGAATGGACACCGCATAATCAACAGACAGGAGTGTACCTTCGAGTCAGAGAACACGTTCGCAATCTGGGACATTCGACCTCGGACCCTCAGGTGACCACCCTCCAAGGCGGACTTCGGGACAGGCAACAACGCAAAGTGGCTGAGCAGAGGCTGATAGCCAAGTTCGGTACCCATCGGGATGGCCTCAATTGGGACCTTGGGTTCATGTCACACTACAGGTGACCCCACTGCACTACATACATACACTCGTACAGACCCATACGCTCATGCAGACCCTCTCTCATACACAAGCTGTCTCTCACATGCTCACATATACACTACCGCACCGTCTCACAGACTTACACCCCTTTACACTCACACACGTACACACTTTCTCACAGGCAATCATTACGCCCCCACCACAGCTCCCCCCACCCCCCCCTTAGAAACAAACACATGCACATATAAGTTTATGGGGTGAAGTTGTACTTGCAGAAAAACATTTTACTTTGCTCAAAAACTGCATGAATCCATGTAAGATTCTGTAAATCCCTTTTTAAAATTAGAATCAGTGTAAACATTGGGGCACTGACAGCCTCACACAGGGTACGTCACACCTTCAATGCATTATCTGGACCAACATGGCACCTGTTGTTAAAGTTCACGAGAATGTAACTTTAAGAAAGTTCTGGAATTTACATATGGAAGAACTGAAACTAACATGCCCATTCTAAAGATGAGAGACTTAACAAACAACCCAGGTCTTTTTCAATATATAATTTCAGTTACATCACACTGTAAAGTTTTGCTATACCTTCTGTGTCTGATGATCTTATACTCCAAAACCACCTGATGAAGGAGCAGTGCTCCGAAAGCTAGTGTGCTTCCAAATAAACCTGTGGGACTATAACCTGGTTTTGTGTGATTTTTAACTTTGTACACCCCAGTCAACACCAGCATCTCCAAATCATAACAACTATTCAAGTACAGAAATCATTTTATAGTGAAATACAATAAAATACACTGAAAAACTTTCATTTGTTGCTATAATCAGGTGCTATTTTGATGGTTTAAGAGTAAGAGAAAATGAAAACATATAGATTAAAGAGATGTCCATCTATGTTTGAATTCTGAGCCAGCTCAGAGCCACCACTGCCTCACCAGCCCCAACTCACGTCAAAGTCACTGGTTCTCACATGGCATCTTTTGTTGCTAGGCCTACCTCGTTGATGTTGCCTCAGGGCTGGCACTCTCCTCCACACTCGGCTAATTCTCTTCTCCCTCCCCAGCCCATCCCCACACTTGCACCCACATTGAAATCATCTCTTTCCCCTGCACCCCCCTCCCCACCCCCCCAAAACCCCTGCACTGGGCTCACTTTCTCCCCTTCCCTCCTTCCCTACCCCTGCATTGGGCTGACTTTTCACCCCCCCATCACTCTCGTCCTACACTGGTTTCACTCATCCCCCCACCCCGATTCCATACCGGGCTCATTCCCCCCCTACACTGGGCTCACTCTTGTCCCCGCCCAATGCTGATCTCAATCTACATCCCCAGGCCTGCGTTGGGCTTGCTCTCCTGCCCCATGACTCTCGCTGCTGCCAATGCCTTCAGGAGCTGTCTCCTTTGCCGCCATCACACATGCTCAGCAGGCTGGGGTCATGCCAAAGATGCCGATAAAGGCTTTTTAAAGAAAACAAAAAGACAAAGAGCAAAAGTTAAAAGAAAAAATAAAAAAAGAAAGCAGTGGATGAGCCACAGACCAGAAATGCAAATGCAGAGCTGTTACTCCGTTGCCACCACCTTGATCATTTTCAGCCACTGAATCTGACTTCAAGCATAAACTCTTTATTTCAGCAGCAAGGAACTGAAACAATGGCCCTAGTTGCATACCACAAAGACTTACTGCTACTTTCTTCTTGTAATTATTCTGTCTAATTGGCACTTGTTTTAATCTTGATACCTGTAATTTCTTGGCATCTCAAAATCCTGAACAAAACTTCAGTGATAACTTGTAATTAAAGTGCCCTTTAATCTATTTAAACAAGAGCTTTCATCTAATTAAACAGAAAAAATTTCTGTTTGTGCATTCTGGTTTCAGTTTTTAAACCGAAGCTTCTCTGCATTTTGATTTAACTTGAATAATTAAAAGGGATCGACATGAGCTAGATTAATATCAACAGCTATATTATTCTACAGTTCATTGACTATGTGTAGGGCATCCTGATGGTTATGACAATAAGTTCTGGGAACGAATCTATTGACAATTTTTCTCTGATCACTGGGAAAATGCTAGGCCTCTGGTTCTTCGATTGGAATCGGGAACTGAGGACTTGATGCTTCTATTGTACAGGACGTTTGACCATGTATAGAACATAGAACATAGAACATAAAAAAAATACAGCGCAGTACAGGTCCTTTGGCCCTCGATGTTGCGCCGATCCAAGCCCACCTAACCTACACTAGCCCACTATCCTCCATATGCCTATCCAATGCCCGTTTAAGTGCCCATAAAGAGGGAGAGTCCACCATTGCTACTGGCAGGGCATTCCATGAACTCACGACTCGCTGAGTAAAGAATCTACCCCTAACATCTGTCCTATACCTACCACCCCTTAATTTAAAGCTATGCCCCCTCGTAATAGCTGACTGCATATGTGGAAAGAGGTTCTCATGGTCAACCCTATCTAAACCCCTAATCATCTTGTACACCTCTATCAAGTCACCCCTAAACCTTCTTTTCTCCAATGAAAACAGCCCCAAGTGCCTCAGCCTTTCCTCATACGATCTTCCTACCATACCAGGCAACATCCTGGTAAACCTCCTCTGCACCCGTTCCAGTGCCTCCACATCCTTCCTATAGTATGGCGACCAAAACTGCACACAATACTCCAGATGCGGCTGCACCAGAGTCTTATATAATTGCAACATGACCTCAGGACTCCGGAACTCAATTCCTCTACCAATAAAAGCCAGTACGCCATATGCCTTCTTCACCGCACTATTTACCTGGGTGGCAACTTTCAAAGATTTGTGTACATGGGCACCAAGATCCCTCTGCTCATCCACACTACCAAGTATCTGACCATTAGACCAGTACCCCATCTTCTTGTTACTCTTACCAAAGTGAATCACTTCACACTTACCTACATTGAACTCCATTTTTGCCACCTTTCTGCCCAGCTCTGCAGCTTATCTATATCCCGCTGTAACCTGCCACATCCTTCCTCACTGTCAACATCTCCACTGACTTTCGTATCATCCGCAAACTTGCTCACCCAACCTTCTAGCCCTTCCTCCAGGTCATTTATAAAAATGACAAACAGCAATGGTTCCAAAACAGATCCTTGCGGAACACCGCTAATAACTGCACTCCAAGATGAACCTTTACCATCAACTACTACCCTCTGTCTTCTTCTAGCCAGCCAATTCCTAATCCAAACCTCCAACTCACCCTCAATGCCATACCTCTGTATTTTTTTGCAGTAGTCTACCATGGGGAACCTTATCAAACGCCTTACTAAAATCCATATACACCATATCTACTGCTTTACCCTCGTCCACCTCCTTAGTCACCTTCTCAAAGAATTCAATAAGGTTTGTGAGGCACGACCTACCCTTCACAAAACCATGCTGACTATCCTTGATCACATTATTCCTATCCAGATGTTCATAAATCCAATCCCTTACAATTCTCTCTAAGACTTTGCCCACAACAGAAGTGAGACTCACCGGCCTATAGTTACTAGGGTTATCCCTACTCCCCTTCTTGAACAAGGGAACCACATTTGCTATCCTCCAGTCTTCTGGCACTATTCCTGTAGACAACGAGGACATAAAAATCAAGGCCAATGGCTCTGCAATCTCCTCCCTTGAGTATAGGCATCACTCAACTTGGGAACTGACCCTTAAGAAATAAATATCCAAATATGGTGTTGGCATGTTCAACTGAGGCAATCAAGCAGGCACTGGATGATTATTTAGATAGAAATAGTACTTAGGGATATGAGGAAAGGGAAGGAAATTGAAGCTAGGGAATATAACTAGTACAAAACCAATAGGCTGAATGGCCTCTTTTTGTGCTATGAGAAAGTGAGGACTGCGAATGCTAGAGAGTCAGAGTCGAAAAGTGTGGCGCTGGAAAAGCAGGTCAGGCAGCATCTGTCGACCAGGAGAGTCGATGTTTCAGGCATAAGCTCTTTATCAGGAACATGCTGTAACAATTCTGAGATTCTGTCTTAGAAAGGTACAGTGCAGATTACCCAGAATTATTCCAGGGTTTAAAGGGTTCAATTATGAAGCCAAGGTGCCAACATGGTTCATATTTCTGTGAATTTGGAAGTATCAATGCTAATCTAACTCACAAGCATAAAACGATAATTCCAAGTACTGTAAATATAAAGAAACTACTCCCTCTGGTGGAGGAATACAGAATAAGGTGGTTTCTGAACTGGACCTGAAACATTAACTCTGATTTCTCTCTGCAGATGCTGCCAGAGCTGCTGAGTTTTTTTTCTCACTAATTTCTGTTTTTAATTACAGAATAGGATGGCATAGTCCCATGAAATTAGAGCCAAGTTATTTAGCAGTGAAACCAGGCCAGTTTGCTCACATATTGAGCAGTGGTGGAAACCTGGAACATGCTCCTCCAGCATGGTGGTGAATACGGAGTCAATAGAAATTTTTAAAACTGAGAGTGATAAGAGTTTTGTTAGGCAAGAGAATTGAGTGATATGGAATAAAAACAGGTAAATGGAGATGGAGTGCACGTCAGCCACTACTTAGTAAAATGGATAAACAGGTTCAAATATTTTACTGTTCATGTATTTCCATATGTGTAAGAGAAAGAAGCTGCAAAATTAGTGAGACAGTGTTGGCTGTGCAGCCTGAGCAAATTTGCATTTGGCATTACAGCGCACTCTGCTGGTTCCGCATACCATCACTCATTTTCCTTAAAGCGCTCTTAATGGAGACATTGTCTTTTCTTAAGGTTCTGTTGACATCTCTCAGAAGTTCAATCTCTTGCTCCAATTTCGATAGCTTGATGTAAAGCTCCGAGAGCTGGTCATCGTCTATTTCCTGCAATTGGACAGAAAATCTAATCGTGAAATTATGAACGGAATGTATTGAATTTTTATTAGTTTACCAACCTTTATTAAGTTCCCTGTAAAATATGTGTGCAGCAAACAGAATCTGGTCAGCCAACAATTACTTCCACAATTTTAATAAAATGTGCAGCTTGTCAAAAGTAAAATTCAGAGAAAATGTGGTGAGAGGAAAAAGATTTAAAAAACATGAGGGGAATTATTTTTTACACAGAGGGTGGTTCACGTGTGGAATGAACCTCCAGAGGAAGTGATGGATAAGGGTCTAATTATAGCATTTAAAAGATATTTGGATAAGTACATGAATGGGAAAGGTTTGGAGCCAGGAGCCGGCAGGTGGTACTAGTTTAGTTTTAGATTATGATTAGCATGGACTGGTTGGACCGAAGGATCTGATTCTGTGCTTTATGACTGTATGGATGTTTGTCAAGAATTTGATTAAATCGATATATATCAGTGTTGTTAGGTTTTACGTTTTCAAAGTTCTGGAAATCATAATGTTTTTTCTCGCATTTAGAAGCACTGTCAGAACTAAAATTGTAGCTGCTTTGCTTCCAAGATCGAACCTTCTACTTATCACCTGCTGTTTTTTATGGCCATTGTGTTCCACACTTCTATCACACATTGTGGGAATTCCAATTTTAAGGTAATGTCCCCTTGCCCTAGAGTCTCCGCACAAGTGATAATAGTGAGTTTCTATTTACTTTATCAATTCCTTTCAACATGTTCAAAACCTGGATATAGGTTTGCTCGCTCAGCTGGAAGGTTCATTTCCAGATGTTTTGTCACCCTACGAGGTAACATTTTCAGTGGGCCTCCAGGCAAAGCACTGCTGATAATTCCTGCTTTCTATTTATATGTTTGGATTTCTTTGGGTTGGTGATGTAATTTCCTGTGGTGATGCCATTTCCTGTTTTTTTCTCATGGGTGATAGATGGAGTCTAACTCGATGTGTTTGTTGATAGAGTTCCGGTTGGAAAGACATGCTTCTAGGAATTCTCGTGTGTGTCTTTGTTTGGCTTATCCTGACATCAGGATGACGAAACATCGAGAAATGAACCTTCGAGGTCAGCAAGCAAACCCACACCCAGAACCTCAACCTGAGCTACAAATCTTCTCAAAATTTGCTATGTTCAAAACCGTCAAGCATATCACCCTTAACTTTCTATATGTTCCAGGAAATACAACCCTAATGTATGTCATCACTCTTCATAATCTAATGCTTGGAGACCTGATCACATTCTGGTGACTTTGTGCTGCACTTATTCCAAGATGAATTAATATACCCTTTCAAAGATGCCCTGCACAAAACAGTACACAAAATACCACAATTGGTCAGGAATGCTTATGCCCGAAACGTCGATTCTCCTGTTCCTTGGATGCTGCCTGACCTGCTGCGCTTTTCCAGCAACACATTTTCAGCTCTGATCTCCAGCATCTGCAGTCCTCACTTTCTCCTTTGTGTTATAAAGGCCAACGTTCCATTAATCATTCTGATTATTTAATCAATTAATGTCTGCATATAATTTTATGCTTTGGTCTATGCCATTTACCAGACCAATTGTTAATTGTATCATTGGGAAATTGCAGTAAATGCAAATGTATAGGCTCAGTTTACAAATTACAAATTTACAACCCACCCAAAAAAGTTTGTAACAGCAGATGGCAGTTTCTGCTACTTGACCCTCTCTTGTCCTAACACAAGGAGACAGTAGTATTGGGAATACATATTCTTAATTAATGGAGGATTTTAAATTATTTGGACCATATGTGGTTTCTTGGAAATCAAATGAACAGCTCAATGAATGCTGTAAGCCACTTGCTATTTACTGGAAATCAAGTAACTAGAAAGGAGTTGAGCAAAACTTGTTAGAGAGTTAAGAGATAAGGTTTATGGATTTAATTAACAACTAAAGAACTAGGGATGCTGGAAATCAACCCTGTTCTGAAGAAGGATTACTGGACCTAAAATGTTAACTCTGCTTTCTCTCCACAGATGCTGCTAGACCCGCTGCATTTTTTGAACAATTTCAGTTTTCATTATGGATTTAATAGTTGGTTTAGAAGTGGTGTAGCCTATGCACTGATGTTTGTCTAGCAACACCCTTGTAGACTGGTTCCTTTTCTCTCTAGGAACAAAAGACCGCAAGAAGCTTGCAGCTTAAAAGATCTCTCTGTCTTCTCACCTCACAACATGACAAGCTAACAAGATCTCTCGCCAGGCTAAAGTATTTCTAAGAACTTGAGAAACGTCCAAAAGAAATTAGCATCCCAGACTACCTCATAAATTCTGAAGCTGCATGGTGGCTCAGTGGTTAGCACTGCTGCCCCAAGCACAAGGGACCTGGGTTCGATTCCACCCTCAGATGACTGTGTTGCATATTCTCTCTGTGTCTGCATAGATTGCCTCCAGTGCTCTGGTTTCCTCCCACAGTCTAACAATGTGTGGTTTAGGTGGATTGGCCATGCTAAATTGCCCATAGTGTGCAGGCCAGATGGATTAGTCATGAAAAATGCAGGGTTACAGGAATAGATTAAAAAATTGGGGTGCTCGTTGGAGGGTTGGTGTGACTCAATAGACTGAGTGACCTGCATCCACACTGTAGGAGATTCTATGAAGTTAATTCCATTCAAAAACCTAAGCCAAACTGATTTTCCATCTGATCTGAAAAGACCAGTTTGAAAATTTTCCATTATTCTATAGCAATCAGCATTTTGATCTTGTCGAAGGAAACATGGGAAATTGTGAGACGTCATCCAATTTCATCCTTTGAATTCAGATTCTTGGCCCACAAATTTATTTGCCTTAAAAAAAACATACATGCTCTGCAGAGCTGTATTGTCTGGCTTGTTCTATATGTGTCTGTTTGGGGCTCAGAGCATATAGTTTAATTCCTGATTATAGCTAAGTTGTTAACTAGTTTTCCATTTGTTTAAAGATTAAGTACTGTTTATAATAAAAGAATTATTGAAGAAATCTAGTGAAACACTCTTTTACTCTGGACAGTAGTAATAAAGAGAAACAATTTGCCCATTTTAGTGATTAAATAAGAGATTTACGCTTTTGGTATGGTTTGCAGAGTAGTGGGGATGATTTCCAGTGATTCTTCTTGTTCGAGTTGGAACAGTATTTATAAGGCCAACCACAAACTTCTTTTCACATGTTATATAGCCATTCCCTGTGTAGCTATGCCAGAACACCAACATGCTTTTAAAATTAATTCTATTGGGATATACTTTTGTAAAAAAAAATGTGAGCGCAAGTGAAGTATACTTACCACAGTACTGGGCAGTTGTGGTCTCACATAGTCAATAATTATGCTGCCTTCATCAGTGAGTTCAATATCATCTAAAGGGGAACTGATTTCTGTGCAATCCTCTTCACAACATGTAAAACCAATAAAACGTAATCCAAAATACAATCCTGTTATTTTTATTTGGCATTGACCAACATGCTGATCACGTAGGACAGTAACTGTATTACAATAAATGAAAAAAAACTATTGTTGCCAGATTCTTTCTCTGGGCTGAGCAAGGAGAATGCTGTTACCAGTGTTGTTCAACTGTGAGTTTTGGAATAACATTGTAAAAACTTAAAACACCTTAAGACATGTAGATCTCCTTTCTCAGGCTGCCCAAAGGCTATCTAAAGACATGTAGATCTCCTTTCTCAGGCTGCCCAAAGGCTATCTAAAGACATGTAGATCTCCTTTCTCAGGCTGCTCAAAGGCTATCTAAAGACATGTAGATCTCCTTTCTCAGGCTGCCCAAAGGCTATCTAAAGACATGTAGATCTCCTTTCTCAGACTGCCCAAAGGCTATCTAAAGACATGTAGATCTCCTTTCTCAGGCTGCCCAAAGGCTATCTAAAGACATGTAGATCTCCTTTCTCAGACTGCCCAAAGGCTATCTAAAGACATGTAGATCTCCTTTCTCAGGCTGCCCAAAGGCTATCTAAAGACATGTAGATCTCCTTTCTCAGGCTGCCCAAAGGCTATCTAAAGACATGTAGATCTCCTTTCTCAGGCTGCCCAAAGGCTATCTAAAGACATGTAGATCTCCTTTCTCAGGCTGCCCAAAGGCTATCTAAAGACATGTAGATCTCCTTTCTCAGACTGCCCAAAGGCTATCTTAAGACATGTAGATCTCCTTTCTCAGGCTGCCCAAAGGCTATCTAAAGACATGTAGATCTCCTTTCTCAGGCTGCCCAAAGGCTATCTAAAGACATGTAGATCTCCTTTCTCAGACTGCCCAAAGGCTATCTAAAGACATGTAGATCTCCTTTCTCAGGCTGCCCAAAGGCTATCTAAAGACATGTAGATCTCCTTTCTCAGGCTGCCCAAAGGCTATCTAAAGACATGTAGATCTCCTTTCTCAGACTGCCCAAAGGCTATCTTAAGACATGTAGATCTCCTTTCTCAGGCTGCCCAAAGGCTATCTAAAGACATGTAGATCTCCTTTCTCAGGCTGCCCAAAGGCTATCTAAAGACATGTAGATCTCCTTTCTCAGACTGCCCAAAGGCTATCTAAAGACATGTAGATCTCCTTTCTCAGGCTGCCCAAAGGCTATCTAAAGACATGTAGATCTCCTTTCTCAGGCTGCCCAAAGGCTATCTAAAGACATGTAGATCTCCTTTCTCAGGCTGCCCAAAGGCTTAGAAACTTGGCTGGTGTTTCTAAATCATTAAACTTTATTTTAACTTTTACATTTATATTTTTAATCTTAACTTAGTTTTATGCTTAATTATAGAGTGAAATATTATAAACACACGCCTCCAAACTCGGCTACATACAGGTTTAGTAAATGTTTCTTTGAAGTGCTCAAGTAAAATCCAAATTAACACCTTCAACTTACAGAAAATTAACTACAATTGGTATACAATTAATTAGCCATGTTCTGTATTGTATACTGTAATACCAAATACTGTAATACTTCATCAAGGCTATCATTCCTTGCAATCAATTCCCACAAGAACACGTTCAATAGCTAGAGCATAGAGTCTGGAGCCCAGAGTTTAGAGTGTAGAGCCTACAGTAACTCATTGAATGCTTATTCAATTCGTTGCTCCTGACATAATATCACCATTTTAAGTGGAGAGAAATTTCTGACTTTATATTGTTCTTTCCCATGATGTGGAATTATGAAACACTGTCCATCCATACTGTAATTCCATCGCCATCTGTAGATTTCTTTTCTTGAGATCTGCTGTCAACCTGATTTTCCTAGTTCACCATGCCTTCTTGCATACCTTTTCTATATCCTGATTTTTTTTTCTTCCGACATCCTGATGACTACTAGGAGGCCTGTACATAACCACCATCAAGGGTCTTTTATCTTTTGCAGTTCCTCAACTTTAGCCAGATACATTCTACACTTTCTGACTCTCTATCAGCTTTTGCAATTGATTTAATTTTATTTCTTATAAACACGGCAACCTTACCCTTCTAGGAGAAAGTGAGGACTGCAGATGCTGGAGATCAGAGCTGAAAAATGTATTGCTGGAAAAGCACAGCAGGTCAGGCAGCATCCAAGGAGCAGGAGAATCGACGTTTCGGGCATAAGCCCTTCTTCAGGAATGAGGAGGGTGTGCCAAGCTGGCTAAGGTAAAAGGTAGGGAGGAGGGACTTGGGGGAGGGGCATTGGGAATGCGATAGGTGGAAGGTGAGGGTGATAGCCCGGATAGGGGGTGGGGGTGGAGAGTTCAGGAAGAAGATTGCAGGTCAAGAAGGCGATGCTGAGTCTGAGGGTTGGGACTGAGATAAGGTGGGGGGAGGGGAAATGAGGAAGCTGCAGAAATCTGCATTCATCCCTTGTGGTTGGAGGGTTCCTAGGCAGAAGATGAGGCGCTCTTCCTCCAGGCGTCGTGTTGCCATGGTCTGGCGATGGAGGAGGCCAAGGACCTGCATGTCCTTGGCAGAGTGGGAGGGGGAGTTAAAGTGTTCAGCCACAGGGCGGTTGGGTTGGTTGGTGCGGGTGTCCCAGAGGTGTTCTCTGAAACGTTCCGCAAGTAGGTGGCTTGTCTCCCCAATGTAGAGGAGGCCACATCGGGTGCAGCGGATGCAGTAAATGATGTGTGTGTGGAGGTGCAGGTGAATTTGTGATGGATATTGAAGGATCCCTAGGGGCCTTGGAGGGAAGTGAGGGGGGAGGGCGCAAGTTTTGCATTCCTTGCGGTTGCAGGGGAAGGTGGCGGGAGTGGAGGTTGAGTTGGTGGGGGGTGTGGACCTGACGAGGGAGTCGCGGAGGGAGTGGTCTTTCCGGAATGCTGGTAGGGGAGGGGAGGGAAATATATCCTTGGTGGTGGGGTCTGTTTGGAGGTGGCGGAAATGACGAAGGATGATACAATGTATCTGGAGGTTGGTGGGGTGGTAGGTGAGGACCAGTGGGGTTCTGTCCTGTTAGCGATTGGAGGGGCGGGGTTCAAGGCGGAGGTGCGGAAAGTGGAGGAGATGCGATGGAGAGCATCGTCAACCACATCTGAAGGGAAATTGCGGTCTTTGAAGAAGGAGGCCATCTGGGTTGTTCTGCCCATCTGCCTCTCCTTTCAATTAGACATGATTTAGTTCCCATGCCTGAACCCCTTGCAGACACGTCTCTATTATATCCACATTGTACTTCCAATTTCAATCTGTGCTTTATTTAATGCATATATTTAAGTACAAGACTCTCAGTCCTGCGTTGACTGCCCCCCTTCTCATAGTTATCCCCTCATCTGCAGTGCCTGAAGCTGAATTTCAGACCCTTTCCATACTTTATGTCCTATTCCTTGTTCTGGAATTTTTAACTTCTTGTTGAGTCCTCCCCCCTTAACATTTTCCATAATTTTCCAAGCCTATTCCCCATCCATCTATTTAATATAAAGTCCTACCCATAGTGCTGGTTATGCAATTTGCAAAGATTCTGCGCTGAGCATGATTCAGAAGAAGCCCATCCCATCCTAAAAACAGTAATGACGCCAATGCCAATGAGTTCAAATGCATGTCCCCCACACCAATCTTTGAGCCACAAAGGTCTTTTATTACCTTGGAGGCCCCACAGATCCAGGACCAGAGCATGATATTGTAGATAGTTCAGTAGTTCCTCTGACACACTTTTGACAGTGAATTGCATTACTTGATCAATTCTTGCATTAACAGTGTTCCAGATAGGTTTGATGCAGAAGGGGCATGGATGGTTAAGTACATGATACCTGAAGAGATTAGCACACAGTTAATCTTTCTCAGGGCCCTGGTTTGTGAGTTCTTCAGGTATATCTTTCACATACACTGGTACATTAATTGTGCACAAACTGATACTACAGAATAAGTCAATAATTGTATGCGAGATATAAATTTTCAGCAATTACCAGCTGCATACTTTAGACTTCTAGACTCATTGCTCTAGATTCTAGATTCTTTGGTGTCCATGACACACAGAGAGAAAGTACACAATTGCCATTAAGTTCATTTAGTGCAGAATTTAATTACAATTATTCTACTGTGTGCACTTATCACAGTGACCTCTCTTCATAAGACTTCCAACCACTACATAGAATAGTGGTGAATTTACAATACAGGTAACAGACCATTCAGCCCATCAGTTTCATGTTGGTATTTGTGCTTCACAGGCACCTGTGGAATCGTATTGCAATAAGAGTCACATATTTGGGAAGGATCATAATCATTTTTCGAAATCCTCGTGATGGAAGCAGAACTTTTTTTAAACACTCCAGGCACAATTTTTTTAAAAAGTATTTAAAGGACAGGAGATTAAATGTCGTGATAGGTGGAGAGCTTTTCTTTAACAGTTCTTTTTGATGCTTTGACAATTTCGATGAGTTTATATATATATTATTTAAGTACATTCATGTCAACCTTTCAGAATTCTAAAGTACACTTCACCTCTTCCAAAGGGCAGCTTGTCAGTCCAAAGGTGTACCTGATCTTAACCAAAGGTGTCCCAGAACCAAATCCAATAAAGGTACCTTTTCCCTTTGAAGGCAATCTTTCAGCCTATCCAAAGGACTCCACAAAGTTTAGACCTACTCTTACCAGGTTTAATCTGTGCACATCATATTTCACATGCCCAGGTCATCAAAGTCAGACTTGAGGAGTGGCAGCTGCTGATTTATATGGGCAGCTATTTCTGTGAAACACAAATGCATGAAATGTGACTTGCCCCAATAGATAAGTGTCATATTCAGGAACAGAACTCTTGCTTCTTTTCTCAATGACAGAAAGGCTCTGGTCATAGCAAAAATCCAAGTTGGAGAGTCTGTGAGTCTGTCAGAAAAGCTGCCTTTTCTTTGTGTCCAAGTGTTTAAAAGCTCACACCTGACTTTGAACAGGTTGGTTTTACTTCTGTCCCCAGTTCCTACATTAATCAACCGAATGGACCTGTTCCTGGGCCTAAAGCAACACAAATTCACACACCTTCACAGGCATTCTGATTTACCTTAAATTCTAAAAGACAGTTTCAAACATAACCATTTTGAAAAGGGAAGCAGTCATAACATTGTCTCTGATTCAGAGTCTTTAACCCATGTGCATTAAATGCCATTACGTGCACAGTCAAGGTGCAATAATACAGTGGCTCAGGGAACACTCAGACACTCACATAATAGTTGCTAAGCTTAGGTAGCCTGTATATTGATCTTACAGGGTTAATACTGAGGAATGCCATAAGTACTACCCACCATTGGGACGTCATATGGACTTGTGAACAAATTAGCTTAGGATTTCAGAGGAGTCAGACCCAACATCCAGGTCCTCCCAATAGCTTTTGGAACAATGTCTATCATGTCAACGTAACCTGGGGCTAGTTGCTGATATTTGAGAAGCTATTTTCTGTTCAATACAAAAGCATCTTCCAATTAGATCAGAAAGTGGTTTATCCCTACTGCACTAGACCAAGCAGGTCCTGTAGATCCTAATGCCTAAAGAGGATAGTGACAGCAAACCCACTACTTGGTGAGATGCAGACTGGCTTCAGCTGCATGTCCACATCTGGAGTGACCAACTTCTGATCTTCCCAATCATATGGATGTGACTTTTAATATCTCATCAGTGGGAAACCATGACCTTTGTTTACAAAATATACATCTAACTATGTCTCGGGAAAAGGTTAAAAGCAACTTGTTATCTCGCAGAAGAACAAAGGAAAAGCAACCACCTTCATGACTCCAGTTTATACCAGTCATGAAGGGGCCTTGAGTGTCGGAACTGTTTTGGACAGGTTCGGCACGATTCAGTGAACACTTGTACTTTTTATCACAATGATAGAATGTTCAACCCAAGTTGACATTCAAAACACCATCTTTAAAGGGGGAATGGGCAAGGAACGCATTTGTTGGCCATCCCTAATTGCACTTGAACTGAATGGTTTGCTGGGCCGTTTCATTGGGGAGTTATGAGTCATTCTAATTAATGTGGAGGTGGAGCCACAGATGGTCCAGATCAGGTAAGGACAGAAGAAATTCTTCCCTAAAGGGCACTAATGAACCAGATGAGTCTTTGCAACAATTGATGAGAGCTTCATGGTCATTATTAATGAGATTAGCTTTTGGGTTTATTCTTATGATTTGAATTTATATTCCATCAGCTACTATAGTGGGATTTGAACCTAAAGCAATAGCCTGAATTACTGGTCCAGTGACCTCAGCACCACAAATATAGAATAAACAAATAGCAATCCCCCAATTTAAATTAGCGTATAATTCTTTAAGGGGAAGCTAACTAACCACATAGTGAATAATATGGAGGTTGGGTGAGATGAAGTAAGATGGGTTGATGTTCCTATGGAGAATTAACTCTGATGGCTAGTAATCTTGGAGTACCTCAGGATTATACCATTGGTATTATTCATTTTTAAGTTTTCACAGTTATTATCTGACTATTGGAGTCTCACACTGCCCTAATACGTGGACAGTTGAGTGAGAGATCAATGGAGAGCAATCAGAAGTGCAAATAGGAAGTGATTTTATTCTCTTCTTGGCTGTAGGAACTGAGGCCAGCTGCATTACTCCAGCTGCATACCTGAGACAGTTCAACTAAAACATCTTGGATTGGAGACTGGATGTGGAATATTCCTATCAGAAACCACGAAAGCTGGAAGCCTGAAACATAGGCGCCACAGTAGTTGAGGAAAAGATGATGTATTGTTTCAGGTGAGACTCATTGTCAGAAAAAGATCTTCTAGGTTTCATGGCAAACAGTTCCTCAATGGAAGGAGGTTATCTAATGACAACCAATAAACATCTAAGTCCTGACTCCAATCTTGACTGAGAATTGTATAATTTAGGACTCAGAGGCAGAAGGATATAGTGTCCCAGTAATTCGTAGCCATCTTGTAAAAGCCACATCTGGAATATTTTGTACGGTTTTAGTCACATATTGCCCTCTACACTTCTACCATCATCAGAGAGGGCACAGTGAAGAACGTTAAAACTTAGATTCACCATCTGAGTTCCAAGGAGGGGCAAGCAAAACTGGAAATGGTTATATTGACATAGAGCAACTCTGGAAAAAAACCTTGTTTTACATTGCAAGATGCATTAAAATTGAATCTTAATAATGATTTCACATAGTCAGCAACTCTATGTAGGTCACATGGTGTAATGGATAGTGTTCCTGTCTCTGAGCGAGAAGTTCCAGTGTCTTGTCCCACTCCAAGCTGAGAAATGTGTGCTTGTAATAGGGTGAAACAGATTGAGTATCAACCTGCAAATTCTCTTAGCACATATCAGTTGCAGATGGATAACAACAGGAACAATTCTTGGTTAACCACTTAGAGTCACAGAGTCATAGAGATGTACAGCATGGAAACAAACCCTTCGGTCCAACTCATCCATGCCGACCAGATATCCCAACCCAATCTAGTCCCACCTACCAGCACCTGGCTCATATCCCTCCAAACCCTTCCTATTCATATGCCTTTTAAATGTTGCAATTGTACCAGCCTCCACCACTTCCTCTGGCAGCTCATTCCATTCATGTACCACCCTCTGAGCGAAAAAGTTGTCCCTTAGGTCTCTTTTATATCTTTCTCCTCTCACCCTAAACCTATGCCTTTTAGTTCTGGATTCCCCCACCCCAGGGAAAAGATTTTGTCAATTTAGCCTATCCATGCCCCTCATGATTTTATAGACCACTGTAAGGTCACCCCTTAGCCTCCGACACTCCAGGGAAAACAGCCCCAGCCTATTCAGCCTCTCCCTACAGCTCAAATCCTCCAACCCTGGCAACATCCTTGTAAATCATTTCTAAACCCTTTCAAATTTCACAACCTCTTTCTGATAGGAAGGAGACCAGAATTGCACACAATATTCCAACAGTGGCCAAACCAATGCCGCAACATGATCTCCCAACTCCTGTACTCAATACTCTGACCAATAAAGGAAAGCATAACAAACGCCTTCTTCACTATGCTATCTACCTGCGACTGCACTTTCAAGGAGCTATGAAGCTGCACTCCAAGGTCTCTTTGTTCAGCAACACTCCCTAGGATCTTACCATTAAGTGTATAAGTCTTGCTAAGATTTGCTTTCCTGAAATGCAGCACCTCATATTTATCTAAATTAAACTCCATCTGCTACTTCTCAGCCCATTGGCCCATCTGATCAAGATTTCGTTATGATCTGAGGTAACCTTCTTCGCTGTCCACTACACTTCCAATTTTGGTGTCATCTGCAAACTTGCTAACTATCCCTCTTATGCTCACATCCAAATCATTTATATAAATGATGAAAAGTAGTGGAACCAGCACCGACCCTTGTGGCACTGCACTGGTCACAGGCCTCCAGTCTGAAAAACAACCCTCCACCACCACCCTCTGTCTTCTACCTTTGAGCCAGTTCTGTATCCAAGAAAGAAAATTCCACCAAGATTAATGGAAAGAACATTGGAACTTCTGTCATTTCTAATCATAGCTCCAAATCACAACATGCATTTTAAAAAATAATGTACACCATCATAACAACTTGGACTCCCTATGTGAACTGTGACACATCACTACTAATCAAGAACTTTACTACAAATGCCATGTACTCAATTGCAGAAGAGGAGAGGAAATGCAACTAGGATTTAATGTCTTTATGCAAAAGGTGATGAAACAGTGGATCAGATTTCCCAGGAAAGTGATAAAGGCCTATGGCATCTCTAAATTTAGGAAGGAATAGATTATTTTGCAGAGAAAAGATTGAGGGATTTGGAAGATAGACACATAGACAGTAATTAACGGACAAGCTGGCAATGGTTTCTGTCATGTCCATTCCTGGGGTTGGTTCAGGGATGTCCTGCAAGGTAATCGATACCCATTGATCAAACAATCATGATGTTAGTTCCATATGAAAATATATTCTTACTGAATCTGAATTCCTCTCATGCTATTCTGCTTCAACCATCTGATTCCCAAGCATTGCTTAATCTGAACTTGAAAATCCAACCTCTGGCCTACCATCTCTGTAGGGTCAATGAGGATCTCATCTTCACTCAGAGGTCTAGAGAAAAATACAAACTTATTTAACATTCTGAAAATGTAAAAAGATGCAGTGATACTACAAATATCAATTCTCAGGATGAGTATCTGCACCTAGCAATGTCGGTTGCTCAAAAGAGATATATCACTGTCTTCACAATACAGTGTAAGCAAATAAAGAAAAACTAAATGCTTAACGTTCATATTCAAAATTCTAGTGCAATTTTAATATTGAAAAACTATCGAGACAATCATATTCTTTGTAAGATTTAAAAGATTAAAAATTTTAGGATGTCTTGGAAATTGGACATTTTCTTCCTAGTCCGATTATAGTTATACTGTTGGCAGCATAAAGACTGAGTCTAACTTCTAAAGGTGATCTGAAACCATTGGTTTACATTTTAATTCAAACAACTTCACATTTGGCTTGTAAACAACGTACATACCATCAGACTACGCTTCAGTATAAGATGCGTGGTGCAACTATGCCTACGTTTTGCCTGAGCAAGGATTTTAGTAATTTTTGTCTCAGCCAACATGTTCTGCAACAATAGAGTTTGTTGCAGCATGAACTGTTTTTCCACTGAGAGTGGTTGCACCAAAGATCATTGCTTTTATTTCAAAGGGAAAATGGATAAATATTTAAAGTACAGAAAATTATGGGACGACCAGGAGAGAGTGGAGCAGTAGGATTCCACTCTGAACTGTTCCAAAGAAGAAACCGCACTGATGGATGGGGGAGCTGTCAATTGTGCTGCTACTGTCTGTGGTATATATTTACAGAACTGGACTGATTTTATTGTTGACTGCCAAAGATTTCACTTCAGCCTCTATATTGCAGCCTTCCTGACATATGCAAAATATTAGTCTGTCTTTTGTGATAAATCTTAGCTTGGATGGTTGTTTGGAAAAAAAAATACAAACTAAAACCATTTGTTCTGAAACTTACTGTCCAGTTGGAGTGCATGGCACCAGATTCATCTGTAAAACGGCCTCTTCTTCACCTTGTGAATTGTGAAACTCCACATGTTCTTCCAGTGGAATACAATAGTTGAGAGATTGAAGCCAGACATAGGCAGTTCCTAAATGGACCGCGTCAATAGGGTCCCAGAATGGATCACTCTCTCTATCCAGAGAAATGGTCTCTCCATCAATGAAATGCTGATATATGTCCTCCATGATGAACTTTCTGTTCACAAACTTAGCTTTTGACCAGACCCATACCTGTATTATTGAGGATACATGGGGATCAGACCTAATTTTCTACCCAAGGACATAAAATGTAATGCTTTAATGCAAGTTACAGTAACACGAGTGTTCAGTTCAAATATGAGCAACTTTGCATTAATGGTTATTATGCATATAAGGTTGCACTTGGTTGGGAATAAGAACTTACTCCTTTATCTTGCAATGATGCATTGTTCCTAGGTTTCTGTCAGAGCTTCTTTGGGCAGCATGGTGGCTCAGTGGTTAGCACTGCTGCCTCACAGCGTCAGGGACCCATGTTTGATTCTACCCTCGGGTGACTGTGTGGAGTTTGCACGTTCTCCCTGTGTCTGAGTGCATTTTGTCCCACAGTCCAAAGATGTACAGATTAGGTGGATTGACCATGCTTAATTGCCCATCGTGTTCAGGGACATGTAGGTTAAGTAGATTAGCCATGTGAAATGCAGGATTACAGGGATACAGTAGGGGGATGGGTCTGGGTGGGATGCTGTTTGGAGGGTCAGTGTGGACTCAGTGGGCCGAATGGCCTGCTTCCGCACTGTAGGGATTCTATGATTCTTCTCTTGTTACATCACTAGGAGACCAATGAAATTAACTCAGTGAAGGTCTCCACCTGATATCTGTTCCCTATACAGCTGTAGATAGTTTCAATTTTACCCCACATTTGAGTTAAGATAGGGCACTTTCATGTAAAATAAGAGAAACTGCTCAAACTATTCTCACTTAAGATTTTTGCATCAACAGGAGAGAGAGGAGACCTTAATCATTTGAACCGAATGAGCAACCCATTTCAAGGGTACAGGCCATGTTTGCATTGTCTATTCCCAAACAATATTACTTTTCCACAGCCACCAGAATATCCAAATCCCATACTCAATGGTGCTACGAAAGGATAACATAGAACATAGGAAATAGGTCAAGGAGTAGTCCATTCGGCCCTTCGAGCCTGCACCACCATTCCATATGACCAAGACTGATCATGCAATTTCAGTATCCTTTTCCCACTTTAAAAAAATTTAAAATCAGGAAAAGTGGTAAAAGAGGAAAAATAACCTTCTTCTGATGCTGTATTATGGGTGTCAAAGCATTTTGTATGAACGTATTCCTCCGTACCTGATGAGTTGTTTTATTTGTCACCTTCACTATCACCTCCTTCACCAGGTCATGGCCCCTGGAGTCTGTTAATGCCAAGTTCTTCACTTCCAATTCAAATTTGAGATCCTGCAATTGAACAATTAAAATAGTTATCAAGTCATAGAGATATACAGCACGGAAACAGACCTCGCAGTCCAACTCGTCTATTCTGACCACATATTTTAAACTGAACTAATCCCATTTGCCTGCATTTGGCCCATTTATGGACCTGTCCAAATGTATTTTAAATGTTGCAATTGTACCCACCTCTACCACTTCCTCTGGCAGCTCATTCCATACACGCACCACCCTCTGTGTGAAAACAGTGTCCCTCAGGTCCCTTTTGAATCTTTCCCCTCTCACCTGAAACCTATGCCCTCTAGTTTTGGAGTGCCCTCACCTTGGGAAAAGATCTTGGCTATTCACCATACCACATGATGTTATAAACCTCCATAAAGTCACCCCTAACCTCTGACACTCCAGGAAAAAAGACCTAGCTGATCCGGCCTCTCCTTTTAACTCAACCCCCCCCCCTCCCCCTCAAACCTCCCCCGTTTCTGGCAATATCCTTGTCAATCTTTTCTATATTCTTTCTAGTTTAACAACATCCTTCCTACAGAAGGATCATCTACTTGAGCACCATGTCACTTTGGTGCTGAGGGACTACTCCATTGTCAGAGATGTCATCTTTGAGATTAGGCATTAACCTGAAGCCATGTCTGCTCAAGTGTTCTAAAACAGATCCATGTCAGACTCAGAACCTTAACTCTGTTTCTCTCTCCACCGATGCTGCCAGATCTGCTAGGTTTCACTCGCATTTTCTGTTTTTATGCCATGCCTGCTCTCTCAGGTGCATAAGAAAGATCCCATTCATTCAAACAAAAGCTGGGCATTATCCTGGCATCCTTTCCTTGAACCACATCATTATAAACAGTTGGTCATTCAGTGATTTTCTGTTTCCAAGTCTTGGATTTGTGGAAATTAGTTTCTCCAAACTCATCTTCCAAACATCAGTAACTTTATGTCAGACATAAATCATCAATTGTAAAGCATTTTGTGGTGTTTTCAGGATGTAAAACATGTGAGGTAAGTGCGGGTTTACTCCTCGACAATGCCACACAGCATTGCCCATCTGGAGAGGGATGAAGGAAAAAGTTGGTGATTTTCTTGCAAAAGAGAGAGAAAACAAATTGTGAGATT
The DNA here is from genome assembly GCF_037043375.1 of Chiloscyllium plagiosum. Taxonomy (NCBI): domain Eukaryota; kingdom Metazoa; phylum Chordata; class Chondrichthyes; order Orectolobiformes; family Hemiscylliidae; genus Chiloscyllium; species Chiloscyllium plagiosum. Next base: position 19,530,168 of record NW_028270148.1, read on the forward strand.
ACCTTACTTAACTCCTCACTGATCTGGTTTGCTTCTGCCACCAGAGGCTTCACTCTGATGTAATCGAGGAACACAGCAAGCACACTCGGGTCCACTTTCTTGTTCCTATTTGAAAGACCTAGT